>NW_026863704.1:0-554123 GCF_026571515.1 Ruditapes philippinarum | reverse complement strand
ATTTTTTGCATTTCGACAATAACCACACTTATACTTATTTCACTTTTTTGTTTGGAAGTCAAAATTTTATTTTTTACTACTGTAAAAAAGCAAATTATTTTATACTCAGTGCTATTTTTCTTCGGATCATAACCATATAACCTTGTCTAAATGCATCACCAAAATATTATAACACATAATTTAGCCGTGTCACGACAAAACCAACATAGTGCGTTTGCGACCAGCATGGATCCTGAAAAAAAGCGGTGGCATGGTGGTTAAGGTATCATCCTCTTAAGCCAGGGTTATTGTGTTTGAGCTCAGGTAGTGTAATAAAAAAAAATTTTTACATTTTTTTAAAACTGAAATTTTCCTTTCCCAGAAAAGGGGAACTTGAGAGGGGTCCCGATAAAAAATTTTCCCTTTTCAAAAAATTTTAAGGGCTTTGTTTATTTTTTTTTAAGGGGGCAAGGTAAATTCGCACCAACAAGGATTGGGGTAATACAAGTTAACAATAAACTAATTTATCTTTTCTCATAAATCATATAGATCTATGTAAATATTCAAATATGAATTAAATATTAACATATTTGAATTGTACTGGTTATCGAAATAAACAACAACAATCAGCTTTTATATTCATGTTTATTTATCATTCTTTTAAATTTTCGTTGAACAGTCATACAATTATTATCATTACATATCATATTTAAGTACAATCATAACCATGATATTAGAAACACATTGGGTTTCCAGTTTAATTAACATGTACATTACATATTAACACCAATAAAATCATTTTAATGATATTCATATTAGAATAACCAAATCTAAAGAAGCTGAACAATCGAGACATACAATTTTACAAAAGTTCCAAAATCACTCTAACATGTGACTAATCATCATGGAGCTTGGCTTCTCAAACAAAGTCATCTTCGATTCACCATCGTCGCGTTTTCGTTGAATTTTTCCTCTGCCCGTGTGAATGGTTCATGTCTGCAGTTCTCGACTTGAAAACTGTTCATTGTTAGTGACTTTTCAATGTTGTGACGAAGCCATCTTTCAGAGAAGAGCGTCTTATGAGCCTATTTTGAAAATCTATATTTTGTTATGAATTGAGTTCTTGAATTCACTATTCCGTTATATTTTCCTAACTCTCTAGCCTCAGTTTGTCTTGTTTTCTTCCATTTCTTTAATGCATCTAAAGAACGTTTCGTACTAACATGTTGGTACTTCCTTTCGTAGTATGTTCTTCTTTCCTTGCGTTTAGCATTTCTCTCTCTGTAAGGATCAAACATAGAGACAACATTGTGTATCAACGCATTAGCTTTGCTTTTTGTAGTTTGCACACAGCTGCATAGTGTTTCCTTTAGTCCCTGCATTGTTTTGTTATTGATTTTTACGTTTTCTTGTCATCCACACTAGATGCTCCAATGTACCAAGGTGAGTGGAAAGATAACGCACTGTTGAGGTTTATATAGTAAAATGTCTTGAGTTTATCACACTTTTAACTGAAGGTACTTTTATCCTAGCGAATGATATTTTCTGTACTATTTCTAGATTGTAAGGTTTGTAGTAGGGAAAATTTGATAGGCTTACGCGTATTGTATCTCTCACGTAAATATTTCTTTCACCTTATATAGAAAGACGATAAAGAAAAAGAAATCTGAAATATGTCTGTATTGTTTCCTACCTTAAGATAGCAAGATATCGTGTACATTATATATGCCGTTTGTTCTATCAATTTGTCTGTTTTTCATACCAATTTTTCCAAGTCAAATCAATTTTTCTGTTGCAATTTGGTATAGACCATTTTCGTTCGTAGCCTCAATGTAAATGCATTTTCATATAATACCTTTATTTTTTCTGTTAATTTATACATTCAAGAAGAATTTGTGATAGCATTTCAACAACTGTGTATTCATTTCCTCGTTTTCTTTCTATTCTGGCATTAACTGATACTCCGCCTTTCACAATTACGTAAACGTTGAAACAAATATAAACTATGTAGATAGTCCATGAAAAGTTTTTCTTCACCGTATTAAAATGATGATGTGCTAAATGCAAAACAATGATAATTATAAAAAAAATAGCCATTGTATTAAGCTAGAGTCTACAATTTACATTGTTGTATATTTTGGAACTTTTCATCGAGTGCTTTTTTAACCGCCCTATAAGCTTTCTGAAATAATTTAAGGAGCTTTGTTTTAAAGTATGCAAATAATGACCTCAGCTTATTATTCCCTGACAAATATAGTAGGACTACTCTAATTAATTAATAATGAATAGGGACTCAGTAGGTGATTCCGACCGTCTACCGGACAAAAATTGAACAATATTTAACATGGCCAAAAAAAACAAATCACGATAGAAGTGCATGTGTAAAACTTTTTCAGGATGAAGTTTGCCCCCACGATCTTCATTTTTCTACACTTTTCTGATCTGATCTGTATATATGAGTAATTTATTTTGTATAAGATACATTAACGAATAAGTTTTTGTATATGATACATTAACGAATAAAATGAAAAGAATAGAAAATAACTTTTTGGTGTTGCGAATATTATTTCAGCATATCTAAATGACTCAAAAGTAACGTTGACAAACAAACAAACATTTATAACTCATGAAAAAAGTTGTTTTGGAAATGTTCGAAAATATTTCAATAAGAATGTACTCTTAACAAAATTGATGTTATTTTCAACTTCAGCTGTTTTCCGGACTGGCTTGTTTACTTGTGTTCTGTAACCAAATGTGTTGCTATAATTGTTTTTCTATATATAGACATGTAAATTTAGCTAATAAGCAATCGAATTTGATCTCAAAACAAAAAATATGTACAGGCATATGCATGTACTTTCAACGACGTCAAAAATAAAGTATCTCTGACATTTAACGACATTGAAAAAAAGTTAAAGTCGGTTTGTTCGTACAGGCTACTATGTTTTTGATACTATCATTTACTGAATAATTCTTTGTTTCAAATGAATAACAAAATGTTTTTAAAGAAAATATTAATGGAGCAAATTTTGAATTGTTATTGAAACTGTCGTATTGAAAATATCAAAACATAATCGATATGTCGAGGAACCTTCACGATAACAAGACAATGTTTAACCAAAAAGGCTATGAAAGATCACCAAACATTAAAGATTAGGGACGTTTTCGGGAGTTTTCATATAGACATATAGGCAAAATTAAAACTGTTCAACAGAATTTCTTTAAGCTTGGCATGTTGTTAGAATATGATAACAGAAACATTTTAAATGGTAAAAAATGGGGTCATCGTTCTCATTTTCGAGTTATCTGCCCTTGAATTGGACTTTTTCGTAAAATTCAAGGGCTAATAACTTTTTTTTTCTTCTTATTTTCATGAAGCTTACCTTTGTTGTAGTCAATATGCCTACTTTCAAGAACAAAGTTAGAGTTGATAGCTTTTTGTCCCACTTCTTTTAACCTGTGCATTTTGTCTTAAAAAATTGGCCTTTTTATGAATTTTAAAGGTTTAAAAGGTTTTCATAGGAATAGATTTTTGCGAAACCTTTAAAATCGCCCGTATTATAAAAAAAAAACAATCAGATTGTTCTGAATGTCTCAATATATCGGGAATACTGTAAATACATGGCATACGCAATTTTTATTTTGAAACATAATTAAATGTTAAATAATCAGATTCTCAACAATTTGTAATTGTATGTATTAACACGCCTAACTGATAATGTGATAACTCAGAGCTCCGGTAATTTGAGATTATTCCACGGAAATATCACAGACATTGGTAGCCATACACTTAGATTCACGACCAGACGCTTTGAATGTATACCCTTAATACTTGGTCGTTAGATAACCGTTGCTATGACAAAAATTTTAATTTTGTTTTACCTTTTTTTGTCTGTTCTTTTAGCTACATCTGCGATGTTGAAACACATCTAATGTTTCTTCCTGAATTAACAACCATCGCTTACTTATTTTCAATGGTTTATGCATTGTCGACTGATCACAAGACTCCAATCGGTGCACGAAACTCTTCCTGAGGACTTTTCCCGATGGCACATCAGTACAAATGTTTGCCCCTATGCTCAATAGCGAGAACATCGGATAAGTAATCAGGGGATCGCTTTTTTCCCTGGCAAGGTGGACTTTCTTTGTGACAATTGATCTCAAACATTGTGTCCATGCAGGGGTCAATAATAATCAGGGAAGATGTTATATACATAGAAAGGTCCATTGACACTGACCCATAACCAAAATATTCTTTGTAAGGAAGAATTCTTAATACGGAAAAAATAAAATCATTTGTATTAACTTTTATATAAAAAGATGATAAAATAGAGAACAACGGAATCGCTTAAAGAATCCCAAAATGATGAAATTAAAAATGTTGCAGGCTCCTGAACGGGAATCGAAAAAAAAATGCTTTTAGCATCGGTGAAGGGAAAGTGATTTGAAGCATTTCGGCCGCGGACGAGGAGTACCAAATTAGAAAATTACTGAAAAATCAATGCTTAAACAACTTCCGGTGAATAGATGATAACAGCGATAATAACATACGCAGTTTCGTGTCGTCGTTCTTTCTCACGTTCGCAGTAACAAACCAACTGTCTAATTAAAGGTTTGAACATTATAAAATTAGTTACAAGTGTAGGTTTAATTAAATTTATTAATTACCTTAACAATGGACGGTGACATGTCTGTACCAACAAACAATAAAAAGTTCGTTAAGATGCATCATCTTCTTTAAAAACCTTAAAAACTCATCTAAAAATATAATTTATAGCTCTTCTAAATTAAGTAGGATAGTACAAAAGTACTAATTGACTTTATTATAATCGCCGTTTGTCCCTATCTTTATACCCAATTTTTACAAGTCCATACTAATTTTTTCTTTCGCTATTTAGGGTAAAATACATTTTTATTCCATTTATAAACCTTAGTGATATGCATTTGCAATTGATACCGTTATTCATTCATTTGTAGAAGAATGGGTCATAGCATTTTAAGAACATTGTATGGGGGAGTCTAGCTACCAACATGGGCAGAATGTTGGTAGGGCTACTTTTTGTATCTAAATAGGAATAATTAAACGAAGGGTATCTATTACTCGTTTCCGATATTTTCCTGGGGAATTTCCCCGGGGTTATCAGCATTCTCTCACGTAAAAAGTTGGAAAAGAAATTAAAAATCGAAAAAAGTAAAAACCTTTTAAAATAAATATTCGATGAAAAAGTTGTTCTTAAACCCTAGAAAATGATGGTGGTTTGGATGCAAAGAAGGTTTAATTCTCAAAACATGGGGAGCTCTTTTGGTTTAAACTTGGGCTCTTCCATTGATAAAAAATATTGTTTTCTAATTTTTTATCCCTTCATAGAAAAAGGGTTTTTCGCAAAAGGGGAAAAAAGAAAAAGTACGAAAAAGGGAGTACCACATGTTAGTCAAACTTTCCGTATCTCCTTTAAACAAGACATACCGGTTTAGAAACGTAGGGATTTTTTTTAATGTTTAATGATGTTGCGTACTTTGTTAATAATAGTTATCAAACTGACCTAGAAACCTAATTTATAATGTCAGCGCTTTAACCATACATTGTTTTGTTAATGCATACACAAAGACAACGACACAAAACTGCGAGTGTTAATTATCACAATATTAACAGGGCCAAAAAACAAATCATGAAAAGAAATACATGTATAAAACCTTTTGGTTCTCGGTCTTCATTTCCTACACTTTTTCATTTCTTAACAAATCTGAATATAAGAGTACATTATTTCAAATATGAAATATGGCTTAGGTAACAGGTTGCTAAGTAAAATTTAGATTGACAAATAAAATAAAATGAATAGAAAATAACTCTTTGATGTTGTGAATATTATACAAGCATATCTAAAGTTGCCCATGTTACAAAGGCATTCTAAAACCAAACTAAATTTATCAAACGTGAAAAGGGAAAACGTCCGGTACATAGGCCTTTCCGACAGAGGATCGGAATCCCGTGTCTTTTTAATTTTCAGCAAACGAGCATGACGCAATGGCAACAAAATTAATGACAGTTGTGCAGTTAACGAACGATTTTAAAATTTAAAAATGCAGTCAAAGCGTTTGATCGAAAATCAAGTGAATGGCTTACAATGGTCGGGATGTTCAGTGGAACATTCTTTAATTACAGACAAAAGTGTCTCGGATCTTTCCGAATTCAAACCATCGTGGGCAAGGCATGCGCTTCCATTTGAATTGGTTCGATTTTTTGTTGGTATGATTTCATATTTAATAATATAATTATTAGTTAATAAATATAATTATGCTTCGAACTAAGAATGGTACAGTCATTTAGATAGCTTCCGATGTGGTGAGATGTTTGAAACGTAAAGTTTTAAATCTTTTATATGAACAACGGTTTTAGAAAAAAAACGATATAACTTTTAACTATCAAACCTGTTCTGCTATATGTAACATTCGGAATTCAATGACTTTGCAATCTGTTATATAAGTGTTTGGAGACCTTTCAGTGTCGTGCTACATGTAATTATGAAGGTTCAACGACAATTCAATTGTAAAAAGTACAAGCTTAGAATACGCAGGTAAACGTAAATAATGCAAATGTTAATTGCTATTTCAATTATAAACCGTTGAAGTAATAAGTTGCTCATTTATTTACAATTAAATTGTCACCCTAGAACCATTACAACAATGTTCGAGAAAGAAAATGTGTCTACACATTTTATTGAAATTTATTTACAATTGAAATTTTCACTTTAGAACCGTTATAACAATAATGTTTAAAAAAGGATGTTTACACATTGTATTGCACAATTATTTATAAATGAATTGTAATTTAGAACCGTTTAAAGGTTTTAAACACATTTTATTGCACATTTATTTATCTTAAAGGTCGATTATGGATTGATTTTAATTTCTCTAAAGCTTTTTTGTGTCTTGTTATAGTTTCCAAAATGGTAAGTTGTTGGCCAGTTACCTGAACCACCCTTTGCATCTATTGGCCCTTACTACTGTTTATATAGTCAATAAGTATCTTTTAGGAAGTAAAATACTATTTGTTAACATTTGGCTACTTTAATGACAAATAATATTTTCTGTGTAATAATAAAAAGAAGCATATTAAAATGATTACTATCAAAGTGATTATACAATCTTTGGGAAGATTCACATTTTTTTAAACAATCTGTTTTCAAAGGTACTCTTACAGGGCTCGTTATTGGAATTTATGTTTTGCAATTGTAAGAATGTGTGTTAGATAAATTACCCCATAAAGGTACAGGTTTTATTGAATTTCTTGTTTAAAAACCTTTCGGTCATATCCCGGTAAACCTAACCGGCTGTCCTGAATTTTGTTTTTGTTGTTTATGTTGATTTTATTTCTATTTATGCAATAACCTTCAAGTCCTTTGTCTGACAGTGCCGTTGACTTGCTAATTTTACTGATCGTAAACATGTTTTTAAGCTTCTTTACATAACAGTTAGTCATCGTACATTATAATGAAATGAAAGGTTCATAATCCAACATCCTTTCTAATAGCTAAGCGTACATTCCGTAGGTTTTTTGTTGTTGTTGTTGTTTATCAAAACATCATAAAAAATCAGTTATTCTCACAATTTTAAAGAAAATTTTCACGTACATTTTACATTTGTTACATCAAATCGGACAATGACCAGACAGACTGAAGTTAGAATAAAAATTTGCCGATTAATTTGTTCTTCAATAATTCTCTTTAAAAAACTAGAGATGTTTTTTTTTATATAATTATCATACAAATTTATTATTATATTGAATAACAAATATTATATACTTGTCTGCTAAAACATTTGTAGATAAGTGTAGATTACCTGTCTATAGTTCAAATAATATTCTGTATTTTCGTCATGATGAGGTATTGATCTTTAAATCTACAAAAAAAATGCTGTCAGTTTAATGGCAATATCTTTGTTTTCCAGGTTTCTAAAAGTGCGTATTACCAACTCTGGAGAGAAATTATCATTATACTTACGTAATTAAAACCTGGAGAGAAATTATTATACTAACATCGTTAAAATTATATGACGATAGAAGAAATCTTTAAAGTGATTTTGTGTTTTTAGCAATTGTATTTGATTCAATTTCGCACAAATTTTTAAATGTATATTATATATGTGTGTTTAAAATCTTTGCGAGTTATAATTATAACTGTACCAACACACATTGACATGCAAGATTTGTTTAAATGTCTTTTGTCTCCATTTTTATTTTTAAAAGATAAAGTATCGAGATTCAACATTCTGGCGGGAAACTGTTCGTGCCATTTAACGTTTTATTCACTTTAAATCTCGTGAGAATCAAAATGTTGAAATCTTAGCGAGAAGTAAACTTGGCAATAAGTATCATTGCCTGCCAGCAGTTTGGTTTATAGAGCTAACTATTACTTTCAAACAATTTGAGTTGGAATATAAGATGTTTGTAAATATTTTTAGATAATAGAGTATTACATAATTTGAGCCACGTCACGACAAAACCAACATAGTGGGTTTGCGACCAGCATGGATCCAGACCAGCCTGCGCATCCGCGCAGTCTGATCAGGATCCATGCTGTTCGCTATCAGTTTCTCTTCTTGTGATAGAGCTGGTAAGCGAACAGCATGGATCCTGATCTGACTGCGCGGATGCGCAGGCTGGTCTGGATCCATGCTGGTCGCAAACGCACTATGTTGGTTTTGTCGTGACGCGGCTCATTTTATCTCGAGCTGGAGGTGTTGGAGCACACAAATCTATTGTATACTTTTTTGATGACTGGATGATAAAATACCCATATATTTGAATCTTGTTGCACTTTCCCATCGGAAATTCAGTTGAGTAACACAGAGCAGCAATATATATAGCATCTTCCGGAAACTGGTGCTAGTTTCGTCAAAAATACCAATGCTAAAACCAACAGTAATTTTGTTCCCGGACGTGGCCATGTTTTGTCTCCATTTCATTTGATTCACTTTCTGCTGATAAACTGAATTTTTCTGAGTTGCATAATCATGTTGGTACGTTTTTATGGTGTCCTGTTTGAAGCACTCTAAAATATCATCTGTTGACATGCAAGAGTTGACTTAATCTCTTGTTTTTTAATAAAGTAGCTTAATTTGATATTCTCAAAGAACTTTGGCTATGCCCACTGCTACTTTTCTCAAAAATAAACTTGTGATAATATCAGTTTTTGCCTGCCTTGAATGAAAATATTGTAGGTGTTTCATTGGTATATTACATTTAATATATAGCATGCAAATAAGGAAACTCACCGAATCTGATAACGTTATCTATATAAAATACAAGTTCGGTGTCTGTTGAAATGGAAAGCTAGTTTTTTCTAACAGAATGACTAAATATATAATATATAAATATAATAAGTAAATATAAGTAAATATTACACTATATTAAGGACGGTCATTTTAACATCGTTTATTATAAATAAAAAATAATTCTGTTTGACTGAAATTCGACTTGAAGAATTTGTTGTTTATCGTCGCGAAATGTCTATAAGAATACACTATTGACGAAAAATTCGTACCATATCTATTACTCATCTAGTGATCAGGGAGGCCAACTTATATTATTTCGTAATGTTTTCCATAGGCCAATGGGAGTTATTCTTAGTGTTAAGCCACGTGCAACATATGACTAAATATTTTGTACTGTTACATAAGTTAACAGTACTTTTCCAAAGTAATAAATCGGAAAAATAAAAAAAACATATAGAAACAGTGTCCCAATGAAGTATATGTTCGTGGTTATATCTCTAAGGGTAATAGTGCATATTACCAACTTGAAAGCCGACAACGAATTCTCGGTTTGTTATATGCAATTTTACCCTGAGAGACATGTGTCATTTTTTCATTATACCGAAGCAACATTTTAATGTATTTTTTCACCACAATGCTTTATTACATCAGAGATTTTTGTATCAGGGGAAAGAACTAGAACATTACGTTTCCTTAAGTATAATAGATTATTCGCCCCTGGGGAATATTGCAAAAAAAAACATTGGCCTCCAGGATGCTAGATCGAAATAACACCAAGGTGCTTTCCGCGCTTTGATCTATTCGTAGAGTTTACGATACCATTTTCTTTAGAATCACAACTTTTATATTAAATCTAATTCCAAAACAAGTTTCAAATAGAACTTTATAAATGTTAACAGGTCTTGAATTTATGGAAACTAAGTCTTGTTTTCAGGAAAAATCTACAAAGCATTTAAAAGACGAAACCAGCATCTGATAATGCTTAAAATTCCGGGTACGCTACGTTATATTTCAAGAACTTTCATCTAGTAGTAGTAAAGTTATGTGTAAAAATCTTACTTGAATCCAGTAGATTGGCCACCTTGACACTATAACCAACATTATTCTTTATGTTAGTACAGATCTTTACCATTTTACCAATTCACTTTAAAGATGTAATCAACGTTAATATATTTAAAAGTCCAAGTGGTACTGTTTCAGAGAGTGTCGGTTAGTAAAAGTAGAACAACAATGCTTGTTTATAGTTGATTTATTTTTTAGGAATTTTACATGGAAATGTTCACTTGTTTCTCTGCATTCTATTTCTAAAAATAGATTAGCACATTAGTAGTCTTTGGACAAAGTTCAACTATTATAATAAGACAATAAACAACATATATACTTCTTTCTAAATATACAAACTTGGCATGTCAGCTGACAGTGTTGTAATAATTAAAGGCCCATTAAGCCGAAAAATGCTTTCCATAAGCTTATTAGTTTTTGTGTCCTGTTTGCCATTGGTTATTAACCTGAGCCATCTTTTGCATTTTGACAATAACCACACTTATACTTATTTCACTATTTTGTTTGGAAGTCAAAATTTTATTTTTTGCTTCTGTAAAAAAGCAAATTATTTTATATTCAGTGCTATTTTTTCTTCGGATCATAACCATATAACCTTGTCTAAATGCATCACCAAAATATTAAAACACATATCAGCCTTTTTGCTAAGGGAAAAACTTTACTATTTTTTTCAGGCTTAATGTACCTTTAAGAAAAACGTATAAAGCAAAAGCTATGCAATAGCAAATATTTCTAGATAAAATATATGATTTTGATTTCGTAGCCAAAATATTACATTATTTCAACTCTTATTTTTAAAGTGACTCCACTTATATGGTCACCAAGCCACACCACACTATTTAAATACCTTAACACTTCACGAAAATTTAGGGAGAAAAATATGAAATTTCAGGGAGAAAGAGACATAAGTTAGTACTCCCTATAATAACTTATCTTCACCATTAGCACACAAGACAAATAAAATATCACAAATCTATCATGAAAAATCACTGTACGATTCTACAAAACAGAACAAGTTTCACAACATCTTTATCAAGCATTTTCCTCAATTTTTACAGTCAGGGGTTTTGTTTAAAGGTATGCCATTTTTTTTAGAAACAAAAAAGAAATGTTATGATGAGCTTTTAAGAAGGATGTTAATGTCCCTTTTTCTTAATTTGAATATGATGGGTTCAGATGTTTATATCCATTGCTTTCTAATTTAAACATTAAAATTTTGTTTGTGTTGAAAAAATTTCTTTCATATCAAGTCAGCCGACAAAATTAATTTTTCATACTGATTAACAAATGAAATATGGCAAGCAGAGATCCTTTGGAGCAATGAAATTAGAAACAAATAAATAATTTTGAAATCAGACTCGGTTTAATCCAGTCTGCTGGAATAATAGTAAAGTAAGCTTCATGCCTCCCTAGCAGCCATACAGTTTTAAGATTATGTTTCATTATTATATCTAGCATTGAAACTTTAACAACTATGTACCACAGATGTATGAAGAAACCAAAAACAAACATACCAACATAAAATCAACATTTTTTTACTTCACTTTTCCTTCTTTTTTGTTCAAAAAGACAGATTATTAATACTTTACGAGTGTGAAATCAATGGAATACAAAGGTGCAATTCTAAATAATAATAAATAACACTATACCCGAAACAATAAAACTGGAATTAATTTTCACCTTTTTAAGCACTGGGGAAGCCGACTGTACCTAGCCTATTTTTACAGCATTAAACATACCTAACTTTCCATACTGGCTTTCCGAATATCGACACATTTACAATGCAAATGAAATCTGGACCAAGACAGGGTTTATTTGTTCAAGACACGTACACAATCGAGCAATCATGGCACAGTTTTCTTTCATTTCATATACAAATAAGGATGGTTAAAAATGATGAACTATATATATCTTATATGATTAAATTGTAAGCTCACTGCAAAACGATCATATCTCTTTCTAAATATCCAAAACAGTTAAAACCATTTTGCACAAAGCACACAATTAACCATACAGTCATTTTAAAAAAAAAAATAGCACTAACTGAACAGAACACAAGACAGTTAAATAATGTATTCCAAGATATGACAGACATTGTTGCATTGTAAAATAACTTACAGAAAGTAAATATATTTCATAATAATAACAAGCATTAACATACTTTCTTAATATTATAACCGTTCATAAAATCTACTTTACAATCACTTTTCTGACCAATATAAAAACACAATAACACATCAGTATTCGAAAGAAAACACATGTTTCTTACAACTTCAATATCCAGCATTATTGGTTTGTTATGTTATTTTTTGTCAAGAAAATAATTTAAATGTTCAATTAAATAAGAATTTTTCTATCTGTTAATTTCATTACTATTCAACGTATTGTTAGATAGTGTCTTTTGAATTAATCTACTTCTGTGCAGATGACATTGCAAGTTTCTTCAGTGCTGGAGTATCAAATGATTTTGGTCGCTCGATGGGTAGGCCGAGGGCTCGGTCCCAAATAACTGAAGACATGCATCCTAGAGCACGTGACACGCCAAACAGAACTGTGTAATAGTTCATCTCGGTCATTCCATAGTACTGAAAATAAAATATGGGTCAAATCATTTTTAGTAAGATATCAAGTTTAATCAATCATTTATTTTTTTTGCCTTACAGTTACAGTGCTTTGATGAGTTTATTTACTTTCATGATCTTAAAACCATATTAGAAAAATTGAACAGGAATCGAACAGGCACCCGATTATAACTGGCGATTAGGACCTCAGACATTCCCTTAAGTAGCTTTTTAACATAAAAGAATCCACAGTCCCTGGCAGGTTTCAAACCCAAAAGTGGTCAGGGGCAAGTGGTAACTACCAAATATGTAAATCCTGCTATCTAAGGACATGAAGTCTGGGGTGTTAATGTCAATTCCCAAATGACAACTTTACTTCAAAATCTAAATATTGATCTTTTTTTTACATTTTTTGATTTTCAATTATCCATAATTTAACAACTAAAAAATTCTAAAATAGACACCCTCACCAGTCCTTGTTCCTAAAAGGATAAGGAAAAACACTCCTTTAAATTGATTATCATATGAATAAAAGGTTCAATCATAATTATGTATATCAACTGTCCCCAATGTACAACAATATGGGACATCTACCTTAACTGTATTACCACCAAATTTTTCATTGAAAAAATCTCACCTGCAAAAGTACACCGCTGTGTGCATCAACATTTGGCCATGGATTTGCGGCTTTGCCTTGTTCCAAGAGAATATCTGGAACAACTTTGTATAATGCAGAGACTAACTTGAACATTGGGTCGTCTGGCAGTTTCTTCAATGCAAATTCTCTCTGGCATTCGTAACGTGGATCAGTTTTTCTCAGTACAGCATGTCCGTAACCTGGTACGACCTGGCGAGAATATTTGTACAAACAATGTAATAATATAATGCAATGAAACAGCAATTTTACTGAATGATTTCAAAGAGAACTGACTTAATTCTGCGACAAGGGAATATGGAGGTTATATACTTCTCTACCACCAAAAAAATAAGAACATTCCTGTAAATTTTGGATGAAATTGACTCAGCGGTTTATGAGGAGATGTCGTTAAAGTAAAAGTTTTTGCGATCATAATGCAAAGAACCAAAGTCCATTTAATTGACATGTCCAAGACAATGAAAAATCCACTTGCATTAAAGCATAGTCTAAAAGAAAATGATATGGTTACTAGACCTCTTGGGCCCATTAGAGCTCTGTACATCAAACATATCTTTAATTCTCATTGATTGGTCTGCATTTGTAGTTTATGACAATATTGTGGATAAAACTATTTCATTAAATGTCCATAAATATAGATAGTAATATTTAGTCACTATTAAAACAAGAGGGCCATGATGGCCCTGAGGTCGCTCACCTGTATATAGCCCCCCCCCACCCCCGGGCCAATTTTTACCCAAGGGCTTTTATTTGTTTATTTGAACAGACTTGGTAGACACCCATAAGAAGATGTTTCATGCTAAACATTTAAGTTCTAGCTCATTGGGTTTTTTAAAAGAAGATTTTTAAAGTTTTTACTATACACATATAGTTAAAAACAATGACACCCCTGGGGCAGGGCCAGTTTTGACCCCCGGACTTTTATTTGAACAAACTTTGTAGATATTTACTTAAAGATGTTTCATGCTTACTATCTAAACTCCAGCTATTTGGGTTTTTTCAAAGAAGATTTTTAAGTTTTTGCTATACACATTACGACATATAAGGAAAATCAATGACCCCCCCTCGGGCGGGGCCAGTTTTGACCCCAGGGCTTTTATTTGAACATACTTGGTAGACACCCATTAGAACATGTTTCATGCTAAATATCTTAGCTCTAGCTCTTTGGGTTCTTTAAAAGAAGATTTTTTAAGTTTTTACTATATGCATATAGGGAAAATCAATGACCCCCCCGGGCGGGGCCAATTTTGACCCCAGGGCTTTAATTTGAACAAACTTGGTAGACACTCACTAGAAGATGTTTCATGCTTAATATCTTAGCTCTAGCTCTTTGGGTTCTTTAAAAGAAGATTTTTTAAGTTTTTACTATATGTATATAGGGAAAATCAATGACCCCCTGGGGCGGAGCCAATTTTGACCCCAGGGCTTTTATTTGAACAAACTTGGTAGACACTCATTAGCAAGATGTTTCATGCCAAATATCTAAGCTCTTGCCTTTACGGTTCTTTAAAAGAAGATTTTTTAAGTTTTTACTATATGCATATAGGGAAAATCAATGACCCCCTGGGGCGGGGCCAATTTTGACCCCAGGGCTTTAATTTGAACAAACTTGGTAGACACTCACTAGAAGATGTTTCATGCCAAATATCTTAGCTCTAGCTCTTTGGGTTCTTTAAAAGAAGATTTTTTAAGTTTTTACTATATGCATATAGGGAAAATCAATGACCCCCTGGGGCGGGGCCAATTTTGACCCCAGGGCTTTTATTTGAACAAACTTGGTAGACACTCACTAGAAGATGTTTCATGCCATATATCTAAGCTCTAGCTCTTAGGGTTGTTTAAAAGAAGATATTTAAAGATTTTTCTTTCGGTTGCCATGGTAACCAGAGTTCTGCATGGAATTAAATTCTTTGAACAATTTTTAAAGGTGACCACCAAAGGAACATTCCTGTGAAGTTTGGATGAAATTGGCTCAGTGGTTTATGAGGAGATGTCATTTAAAGCAAAAGTTTACGGACGGACGGACGCCGGACGGACGCCGGACGAAAAGCGATCACAAAAGCTCACCCTGTCACTTTGTGACAGGTGAGCTAAAAAAAGCACTTTGAGTCTTTGACCTAAAATACCCTACCTGTCCACTTTTAAGAGTGTTCCATACAAACTCCTTCATGCCTTCCTCTGAAATGTTGTCCCCTACAGTCTTTCTTACCTCAGTTAACCAGATTAATACCTCCTGAAAATACAAACATTGCCATATTAAAGTGTATAAAACTGTAACTGATTAAATATTTCATAAAAAATTGAAAAACAGAGAAGTTATATTGTTCCAAAAAAAGCTGAAACTTATTGTTTGTAATGAATGAAGACATCTTCCACTGCATAATTCTAACAGGAACATTTGGATTGTTGCTTTTTTTTTTTCATTTTATAGCTGAAACAGTATAAAGGCCTTAGCATTTTAACATAGAACCAAATTCATTAATAGCGGCTTGATAGCTTCCTTACATGAAAGAATCTAAGGTCCCCGACAGGACTTGAACCAACAGTAGTAAGGTGCAAGTGTTCTGAAGTCATGAAACTTAACCATTTAGCCACAGAGCCCGGTGCATGATTCTATACTGATGGCAAAGAATAAATACTTTCAGATCCAGCAGGCTAAGGAATAAGTCAGTAAATTAGTAAATGCTGTACAAGTATAAACATGAATAACAAACCTGGTTAGCAAGACCATGGAGAGGCCCAGCCAGTCCATTCATGCCAGCAGCAAAACTCAGATAGGGATCTGATAGAGCGCTTGCCACCAAGTGAGTTGTATGTGCACTAACATTTCCTCCTTCATGGTCACTGAAAACAATAATAATAATAATATTGAACGGTTTATCATTCAAATGTTTTGTTATCAACTACTCAGGCTTATCGCTATCCAGTGCAGTTGAACTTGAACTGCGCATTATTCTACTACAGCACACCAAAATTGATATTTATTTCCTAAATGTCAAATGTGTGATAAATGTGGAATATATAGAAGATATTGAATGAGTGAAGGTAGCCTGGGTTCCAGTCTGTCGATTTTTTATGTGCTTCTGTTTGGCAAATCGACAGCCTGGGGAAATACGATTTTCGATCGAAGAGCCACCTAGTATACACCCCGAAAATTACGGGTGTTATTAAAAGAACGATAACTCATGCAACGACAAACTAGTTTCTAAAAGTAGAAACAGAATTTCCACAAAGTGACCCGAAGCTCAACGAACAGTTACGGAGCCTCGCTTTCAAAACACCTTTTCCGATTAAAAACTAACACTTGTTGACAAAGTTTATTGCATGATGAGTGAATTTGATCAACAGGTTTGATTAGATAAATTGGATAAAGTTTGTGAGCGTCAGAGAATTGTGCTGGACGCAATTTATAATAGTAAATGGCGTCAAATTTTCAACATTCATCATCTTCGCCTCGATTTCGATTTAGTCATGTAATTTGTTGGTCACGTGCTAATTGGTGTATTAATAGGATAATCATTAGTCGATAATTACATGGGAAACCCCACAGTACTATCAAAACCAGAGATGTTGTGTTATCTATGACGATCAAGTATGATGCGCGTATGTTATGAATAAGCAAAAAATATCAACGCCTGAATCCCAGGCTAGAGTGAAGGTTCAATACAGAAATTATTGAATGAGTTGAATAAAATTATAATATGTGAGCCTCTGGGGAGCTTAATATTATTTTATTCCAACAAGTTTAATAAATTTAGTAATGAATCTACATGAATATAATATCCTATTTATAACATACCCAAATAAAGACTGTTTATGTCAAAAAGAATCATTTTCGTTGTAAAGTTAACATTTAAAGCATCTTTACGCTATGTTTGTATAACACAATTGATGTCACGTCAAAATATTTGCACAGCTGTGCAATACCATTTTTTACAGAGTCGCAAAAGTGGCACAAGTATGTGATAAAAAGAAATAGGTAATGGTTTTATGGAAAACAAGCGATGTCAATCTGGACTAAGCCATTAATCACTAGCTTGGGAAAATTTCAAAATATGTACTGCCTTAATAACAAGCACTTTACACCATAACCAGAAAGCAATTTGTTCTGCACTGGTCGGATTTATAAATTTAATTGTTGCAAACAGTCTAATGTTGAATGTAACTATCACATCAATATTTACCTATGAATTGTAAGGTATAATCTCATAAGTTCCACAAAATCAGGATTATCATATCCCAGCATAGTGGCAAAGTTCCAACTCCAGTCCTTCTTTGGGTCAATAGCACCAACACAAGTACCTTCCCTGTACAAGTTACGGTATATTATGGCGGCTACTGTTGGCAGCTTAGCAATCATGTCCATGGAATCTTCATAAGCATACTAGAAATATAAACAAACTTAAATGTACATATTCTTGGTCAATTATATCATAACAAGAGTCATAAATAGACTTTATATATGAAATAGTTTCTTTACCAGAATTAAACATTTTTTCTCCACAAGTATCTTCCAACCTCTCAACCAAAAATTGTATTCAAGCAAACCACTAAAGGTCTTTCATATCATTTTTTTGGTTGGAATTTATGTCACACCAACGCAAAGATGTCATATTGTGACTCCTGGTGCCCCATGATGCATTATTACAGGCATAAACAGGCACCAGTGTACAACCACTGACATTCTGTTAGCTACCTGGATAGCTTTTTCAGATGAAAGAATCCAAAGTCCCTTGCCTTGCGGGATTCAAACACATAGCAGCCAGAGGCAAGTGGTTTTAACTCAACGTTCTTAACTACTCAGCCGCATATGCCAAAGGTCTTTCGTCTTAAACCATGTGTATAAGGCAACTCTTCACTCTAAGCAATACATTAGGAGTACATCAACACCCCTTTAGTACAATTACGCCCATAATTTCTACCTTGTAACACACAGACCATCTTGCTTCAAAATAATGTACAGAAAAAACACTTGTACAATTAAATAATTACCTCCCAGTATTGTGTCTTCTTCACACCACTCTGATATGCCTTGGCAAATTTGCTCTCGCTGTTAAGTGCCGTGATAGCACAGCTGAACTGTGACATCGGGTGGAGATTGCTCGGGAAGTTGTTCAACATTTGTGTGACATGGTTTGGGATAGCTGCTCTGTCATTCCATTCCTTGGAAAGGGCGTCTGCTTGCTGCTGGGTGGGAACTTCTCCTGTGCACAAAAGCCAAAACAAAGCCTCTGGCAAGGGTTGCTCTCCTGTACCTCCATTGCCTGCAAGTTTAATAGAGGAACAAAAAATATATAAATGTCATTTTTCAGATACTTAAAAATACATTTTTTATGTACTGAATTGATTCATTCCATGTCCCAAAGGAGCAGAGTGACCTTGACCTTTGACCTTTAAGTGGGTTTAGTGGGTAGAGCTCACCTGTCAAATTCGGAAGCAGAAGATTGGAAGACTAAAGCATTATGGTCAAGGTTAGTTTACTGACAAACCAGCTCACAATCAAACGGACAGACACAAAAAATATGACATCTTGATCAATCGATCTATTAGCATAAAAATAATTATAACATTTTGAAATGAGGTTTTTCTCAAAGCCTGGTTCTATTTAGCCAGTTGCTAAGAGGGCTTCTACTTAATCAACAAAATTATAATTCTAAATGTTATCAATGTTACACATTCACAAGATTAGCAGAATATGTAATACTTTTTATGGTAATACGGAGCAAACTTACTACTAAAACCCTTTTTAAAAACAAAATTATGCTTATTACATACACACCTCTTGGGAGTTTATCTTGACACTCGGGAATGCTGTAACCACGGAAACGAATACCCTCATTAGGATCGAGAACTGAAGTTTCTGTGACTAAACCTTTAATACCTCTCATACCACCATACATCTGGGGAGAAAAAAACCATCTTTGTATGCAGTTGTAATATTGATTCATAAATGTAAATATAGGTTTTGTTTATTTGTTTGTTTCATTTTACGCCTTCTCCCCAACAGTATTTCAGTCATACAGGCGGGTAGTTTCCTAACCATCGTTCAGGGCTCTCAGTAGGGTCAGAATTTCACGAGTCAAAGACTCTTTGGCCAAAATTTTCATGAGTCAAATCATTTTTTTCTAGTGTCATTTGACTACATGAATTATTTTTATGTTACAAAAATGACTGTATTGGAGGTCATTTTGTGTAGATTCCAAAGTCTACATTGACAGAATAAAAGAATAAAATAAGCAGCTGCTTTTCTAATTAAATGTATAAAATATAAAAAAAATTATCTTTACTGGTATGTTATATCATATTAATTTTAAATACCAAAATGTACTAGGAATATTTAATGGAAAAAGAAATAACAAATGCACAGGTACTCCAAGTAAATTCAAAGAGGTATTATACACCTCAAGTATGTAATTCTTATCAGTTGTGTAGAGCTATTTTTAGCGCTGTCAAATTGCAGCCACTGAATTGTCGCGCTTCAGTGCACAGTCTATAAACAATTGCTGTGTGTAAAGCATTTTATACACAGCTTATACTGCCTGTTGACATTTTTAATGAGTGTGATTTAAACATATGTAGGATTTGATAGGTAATTTAATAGGGGTGGATTTAAGGTAATTATTATTGCATAGCTGAAAATCCCATGTGGCAAATTGACTCTTGAGCAGATTTTATCACGTGTCAAATTTGTGCAATTCCTGATTTTCACGAGTCAAAACCCAGATCCCCGTGTCAATCGAGAGCCCTGCCATCGTTCCTGGAGAGTTACACCAGTACTAGACTACATTCCTCCGGGCTAAACTACCAAAGCATCTCCAGGGGATTGAACCCACGGCAGAGAGGTAACTGGATTTTGACTCTAACCCCTCGGCATGTTGGCGGTTGAAAATATAGGTTATGTTAGACCAAAATTCTCACAAATTGTCATAGAGCAATACTAAGCATGTGTGAGCTCTGCCCAATGGAAACAGTAGCCTAGCTTTTAAGGAGTCTACATGTATTTCTAAGGTGAGGGATCATTTGATCCAATCCTTCTCGGGCTGTGTCCATGTTTCTTCATCAGACACAAGTACTGGATAGTTCTATAAAGTGACTAATATAAGATGCAAGAAATATGTTTCACAATTAAGCTAAAATTAATACATTTAAACTAAACCAAGCTTGCATAACTTTACGAGCGCCTTTACAGTAAAAATTGTAAAATATTACCTTTCCTAAATGACTGAAACTTATTTCTCAGTCTCCAGTCAATAGTTGTCATTAAATTTCTTCTGAGCCTTTTGTTTTGAATTTGAGGCAGTCATTTTTGTTTTATAACATACAACAAAGGGTGTTTTTCAAGTTTTGAGGTTGCCATGTATTTCTGAGAGGCAGTAATTTTGGCCTCCTAATGACAATCCTGCCTGCCAGAATAACAATGAATAATGGCCTTCTACTTCAAATATGCAAGGCAGCAGTGAGCCTTCACTATTGTATGATGTTTTTTTGAACATTTCAAAGTCAGCAAAATAATAGACAAATTAAATGAACTTACCATGTCCACAGTAACATCTCCAACTTTTGTTGATCCATAGTCTTTCCTAAACTGTTTCACTTCCTCTTGTTTTTCTGGGATCTGATTAGCTAGCACTGACTTTAAGTTCTAGATAAGTAAACAAGAAAACTTTGTAATCATTCAAAAAAATATTTACATTGCGCCTGTAAAAAAGAGCAGACATGCTAAAAATCAGGTCTGTTTGGAAAATAGTAAAATCGAATCTAATTACATAATTCATTTAAGTGTACTCTTACCTTTAATTAATATTTCATTAAAGTATGAATTTCAAGTAGAGTAAATGTGTTTTTTATGTACTGTACTTTTCTTTTCATAGACATGCATTATAAAAGCACTCCACCGTGAAATACAATGTACCATTCAAAGCTCCAGATAAGCTTTTACAGGTAAATGGGTAATTATATAATTTATGTCCCTATCAAAATTATTTGGGCATTTCAAATTTTCAACCAAGTATAAATGCAATTTTACTTCATGTTTCAAAATTTAATTGGGTAATACATGCATACACACAGGAAGTCTGAAAGATAAGTAAATAACACTGCGTTCACAAGACAGCCTTTCGAAAAATTGAATGTTAACCAAATTCCTAGATACTTCTAGAATGTATAATGACACAGGATGAGAAAAATGTGCAGTCTGACGGTCATTTGGGATATCTTGAATTTATACCTCTGCCCGGTTTCATGGATAAAGACTAGTTGTTTAACAGCATGGTGTAACATTTTCATCTTCTTTAATTGTTTGTTTCATGTATTTTAGAAAACAATCATTCATGATTTTTGTTTCAAATAAATGACATCATTCGCCTTCTAACATTGATTTTTGAACTTTATTTTTTTTAGCTCTTGCCTTCAAGTCCTTACGAGAAATTTGCCTGAAATCCGAGGCTACCAGTGACGAAAACAGATTTTAATATTCAAGTTAATATTGAAGAAATGTCATTTAAACTTGTATTTAAGCATAAAATAAATGTTTATTTTTGTGTAAGATGTAAATTTATCTTGGTTCTAACACAAACAAACAAGTATCCTTTATATAAACTGACAAGACAAATGATTACCAGAAACTGTATTGATCTTTTACGATTACCTACACTGTAAATATGAAATGGAAAGCACATGCAGAATGTAAAAATTAGCTAAAATGTTGAAAAGTTCAGTTTAAACTAGAAGTTTTGTTTTCAAAAATGTCTAAATATTTCTGGCCTTTTAGTGGATTCAGGAAGTTAAACACATGTATACGCCGTAAATAATGAAATTTATGGAAAATTTATATATATAATTTAAAAAGTCAGTTGTTATTGGCGTTGTAATTTATTTGAGTATTGGGATGATTTTAGTTTTATATTTATGCTAAATTAGTAATATTAGTCCGCAGCTTATCTGGAACTCTGACAAAAGTGACATTGCCAAATTTTATTAGATACATGATGCCCTAAAAGAAAGAAATCCGGATTAATACTCACTGTGCTTGAAGCTGTAGCATATTTGCAGGTGCTTGTCAAACCCTGTAAACAAAAAATAATAGCGTATAGACATGAATCATAACATCAAGTTTTATCTTCCTGAAATACAAGAGACATAAAAAGCATATTTGATCAAATTGGGATAAAATATCATGATGTTTATTTTTTTGTATGTAAACTGGATAATCAGATATGTTTGGTATGTTACTTTGTAGATCTACATGACTTATAAATGTATCAGATACACATTCAGTGCAGATTTTTGCTTTGGTTCAGTTTGACACATATGCACAAACACTGAAAAAGTTATTTGGTAACAGGTACATGATCGTTGAATGTGTGTGCATAATAATAATTATCCAGAACCAAAATTTCTGTTTGTCAGTGATCATAACTCTGAACAAATGTACTGTCATTTACTCCTTAAGAAGTTTATTAACTAAACAATCTATATTCTTTAAGATTTTTTACAGAGGGCCAAGTTGGTATACAGCTTAGTTGACCCTTTACAATAATTTATTATTTCATATGTCATTCAATCATATTTTAAGTAGATCTACTCCAATTCTGATAAGAATACACAAAGATAGATAGATAGAAGTGAATAGTTTGATGACTGTGTTCTAGCACTAACATAAATCACAACAGTTGTTGTATTAGCAGCAGTATAATTATGTCAAAGTTATGTTAAAATACATTACCATCTTCAACGTATTCAATTGTCATGGTGACCTTGCTTTATTTCATGGATAAAACATTGCATTTCCATACAATTGAACATGTTTATTTACTATCAATTAAAATATCTGCATGATAAAAGACAGCTTATCAAACCATGGCATTTAACTGACATAACAAACAGGCAAACGTCCCAATCAAAATAACGTTCCTTATCCCCACCCACCCATTTTCACAGGACCGTCCTTGGCCTTTGCACAGGTTTAAATACTACGTGTTTTATTATGACAATTATAAGAATGCCAGTCTAAAATAATATAATTTGGACAAATTACCTGCTGGCTTGTTACCAATCGTACAATTGAATTGCGGAACATCGACATTTTCGACAAAATATCGTGCTTCCCCAGTACCCCAGTTTAGCCGGTGTCAGTGGAAGTGACGTCAGAGAACTGAATCACGTGACTAATTCCTTTCGTCCTTTTAACTTTCGCCTTAATTAACATAAGAAAATTAAAAAAAAAATGACACAAATTTATGTTAGATCAGCAGAGTTTAGCCCCTGGTTATTCAAAACAAAATAGTTCCAAAACATAAGTGTTAGGTCCCAATCTCCTACGCAGTGATCTCCCCTTATCAGTACAGAGATCTGCAGCGAGGTAATCACTATGAGAATGGAAACATCTAAAAATATTTGTCATCATAGGAATATATGCACCGTGGTATTTTGTCGCAAATTTATTGCAGACTGGCAAAGTTGTGGCCCCTTATTTAGCAAAAATCAGCATATTTGGACTTCCGTCATGTGTAACCCCAAAAGTGTTTATTTAAGCTATGTTTCATTATTTGTCACAAGTCAGCAAAATATGGAAGCATCCAAGCACTATGTACAAATCTAATTTAATTTTTGGTCTTACAGTTAGAGACTTATGTTGCAATATAGCTCTGTGACTCTACTCACAGTATATGGACAAAATCACTGTACTCTGTATTGCGAGCCTATACAGTTCAACGTGTGCTATTACATGCACGTGTTACTTCCGACCTTGGAGCCTAATTATATTCATATATCTAAATTTAAATCTTTCTTGCGATAACAGGAAGTATAGACTTGTTTATATACTGTGCTACTTGCGTTTCTTGTTAGCATATTTAACAAACACAGACAAACTTACCTCGAACTAATAGAGCGGTAACCCATGCACGTACCATGCAATAGCTATGGCGTACCTGAATAGTGCAAACAACAAGGCACGAAGTGCCGGTAAAAAATATGTGTGAGGGCATGCAAGATCGGCAGGTAGATAAAACTTTGGGTAGATTAAGAAAGACCTGACATGGAACTTTATGTGTGTTATGCAGAATGAAATCGTCTTGGTTATTATATTGTCTTTAAATAGATGTTAAGCAAGTCACTTCCAAGACAATAACATTTTTGTACATGGGCCAGCAAAATAGCCTCGATAAATTATTTATTCGATTCCGTCTAAAGGATGTTTAATATAATATGCATAATGTGCGTTGAACAGAAGAACACTTCACTTTATTATGAAATATGCCCACACAAATGTAATATTATGTAATTGAAATGTAATATAAATGGTATTGGTAATTTAGTTTCCATAGGCTTATATAGATCACATACTATAGCTTACACGGGCTAGAGGTGACATACTTGCAAGTATCATTGGCTAGCAGACTTCTTCAAAATTTATATTAATTTCTAAATATATGTGTGAGTAAATGACTGTAAATTATGTATGGAGTTACAATTGTGATAGTAAATTTGTAGGCATGTCTTTGAAAATTAAGGGTTAATTTAAAGATCCTGTTACTCAATTTTTATGGTTTTATATATGCTCAAATGAAGATTTATCAATAGTGTAAGTTTCAAAAAGCATTATTTGTAAAGATATTACCGAATTAACATTTCATGTCAATGAAGGAAAGTGATTAGAAATTTATTTTCTATAAAGCCCAACTCAAATTTTTCAGTAAGAAATGAATGCATATATTTTAATGATGACATATATTAATGTAGACAAATATTTGCAGTACATATTTTACATATTCTTCGATGTTTGAAAATTGTTTTAAAAGCATAATTATATACATATATAAAATTTCACTTAAGTGTTACATATATAAAATTTCACTTAAGTGTTGTAACAACCTTAATTACAAATACAGGTTCTTTTAAGGATAGGACAAGCTGTATATTGTATTCTTTCTATGTTTCGTTTTGCTCCATGCACTTCGATATTTTACAAGAATTAGATTAAAAGTCAATGAATTTGTATAGAAGGTATTAATCAGCTCTCAACTCTACCATGACTGACATGTTTGCAGAATTACCTTCTTACAAGCGAGAAATATATGATTTTATAACAACACTGTTCATTATCAATAAACTGTATAAAAGCTATGTGTATTTTATATGTATTTGATGTTATCTTCTTATCTTTTAAACGCAGTTCACAAATAAATCCGAAGGCATCAAATTTATAAGTCAAACTTAAGTTGGTTAAACATTTTGTGAGGTACTTGTATATCAATTAGTAGAGGAAAGTTAATATACGTTCATTCAAAATATACAATGTAATTATAATAGATGGTACTTTCTTCTGAACCACATGTTCACGGAAACTTACATTTTAGTTGAATGCTGGGCCATTTGAAGGTTCAATTCCTTCTGTATGTAGTGAATGTTTTTCAGATCACTCGTAAAAAGGACAGATCAGGTCTGATTTACAAATTATAAAAAAAAAGTTTCCCAAAATTATACATAATTGAACCATACTTGCAATTAGCATAATCTGAAATAGTAAGCTCTAAATCTTGAAGTTACTTTTGTAATGGCTTGGGTTATGATGTCTTGAAAATCGTGGACTTTGTTTATTTCTTTAAATCCTCACCGTGACTTTCAAACAGCTTTCAGATTTTTCTAACTTGTTAATTCTTCATATTTACTATTTTTTTCAGTTGTACAGACAAGTATATGTAGTATGCCGATGCGGCGCATGAATTTTGTATTCAAATCTCGTAGATATAATGTTATACTCGTATACTCATATACAAATAAATTGAATAATACGCATATGGATAATTAATGAAATAGGCGCCTTATAATATATTATCAACAAGCAATTATCATAGTATTGCAAGCAATCCATAAGTCCCCTACCGGTTAGAACCCCAGCATCATTCTGATGGGCCATTGGCCATTCAATTTTACCAGTGATTGAATGACATGAATGAACTTAAATCTTTTGAGTTCTAAGTTTGTCTATATCACAGTAATGTGTTAAGTTTCCCTGCCTAGAAAGGAAATTATGTTTAACCAACCTTGTCATATTATTACGATGTGGGATTTTAAAGTAAATCCTATGAGGAATGAAGAAGTTGGAGTAAAAAATACCAATTTCTCGAAAAAAATCTAAGTTCAAGGGGGACATAATTCTGGAAATAGTCTTGCTAGAGTATTTAACCTTCTCAAAAATGTTGAGTGATAATAAGAAACATATATATGAAGTTTGAAGTAGATACATTAGGAAATAAAGAAGTTATTTAAAAAAGACAACTTTTTTTTTTCATGAAAATTTTAAGTTCAAGGGAGGTAATACTGATAAGGAATAATAACTAGTACATATAAATTCAATATCCTTTAATAACAATGATCAGTTTCACTTTTCTCGAGAAGACGTTTAGATATATCCAATTTTATGAGGTTGTATCTAAGAAGGCAACGGCTAATTCCCATTGCTGGCAGCAGACGACACATCGCTAGCAGACGACACATCGCTCTCGGATAACTTCCTCTTCAAATTGTTGACGCTCCTAATTCTAAAGCCCTTACCACTGAAATCCGTGTAGTTGGTACACTGTTTTATGGCTTCATTGCGAACCTGGTAATCATAGACAAATATATACTAGTACATGTTAACATGTTCGGGAAAACTCACCATTCATTTTTTCCAAAAATATATGTACAATGGTATAGTCCTTTTGTGTTTTACCTTCATATTTATTATGTACTACCGAAAACCCTTATGATGTACACAAATATATTGTATGTAAAAAGATTGATTGCTATCCTGAGCGTACAAACAAACTGGTCGTTCAGACCAGGTGACCGCATAAAAAAGATGATCATAAGTACTGGTTCGACTGTATATTTCGGCGATCAATATAAGGTTTCACCCACATGGTAATTTCTCATAGTTTAGTCAACTACATGTATTAACATTTTGTGGCGTCGCGGCCGAGCGGAAAATGCATCGGACTAGTAATCTAAGGAATGCTGGTCGTTTGGTTTCAATCCTAGTCAGAGGCAACTTGCCAAGCTGTTGTTTCCTTGAACATTAAAATTTCAAAAATTGCTTAGTACTGGTTGGTTGCAGGAACAGATTCGAAAGTGTGTCTATAAGCTGATAGCTTGACCTACACAACCAAACTAAAATTAAGTCTGCATTTATAAACAAATTTATATGTATGTCTTTTGAAATTTGGTCTTTTAAACCTGTGTTCACTTAAAGATACAATTTTGTAAGAAGTATATTCACTTGAAAAATAAATCATTAAGTGACATATGCCACATGCTGTTTGTTTTCGGCTGTTTGTACACAGAAATTTGTTTACTTTGACGGGGGGATTTTCGTGGCAAATTTATGCCTATAAGTCATCAATCCAAGATTTACACATGGGTTTTTCAAAGACTCAATTTTCAACATATGTTTACAAAATAAATTCGAAACAAGTGGTCTAGTGGTTTAAGTATCTGGCACTCACCCCAGCGATCGTTGCTTTGGGCCCATTTCGAGTCACGACCTTGTCATATCTCATATGACACAAATATTGGTTAGTTTAAAGCGGACTCGGAAGTGATTAATATCAGTTGAAAGAACTTGTTTAACACAATCGAGGTAATAAACATGCTTACAAAATTGACAAAAGTGAAATTATTGAAGTGTGCCTTCAAACGATAGATGTTGGCTTTACCTTTTCCAGTTTGTTATAAGAAGGGTAATCAGTTTTGAAGACGGGCGAATTATAAGCAGCATTGAAGCACGACATAAATCCCATTCTGCCATTGTTACTCTTGTTTTCTTCACTGCGGTGCAATGTATTTCCGTGATGGAAAAATGCATCTCCTAGAAAAAAAGATCAAATTACTGATAACGAAATTACTTATGTTGTAGTTTTATATTAAAATATATGTAGGTCTAAGTGAAAGGCCCATTTCACTACATAGGAAAAAAGCCCTAATGCTAATGACCGTATGTGAATCGTTCCTGGTGCAATGAAATAGAATACGGATTACCCGGTCATTATTTACAAAAAGATGACCTTTTTGATACTGACTCCTGCCAAATGTCATTCACAGAATTTAGTAATATATTGACCCAGTCATTATTCTATGGATTGTTATATGACCCAGATTCTTTACAAAAATGATTCGAATTGAAAAATAATGTGCCTCCACTTGCGCCTTTGAATCCTGTGAAATATAAACTTCGAGCAATATTCAAGAAGAAAAATGAATCCTTAAGTATAAAATACTGACTTAGTTAAAACACATTTATATAAACTATATAAAGAGTATGATAAAAGCATGAAGCTCAATTAAATGTCCCTCAAATTTAATCTTACTAGTATTAGTGTCATATGAAGAAAAATGGCCCTTTGACAAGTAGGGCTTGAACCAGTAACCCATGATTTTAGAGGCAGACATCTCAGTCAATCTTTACCACAAGGCCACCGAACACATAAAAATACCGAATTAAATTAAGATATAATAAGTACCTCTCCCCTCTCCTGTGAAGTGCTAACCCCATCTTTTTTTCAATTTATAATCAACTGAGTGTATAAAGCTATATATCTTATACAAAAATTATTGTTTGGATTTTAAAAAAGAATACTGTCAAAATGCTTGTATGAAATAAATATGGTGTAAATTGCCCTAAAACTAATGGTGCATGCTCAAAATCATTGCTAAACGGATAAAACCCTACTTAAAATAGAAAATAATATTTTGTTCCGGAACATTTTATTCTGTTTACGTACATTATTCCAATGTGTTAATTAACAGAGACATTCTATGTTACAACTTTTTTGGGAATCAACCATGTAATAATGAAACATAATTTTACTGTTGATAAATTTTATAAAAATATTTCATAAGATATAGATTTATACCCTTTAACTACAAAAGTAAAATAAATATTTTTTGTTGTTCATATATTCCATTAGCAGTATTTCTACTTTTTAACGACAAGAAGAAAAAATTATTTTCGTGCTTAAGGAATTCAACAAACAAAATCAAACCAGCAGAGAAAAAAAACTCATCTGTTATAATCAATGCACTTCGGAAGTTATTTTTAAAAGATCAGACTGATTAAACTTGAAATTGAGATTTGTATGTTTCTAAGTTTTAAAGTCGGATTTGAAACTTATGATCTTCACTTTAATATTAAAAAATTGTGACTAAAGTCCTTGGGTTATTAAGTAAAACAAATTTGTAGTTCTGACTGTACATGTTTACTTCTTTTAAATTTTAAATGAATAGTATTTTCGAGAGACTAAATGACACTAAGTCATATTTGCATGTCTTCTGCCCCTAGGCAAGGGACTAAGTTTCATTTAATAGGAATCCGTAACATTACATAAGTTCTTATGTTACATGTACTTTTAAACTTTTTACCTTATGAATTTTTCTTCCAACTTTAATCATTAGCTTTTTGTAGAGAAGGGATAATAAATTACTATAAAGGGGCCACTTTCTCACATGGGTTTGGGGCCCTTTAAATAGAGGAGGGTCGCAATTCTTCCGCGTGGGTTATTTCTGTAAGTTGTTTGGAATGTTCAAAAAAAAAATAAATTGACCTAAATTGACGCGGTTGATCCAAAAATTTAGATATTACCCCCTATTAAAAAGTAATATGACGGGGGGGGGGGCCAAAATCTACATTGTATCATCGTCTTTTTTACAACCTTTGGTCTTCCATTTCTGTCAATTGCATGGAATTAGAATAAGAGCCTGACATGGGGCAATGTTGAACTCTTTTACGTAAAACATAACTTTAAGTAAATCAATATATGTTACTAAAGATACAAAATCAACGTTTCTTATAGAATTTATGAAAAATTAGAAAGAACAGTATAAATATTTCACACTGGTCTGAGCTTGACTCTGGCATGCCTCCAAATTGAGGGCCAAATATTTTTAGAACAGAAAAAAATGAAGATCTTAAAGAAAAAGGTAAAAAGATTCAAATTCAAATTATTATTTAAATTTTATGAGCCTTATAAATGGCCGATTTTGCAGTATCAACATTATATTTTACTGCATTACAACCGTAAAAGGGTTATTGTATGTATATTTTGATCTTCTTTTTTGGTAATTACGTGGATTTTAAGTGGCCGTTTGAATGTAAATAATACTTTTTTTTCATTCACAAATTTTACTTTTAAATACATTTTCAATTTTTTTTGAAAATTAGCATGAATCTAGAGGTTGCTGCTTTTAATTAATAATTGCTTTGACCTTCATGAACCTTGAAATATCCATTGATTCCGATTCAATTAAGTAAACAAAAAAAAGCTTCGGCGAAATAAATTTGTATATGAAAATGCTATGTTATGCCAAATGAAGATAATATTATGTGTTATATGCTGTACTTTACTTTGATTTGCATGATTTTGATATCTTTTACTACAATTTTTACTTTGGTGAGTTGCGTTGTGATTTTGCTATACTACTCTGTGCTTTGCTATGCTATGCTTTACTTTGTCTTTTTTTATGCATTTAATGTATTTGACCTAATATTTTACATCAATTTATTTGCTTTTATATTATTTTGTGCTTTGCTGTCTATTATAATTGCTTGCTTTATTACTTATATTGTATTTGGGCATCTTGCCCTTATTGCTATGCTTTTACTTCAATTGTTTTGCTTCGTTTGAAATTATACCCTTGTTTGCCATGCTATGTATTCTTGTTAATGCTTTGCTACGCTTTATTTTTTCTTTGCTTGGCTTGGCTTTCGTGCTTCTTGCTTTATATGCTCGCAAAAAACTTTTCTTTATTTCATTATGACTTTTGTACGTTCCAAAATTGCTTCTCTTTGCCTATCCTATACATTTACCTTTGCTTTGCTATGTATTTGCATTGTTACGTTAGCTTTTTTTGAAAGCTATGGCTCTGGCCAGATGCTGTTAAAAGCGTCGGCACTAGTATTCTTATGCATCCTAGGCAATGGTTCAAACCCATTTTGGGGGCTAGTCCTTTGAGAAAAAACTTTTTTTTACTCATTTGCCCCAAAAGGGTTTCGGGAAGGAAAGGTTCGAAATTGTCTTTAACCTTTTACCCTACAAAATTGAACTAAAAAAAATTTCTTTTAAAAACCCAAAACTAAGCAAAATTTTTAGTAAAAGGGTTAATAGTGAAGGGGCGGGTCGTTTACGGGAACTTTCACATGTAAGGATTTTGTATTCTTCCCGGACCCATTTCCGGGAAAATAGGGTTTCACAGATCTTATTTTTCCTTTCCCCCCTTTCAGGGCCCGCCCCCATCGCCCATTGAAACTTCCCTTGTTTAATTCAAACCCAATTTTATTTGATGACTTAAAACCCTTGAATGGAAAAAATTTTTAAATTTTTTTATTTGACTTTTAAACGTTTGAATGAAATTTTTTTAAATTTTTTTTATGATTTTTTTTAATTATCAAAAAATTTGACTACAAAACCCAAACTTTTTTATATTGAAAATTATTATAATAATATATTTGTTCTGTTCTGTCAGCTATTTATTTAATATGTTTTGGTGACATATCAAATCCTAAATTTGATATGATATATCATCTCTTTGCATCTTATTTTCAAACTATATAATTTATATTTAAATGACATAATAAGCAATATTCTTAAATATTTGGTCCATGGATATGACATCGCTAATGAAAATGTATGCAACGTCAAAAAACATAAAAATTTAAAATAGAACTATAGTTTGCAAATCAATTAAAATCTAGACAGAATGTCTGAACACTCGTTCAGGTCAGACCCTCGTATTGATTTTTCCATAGACTTACATTATTAGAAATGGTCCCTAATTACACCTTAAAATTGAGTTTTCATGCTTAAGAGGTGTTTGTTTTAGGAGAATGAAATTCCTGACACATAAAAATAATCTTGTTATATAGGGGTAACCAACCATTTTTATATATTTTTTTTTTTCAAAATGATTTAAAAGGGGTTTTCCCCCATTTTCCATCGAAATTTTATGGTGATCCAGGACTACTACCCCTTTTTTAATTTTAATTTGCAACAAAATATTTTTTTTAAGTTTCACAAATTTTTTAAAAAAACCATTTACCCCACCTCGAGGGCCCGTTAAAATTTAACAAAACCCCGAAGGTGAATTAAAATTGGTTTAAAAACAAGAATTTTTTAAAAAGAGTTTTTTCTTTTAAATAAGTAAAATTCCAAATTGAATTTACCAATGTTTTTTCTTTAGGGAATTTATTTAAAAAAAAGCCCTAAAATTTTAAAAAAAATTTTTTAAAACCCTTTTTCCGAACCAATTGAATTTGGTATTTTATTTTCCAAAAAATTTGCCTTTTAAACCCAATTTCCTTTTTACCAAAACCAATTAATTCCCCATCTAAAAGGGAAAAAATTTTTTAAAATAATTTTTTTGAGAAGTTTGTTGATTTTTTTGGCATTAAAATTTGGGCCCCAATTTAATTTAAATTTTCCCTTTTTTTAGTGGGGGGCCGGAGGGCCCCCCGTTGGTTTTTTTTAATAAAATTTTTCCCTAAACTTCAAAAAAAAAACTACTTAAAATATCCCTTTTATTGCAAAAATTCTGTAAAAATTTCGGGATTTGATGTATTACAACAAGTTTTATTAAACCAAATTTTTAAATATCACAAAAACTCATTTTTTAAATTTAATTTTTGCCCCGAAATTTTTAAATTTCCCAATTATGTCCCGAAAATGTTTCTATTTTAATTTTAGGTCGGATCTTAAAGGCGTTTCCCCAAAGGGGCATTAAACCTTTTAAAAAAAGCATTTTTATAATCGAGTTAAATAAGTAAAGTTTAAACTGAAAGTCAGAATAAAAAATGATAGATATCAGACATGTTCGACTTAACAAGACTTTATCCTTTTTAAATGTCGATTACAAAAATGGGCTATATAGGACGCCATATTGGATAACAATCTTTAATATTATTCTATGCTTACGTAACACACTATCCCCTATACAATCGTAATTTTTCACATTTTTGCTGCTTACTTAACGAATATTTCAAATTATTTACCTCCCTGTGAGGTAGATTAGTACATAAAAGAACCTCTAGCGATGTAAAATAATACAAAAACTACCTGTTTACAACTGTTTTCTCGTCTACATTTATCGAGGGGCATCCATACAGTAACCATTTCCGGATACAGTACGCCGTCGTTGTACCAGTATCTACATGTATAAAAGTAGTTCCGTTATTCATATTACTATTTGTTTATTTTTTGTTAAGTCACACCTCTTTGTAATGGTCATACTGTGAATTCCAGTTTTACTGAACCTCTAGAAAACCACCGAGCTTCCGTTAGCTAGCTGGATAGCTTCCTCACATGAAAGAATCCCAAGTCTTTTACGGGATTCGAACCAACAGCGGTGAGGGCAAGTGATTTGAACTTTTGAAGTCGGTGGCCATTACCGCTTGGCCACGGCGGCCCCTACACACAGTACAATTTGCTTATATTTGAAAATATACAGAACTTATTTACTTATTTATTTATTTATTTATTTATTTATTTATTTATTTATTTATTTATTTATTTATTTATTTATTTATTTATTTATTTATTTATTTATTTACATACCCATAGTCTTGGTGCCATACATGTTCCCCACCAAGATTAGCTTCTTTGTTCACAAACATGGAACACCAGTGATAAACTTCGCTCCCTAGTAACTAAAAAATATAACAAAAATTCACAAGAAAAAATATATACATTTGTATATAGAATGATGATGACGATTCTGATGATATTGATGATAATGACGACGATGATAAAATGATGACGATGATGACAATCAGGGTGGTGATGATAGTGGTGGTGACGACAATAAGCGTAATAATACGATTTTCAATTTAATCTTATTATATACCTTAATTACCTTTTGCAAATCTTTCTATTTTAAGTGCCCCAGCTGGTCTATGTAGCAAATTCAAACTTTATATTTTAAAGCTTTAGGACCTCACTGGAGTTCCTTTAAATTCTGAGACTCAATGAGACGTGATGTTATTATTTACATTTTTGAATAATCACCAACCTAAATTATCGGCAGTTATATCAGAAAGTCATATCAACGCAATTACCTCTTTTTATTATTTTTTTTTATATATATATAATTTTATTTGCTGGAGTGTTAAGTCACAGTAACACTGTGAAGGGCATAATACGACTTTCCAGCCTTACTGGTGGGAGAATACATCAGGTGCCCCTCGTGCATTATTTCAGGTATGAGCGGGCACTAGAATAAAAACACCGACCTTCCGTAAGCTAGCTTCATGGTTTCCTCATTTGAAGGAATCCAAAGTCCCTCGATAATGATTACCTTTTCGCATGAGCCTGCCACCTTATCAGATCTTGCAAGTATTCCGGTGACGTCATTGCCAGGGTAATTACACAATGTCCTTTGTATTCTCCTGCCATTTTCTTCATACGTCTGTTATATAATAATAATATAATATTTATATAATAGTAATATAATGTGCATGCAAAATTAAACGTCAACAATTGATTTCTTGCGAATGTTTCGTTGAAGAATGTTAGTGCAATGAAAAATAACGCTACAATCGTACAATAGACCTTTCATAAAAATGTTTAAAAGAAGAGAAAAAAAGCCTGAAAATCGAAGGGTCGAAGGTTCGATCCTTTGCTCCACCACTAATCATACTGTGAGGCCTTAAAGCCGATGTTACATATATCGATGTTCTACACACACTGACATAAGGCATGTAAAAGAACAAGTGTCGCCTCTGGAACGGGCAAACTGCTTTTTTCATGCACTACTCCGACAATAACAGGCATCGCAGATAAAGGCAACCAAAATGTGACAGTAAATAGACCGATAAAACAGAGCATGAGAATCATACCATATATCCATGTTTTAGAATACCATTTGGTCCATTTACAACCTTCCATACATTTTCTATTTCTTCAGCGTCAAGAAAATTTCTAAAATCAAAAGAAAGACCACGTGTTATTTCTGGACGGTGTGCATAACTTATATGACGTTTAATTTCTTTATTTGTTCATATTTACTGACAAAATGCATGCCATATTAATTTTGTATTATTATTATTTCTAAAGAGTGTGTAAGTTTGCTCCTAAGTTCACAATTATGTAGACTCTATATACATGTAGGTATCTCCCATAGAAACTATCATGTGAAGAGATGTTTCAGGGGTAGGTTAGAGAAATGGGTCTTTTTGGAGGGAACAATAATAAAACAAATAAATGTATACTGATGAGCAACACTTGGTTACAGTGAAATAGAAATAGTATTTACTTATTTTAGCAAAACATTGGCATATTCTAAATTAAAAAATGCAATACTCTATTGACCGCATTATTTTTTTATTATTTATTGAAATTTGATTACATTTGTATTATCAGCATTTTCTTTTACGTGCATGTTTACAGCAGACGGATGAAAAATTAAAGCTGCAGACATAGGATTTTTGTCAATGAAAGCGTTTCAACCGTTGGATGCATATATACAAAACACATTTATATATATTTGTATGGAACACCATTCTAATTGAGTCTACATGCATGGCACGTAACCTTCCGAAGACTAAGTGCCTGTAACAGATACTGATCAGTTGTAAGGAAAACAACACAAAAAGCTATTTTACAATAACCAATAAACAATTATCATAATACAATTATCATAAAACTTTTACTTTTCAACCTTCAGCTACTTAATACAAATTAACAAAATTATGATCATTGACAAATTTCAATGAAAAGTATGTATACCATCGTGTAGCCAATTTCTGTGTACTTTTCTACAACTTTTGAGGACACCAATTTGCCAACATTTTGCTCCAGGAATATGTGCAGAATTTCTCAGAAACCAAGTGCACACTTTCTTTTGCAATAATAATAATAATAATAATAATAAATAATAATAATAACAATAATAATAAAATAATAATAATAATAATAAATAATAATAATAATAAATAAAAATGAAATAATAATAATAAAATAATAATAATATAAATAATAATTAAAAATGATAATAATAATAAAATAACAATAAATAATAATAAAAATAATAATAACAATAATAATAATGATGTTTTTGCATTATCTCACCTTACGATGAAAAATCCATTTTCAGTAAAACTTTCCTTCATCTGATCTGTAAGTCTTCCCTCCCATTCAAAATCTATAAAGTAGTATATAACTCATATATGTTTTTGAAAAGGAGACAAATACCCGATACATAGCAAATATAAAGTATAAAATGTCTTATTAAATAAGACATAGAATTTCTGTTGAGGTTGAAGCAAATGAGCAATGTTTAAAAATTTACCAATGTATTTTTAATTTATTGAAGATTTTAATGCATTAACGTGTTGCTGTTCTTGTTCTTGATGTTGTACTTTTTGGTGGTGTAAAATTAATCAGTCTAAGTATGCTTTTCTTTTGTGTTTTATTCATATTTATTAGGGGCACAACTTAAGCTATACTGCAGATGTACGTATAGTGCCGCAGATGTACTTATAAGGTGCTGCAGATGTTCGTATGGTGCTGCAGATGTACGTATATGGTACTTCAGATGTACGTATGGTGCTGCAGATGTATACGTATGGCACTGCAGATGTACGTATGGTGCTGCAGATGTACGTATATGGTACTGCAGATGTAAGTATGGTACTGCAGTTGTACGTATGGTGCTGCAGATGTATACGTATGGTACTGCAGATGTAAGTATGGTACTGCAGATGTAAGTATGGTGCTGCAGATGTAAGTATGGTGCTGCAGATGTAAGTATGGTACTGCAGATGTATACGTATGGTACTGCAGATGTAAGTATGGTACTGCAGATATATACGTATGGTACTGTAGATGTAAGTTTCGTGCTGCAGATATACGTATGGTGCTGCAGATGTAAGTATGGTACTACAGATGTATGCATAGTGCTGCAGATGTATACGTATGGTACTGCAGGTGTAAGTATGGTGCTGCAGATGTATACGTATGGTGCTGCAGATTTAAGAATGGTGCTGCAGATGTAAGTATGGTGCTGCAGATGTACTCATGGCGCTGAAGATGTTCGTACGGTACTGAAAGTGTACGTATGGTTCTGAAAGTGTACGCATAGTGCTGCAGATTTATGCATGGTGTTGCAGATGTTCGCATGGTGCTGCACATATATACATGATGCTCCAGATGTACGCATGGTGCTGCAGATAAATGCATGGTGCTGCAGCTATTCAACAATACTGCAGATGTATACATGATGTTACAAATGTACGTATGGTGCTGCAGATGTACGTATGGTGCTGCAGATGTACGCATGATGCTGCAAATGTACGTATGGTGCTGCAGATGTACGTATTGTGCTGCAGAGACGTACGTATGGTGTTGCAGATGTACGTATGGTGCTGCAGATGTGCGCATGGTGCTGCAGATGTACCTTCTGTGCTTTGATTATAATGTTGCAAATAAGCGTTTAGAGATACAGTTAATTGTTTTTGCGTAAAGAGACAGACTAACAGAGTACTAAATTTTAGCATAAATCCAAATGACTAGCGTTCTTGAGAAGGTACAAATAAGAGAAAGAAAAATAATATAAACAATTTATTTACCGTGCTCAAATGTTTTCGTATCCATATTTTGTTCTATAACTGGGTAGATAAGTGTGAGCTTGCAATCTTGTTTACTTTTATAAGAGTGATAATCTTACCCTGACATATTACTGTCAGTTTCGCATGATATGTGATGTGATAACAAACAATTAAAACGTTTAACAGCATACATATTTAGATTGATAAAGATCATGTCATTCTTTCTATAAGCAAATATTTATGAGGAAATTCAAAGCGATATTTCATGAATGTAAATGATTATACGTGTACGACATAAATGTAACTCGTTGGGCAGGGGGGGGGGGGGGGCCTTTTAAATTTAAATTACCTTTTTATGTTCCAGACCTATTGGCGTTTTATTATTTATTTTTTTCATTACTTTTTTTACATGTTACATGACATATTTCATGCATTTTACTATTTTTTTCATATTAAACTAGCTTTACATGTTATATTACCCTTTTCATGTCATATTCCAATTAAAGGTTTTATAAACTTTTTTGCTTTACTCACTCTTTACTGTATCCTTATTAAACACTAATCTTAAGACTTATGATACAGACTGTAACATATTATAATCAAATAAAACCCTTAGATGCAGAAGTATGCAGTGACTTATCAATTTCAAAAGTAAGTGTAGACAAGTCTAATATTACTGCATTAAACTAACTACATAAATGTATGTCTAGAGACGTTGCACGAGATCCTGGTGATCGTCGCTATTATGAATTATCATAAATGAAAATACAGCAAAACCCCGCTAGAAAAACCATCAGTTGTTATGATATCATATAGAGGCAACTTTAATAATATTTCTAAAGATATAAAATAGTCTTCGATAAATTAATTCAATCGAATATGAAACGTTCGAATAGTTACTTCCGGTTGTAAAGCTCACGACGTTTGTCAATACCATAGGCCTATAGAATTGTATTGATGTATTTTTTTCTTATACTTGTAATTTTCTCCTTTAGCTCATGTCCGATTACCAAAAAATGATAAAAAAAGGAATTATTTCATGCTTTCCAGTGATTTATTGTAATATATCAGATGATTATATGCCGATAAACCACTAGTGAAATTTATAAAATATAGTTTTCGCTGTAGCCGGACTATATCTGAATGCGGATGAAACAAAAATTAAACTAAATGGAATTACAAGGCTGAAATAAGTGCCGTCATACGTAAATTTTGCTTCTTTATGAAAAGAAAGTCGATGTCACCATACATTATGTTTAAAAAATGTAACAAAATTAGAGAAATTTAACAGAACTATATTTCAAAATTGATGACGTGACGTCACAAAGGAGAATGCGCGACGTTACGCGGCAAAATCGGTAATACGATACTTAATTGAAATCACTTAAAAAGCATGAAATAAAAAGAAAATTTATTTGTTTACATATAAGATTGATATATATTTCATTCGCGAACACCAGCTATTATATTTTCACTCGTGGCTACGCCGTTCGTGAAAATATTGCATCCGGTGTTCTCTCAGTGAAATTATATTTCAATCTAACATGCAAAACAACAAATATCCTCTATTCATTTCATGCTTTCCAGTGATTTTTTATAATATATCAGATGATTATATTCCGATAAACCACTAGTGAAATTTATAAAATATAATTTTCACTGTAGCCGGACTATATCTGAATGCGGGTGAAACAAAAATTAAACTAAATGGAATGACAGGCTGATATAGTCCGGCTACAGTGAAAATTATATTTTATAAATTTCACTAGTGGTTTATCGGAATATAATCATCTGATATATTAAATAAATCACTGGAAAGCATGAAATAAGTAGAGGATATTTGTTGTTTTGCATGTAAGATTGAAATATATTTCATTCGTGAACACCAGCTATTATATTTTCATTCGTGGCTACGCCGTTCGTGAAAATATTGCATCCGGTGTTCACTCAGTGAAATTATATTTCAATCTTACATGCAAAACAACAAATATTCTCTATATAATATCTAAGTTAGAGTAAAATAAAAGTAATAATTACAATTTTAGACGTATTTTTGTCCTTTTTTAGTTGGATATTCAGCAATATGGCATCTAATCGGTATAATGGAAACTGAATGGAAAGGAATATCCACTGAATGTTTTAGTCCACACTGATGCATGTTTAATATTTCACTAAATCTTATTTGGCTAATTATAAAAAACGAAAACGACAAGTTTCGCTCTACAAAACGATATGACATTTAGTGCCTTTTTTACACTATACCGTTTCTTAACTGCTCAGCCATTGATGGTGGTGTTGGTAATTTTCACTCCGGATCACGGCAGTACACGGTGAGAGGGCGATTACCACAACTTTTCCGCGCAACGTCGAAATATCTTACTTCTGTCCAAGACACCGTATATTTCTGTGGTACAAAATGGACAGCAAGCCTGTAACCAAGACGAAAACAGCAGGTAATTTGCTTAAAACAAGGTGAAATCATCATTTTTTCTTTTTCATCGAATGTGCCATTTAATTTGATACTTATTTATCTTTACTACATGCAAAATGCTTCATTAATTAAGTCAGGATAGTGAAAACATTTAGGGCATACTGAAAAAAATCTTGCTTTGATTACGAAATATAACGTATTTCTAGTCCGTTCAGTTCATATAACTGGTCAAAATACAATATAAATATGTACATTATTGTCGTATGAACAAGTTACAATACATAAATAACCCATTTTTGTATATTTGGAATGATTTTTATGTTTCCACGTGTGTATTTTAAGGCACCGCACAACTTTGTCAATCATAAGATTTGGGCACCGCATTATTCCTCCTTAAAATCGCCACATTTTTCTGGGTTTTTTTAGCACCGTTTATTTTTGATATTAATGTTTGCTTTCAGAAAAAGAAGACGTTCAAACCTATGTCTGAACAAGCCAAAGCAACGTGCGAAATTGGCAAAGCTGCAGATACTGCAGCAACTTGAGAGCGTCCAACTAAGTCTTCTGACATCAGCAGTACGCCAATGGATCAGCGGCTCCCGATATGCTTAACGCACCACAAGAAAAAGAGTATGAAGTCAAACTTTCGCAATTGATTGTTTAAAAATAGCACATTGGAGACCATGACTGAAGAGATTATGGAAATATTGCCCGGGTTCCCGCAAAAACTTCACCATGAAAATGTGTGTTATGACTTTTGCATCTTTATCAAATTAGTATGCAATAAGAAATTCCCATTAACAAATATTTCATTCCTTTTGTTTCTCGATGTCGTAAGATTAGATAATCCTTCATATCAGACAGGATTTTTTTGCATCCCAGACAGGATTATCTACCGTTTACACCGGTGCTAGAAAACTCTGTCTTACACCCCCCATGTAAGACAAGTCTCGTGCTGTAAATGACGTCATTGACGCGCGCCTTTTATGAATGAATCGTGTTCTTATGATGACGTCATTTTTCCGTTATGAATGAAGTTGTATGTTCATACGCTACTATAAGAAAAAAGTGCGTAATGAGAATATCAGTTTTCATAAATTCTGTTCCGAAAATAATTGACATGTAATATGCAAGAAAAAGAATCAAACACCGGCTGTTGGTACAGACTGGAATATCTAGCTCTCGGGTAACTGTTTAGCGGAAACTCGGCAGAGCCTCGTTACCGCTGTAAACACTTACCCTCGAGCTAGATATTCCGGTCTGTACCGGCAGCCGGTGTAAGATTCTTATAATCTACCGTTTACACCAGTGCTAGAAAACTCTATCTTACACCCCCATGTAAGACAAGTCGCGTGCTTTATATGACGTCATTGACGCGCGCCTTTTATGAATGAATTGCGTCTTTGGATGACGTCATTTTACCGTTATGAATGAAGTTGTAAGTACATACGCTACTATAAGAAAAGAGTGCGCAATGAGAATATCAGTTTTCATAATTTCTGTTCTGAAAATAATTGATATGTTATATGCAAGAAAAAATCTCGGGTAACTGTTTAGCGGAAACTCGGCAGAGCCTCGTTACCGCCGTAAACAGTTACCCTCGAGCTAGATATTCCGGACTGTACCGGCAGCCAGTGTAAGATTCTTATAGTCTGCCAAGAACTTCAATTTTTCCATGTGGGGTTTATCAGTTTGAATAAGTTCGAAAAGGAAAGACATCCTTATCTATATATAGATACCATTGCACCTATCTAACTGGTAGTATTAACACAGATCAGACCTTCAGAAATTTTCCATAACATAACGTATGACATAACATAACAGCAAGTAAACAATGTTTCATCAAATAAAACATACTTGTAAGAAGATTGTATAATTCAAAAGAAGACGGTGCCAGTATTTATCGGTCTAACGGAAAAAGAATTTGGTGTTTGAATTCAGTGTTGTACGGTGCTCCATATTCGGGTCAGTAGGCCTTTTTTGCAACATAAATTCCCTGAAATTTACGATAGAAACACACAATTTTGTATGGAACTTAAACTTAGGGTTAACCATAATAAATATACGAGCTCGTTAGGTCATACAACAAAGACATCGTCGTTATAACTCATGTTTTTGTGACAAGTACGAGTCATCTTGAGGTACACACGATCTTTTGTAAACACTATTTATTCGAAGTATGTGTTTTTGTGTGAATTGTATTGTGCTAGATTAACAATAAATTGTCTCAAAAATTCGATGGAATACTTAAACAATTGGAATAATCTTGCAATGTCCAGCAGTAAGATATTTTGTAAGCTATTACCTGGAATTTGTTTATCCCGCCATTAATATTTTGTCCAGAAATATACGGTGTCTCGGTCAGAAAGATGATATTTTGACGTTGCGCGGAAAAGTTGTGTAAATCGCCCTATCACCGTGCAGTAAGCCACAAAGAATTCACCAGAGCACAGTTCAAAGCCATTTTAAAGCCCGGTTTGTTAAAAAGAACATTTCAGCATAAATTTAACACATTTCGTCAAGATAACTTGTTAAAGCCTTCTAAATTTAATAGGAGTTTACCATTAAATTTATTGCATTAAGGTGACATAATTGTCGCTGGTATTTTGTTACTGGGTCATGATCTCGTTACTGAGAATAAAGATCTTAATGCTTTTCTAAATGCATTTTCATAAAATTTTATAGTATTTGGAAACGATCCACTGTTAGATAAATAAATTATATGACAGTAAAAGTATTTAAAATATCAATAATTTAGCAAAGACTCTGTGTGTCCGAAATTACTGTGGCACAGAGGTGACATGTGTGTGTTATTATTTATCTCGTGCGCACGAGATACTATGTCGTTGAGGCGAGTTACTTAGTCGTGCGCATTTAGATGATTAAGTGGTGCGTACGAGATACTATATGTCGTGGTCACGAGTTACTAAGTCGTTCGCACGAGATCATAAGGTGGTGCACAGGACATAGTATCTTGTACACACGAGATAGATAAAAACGCACAAATGTCACCTCTGTGCAACCGTATTTATTACCTTCTTTTTTTACTACCATTCCTTCTGTTTAATTGCATTCACTTTAAATTCAATTTCTAATACGTTTTAAAATTATTCATTTAAAAAATGTATAGCTTTTATTGGCATACAAACTCGCACTCCATGTCATAGATGGTGAATATTTCTATAACTCATTTTATGGCTTGTGAATTATGTAATAGAAAGAGCATCGAAACATGAGGCTATTTGTACGAGGGGGCATAGCCCCCGAGTATTAATCAGATTGCCGAGTGTTTTGATGTTCTTTCTCTTTTTTATCATAGTCAAACATAATAACACGTTCCCTGTATCACAATATGAAACCCCGGAAAAAAGTAACCAATGAACGAGCATCTGAATATGATATTTCTGTCGCTTTCCCTTTCTCTTGATAGCTTCGTGTTTCGATGCTCTTTCTATTACTAGCTTCTTTGGCATACCTATGAAACCAAAAAAGTTACATGTAAATTTACATGAGTATGATTGTACTAATTGGTTGCAAGCTTGATATCAAATTATTCAACAATATATCTTCATTGTTTAATGAACAAGTCAAGTCAAATACATTGTTTACAAGTCAAGTCAAATACATTATTGGAAAAAACAAATACATGTTTTAAAATATATAAGAAAAGTATGGTATACAGTTAAGAAAACTATTATTAAAATATCAAAATTCCAATACAAGTCACATTTAGTATATAATAATAATATTTTATAATAATAATAATAGAAACAAATGCCTACATACAAATGTATACGAAACAGATATAGTTCATATGAAAATTTGAATTCTTGCATCGATTTGAATTTAATGGGGTCTGATTTGGGATGTTTTTATTTTTTATTTTTTTTATTTATTTATTTATTTATTTATTTATTTATTTGGTGGGAGGGGGCAATATTGTATTATCAAAATTGAGAGTTAGTCTACTTCAAAATAACAAAAGGTATATGTGACTTTTCAATGATTCATACTGAAGCTAAAAACTGACATAATTATATCTATTCTTTACACGATGTACAATCAAATACAAAAATGGATTGAACTCTTGTTTTAGAAACTCGCTTCTTTTTCGGTCAATTCACGATGATGGAAATCAACAATTTTTCACTGTTTGGATTGAAAACTTGCAAATGTTTATAGCGTTTTGATACAAATATGAATCACTCGCATACGTGATGATTTGTTGCTGTATACACATTGTAAAGTTCACTACTTACATAAATAGTTATCATCTTCTTTTGTTTTCGTAAGTCCATTGTGCCAAAGAATTTTTGTTTTTATTTCTCAATGATATCATCTTATATTTTTCAAAAACAGTTACTCATTTGATTTTCAGGTGAACAAGCTTTTGGCTTTAGTTGTTTTTAGCAGTTGGTACAGCTATAATGATTTTGCATGGAAATCAAAATACTACTATTTTGTTACTTCTATCAGGGTCTTTCAAATAAAATTTCTATTTGAAAGACGCTGCTTCTATGAAAAATTATAATCAGTGCTTCTTTCTTCAGCTGATAAACATTTAGCATACATGTTTTCGAAAACTATTTTTAAACGATATTAAACTTATGTTTGACCTTTCTAAAGAAGGAAAATATATTCGTTTCTGGGGGAATAAAATGCCTTCCAAATAAGCATAATTATAAGCACCATATCTCTCATCCTGATAATATATAAATATAATATTGCACGAATAGGTGCAAGTCAACCCGACCCCAAGTCAACCCGGCCTCAAGTCAGCCCGGCACCAAATTGGTCAACCCGGCCCCAAACCTATGTTATTTCTGGTCAACCCGGCCCCTTTTTTATTCATTTATTTATTTATTCATTATTTTTCTTTAAAATATAAACACTTATCAAGAAATAAATAAAAAAAATCACAAAAAAACAAAAACAAAACAAAACGATGATATCTTTTATTATTTATGTTATATAAAAACTATCAATAATAACAAACAAGCAACACGTGCATAGTTTACTGTTTTTACCGTCGCGAAAATAAGGTGACGTCTGTCTTCAACCTTAACCTCTCTACGATAGAAGTTTTTGAGAAAAAAACTAAACTTTTTTTTATTTACAAAAATCATGGAAAAGAAAAACCTTATGTGTGTTCAAATCTTACTATGTTATTGTATGTTAAGAAAAAAGAATTGTTGACCAAAAGCACACTAAGTGTTTCCATTTAACAGTTTTTAAGTAAGATTAATTATAGAGATGCTGCCATCTAACACAGGTACATGTATCTCCTGTCTGTCGCGCGCAATATATCCACAATCAATACAGTTATCAGTCATAATGACATAAAATGATTAAACACAAAACACTTTCAATTTTTCAAACACTTAGTAATATTAACATAACATAACATAACATAATCTTTATTTCTCTAAATCTGATGTTATACATGCAAATATGGGGAAATTTTCAAAAAAATGTATATCAACGAGGCTCAAAAAAGGTGACAAAAAAAACTTAAAATAATAATTTTAAAAAATTTAGAACTAATTTTAATAAATAACACAGTATTTTCTGAATAGTTAATTTTCTTATCTTTTGAATAATACATTTAACAAATTTACACAATTTGAGAAATTCAGATTTGTTTTTCGTACACATAATATTTTCTAGTTTAAAAATGTTTGGTCGTTGATAATATGCTTTTTTCAACAACTCTAGCAAGTTTATTAATTATAAACTTTTTGAATATCCTACATTGAGTGAGAACCTTATTTAAAACTTTTACCAAGAAGACTAGCTTTGTCTCTTTGTTATTTTAGATAATTATATAGCTTAAATATCATTTAGTCATGTCCAACCTATGATAGCAATAATTTAGGCGTCTTTTTTCAAATGTTACGGACAAACTGTTTATTTCACAAACACCGTTTAAATGTTTGCAGCTTGTCGCGCGCGAATTTCATCGTTAGTTGAAAATGGGAAAATCTTAAGATATTTCCATATAAAATTTGAAAAATATACACAAACGATGTCCTCTAGTGCTTATAATCCTTGGAGTTATATTTATATAGCTGGCCCAGATGTGCCTATTTATTTCAAGCGAAAGAAACTAGCCCAAAACGAAAGTGAAAGTAGAATTTCGAAAAATGAATCTAAAATTTTGAAAGAAAATATCGCAAAGTACCTATTGTTTGCTAAAAGTGAGTCGGCTGACTCTATTCCTAGTGTGTGTTATATCAACTCTGCTATCAAGTCTCACCTAGCATATAGACAAAAAGATGTTTGGAAATCATCCGTAATGTCCCATGCTGTTCTATTTGATGAAATGTTCACACGAGAGCGGCTTCAAGGTCATGCTAGTAGAGGCGTTTTCTGTTGCTGCACAAACCCTGAACACCGTACATATTTCCATTCTCAATTGCTCGAGTTTCTCAGGGAAAACAAAAACTTTATAGCCTATGAAATAGTTGAGTGTTCAAATCCACAGAACACCTTTAAAATGACACTTGTCAGTGATGATGGTAACAGTGAAGATAGTGTGATTGAATTGGACATGATAAATCAGCCTAGAATTAAAAACACAGGGGAATGTGATATAAAAGCCTCTCCTATATTTTCAATTTCAGACATAAGTCCAGTGTTCCATAGTTATGGCGAGTGTCTTGCTGTTTTGGAAAAGGTTTAGATTTCTGTTCTGTAGTTTTCTTACATTTTAAATGTGTAACTTGCAAGTGGTCTTATTGTTTGTCTCACAATAATCAAATGTTAACCCCTTATTTTATAAATGGGGGATGTAGACATGAGGGTCTCTCTTTGGAGTCTTTTTTTAAAACTTGTAGTTCAGTATTAATAAGATGAACAAGGTCTAGAGGTCTTCATTTTAACACAGCTTCAATTGAATTAAACTGTTGTCAATTCAAAACATGATTTTAAAGGAAGAAAACTGTTTATACTTGTTTCTAATTTTTCTTATTAAAAATTGCAATGATAATTATATATAAAAAAAGAAGAAAATGCAATTGGGAAAATAAATCAATCGTGTTCAAAGTTTGTGCAAGAACAAGACCCCAAGCACCAAACTAAAGGGTCTGCAGATTGGAAATCTTGACCAGTCCATAACTCTGTTAAAGGGTTTTTGACGACAGTTGACATAATGTGCCCTTGTTATCCTAGCAAATTTTAAAAATAAATCATTTGACTATCATTGTTATAATCATGAAATGCACCTTCCCCTTTCCTAACACCTCTGTATCTAACAGTATCCGCTCACAAAAATTTGGTACAGGTGACAGTGTTACATGTATCATTAATACATACATTTATATAGCTTGCAGATGTCATGGAAGTCAAAGAATTGTTGGATATTTCTGGCAAATATGTGACAGTAGGAACAGGGAAATCATGCGAAGAAACTCTTGATCATCCGTTTATAGTTGTAGAAGGCATGGACGCTACTGGTACATTTCTTGTTTATAATGTCAAATGATATAAATAAGAAATTACAGAATTTTTTTTTGACAGTGTGAAATGCTAAAATTTAAAATTTCTGTTTTGACAGTTTTTTACTCTTTACTTGCTGGAACAGAAAGTGATCAGCCTTTGCCATCAGTATAAAGCCATGGCAACCTGCACATCATTCCAGCCTGACCAGGTGCTTTACTATTAGCTGACTGTTTTTTAATACTATATTCTCATCTTGATATCCCTAAAATTGATAATGGACAGTTCCAAAAAAGGAGGCTGGACATGTCTGTTCAAAGGAGAGTTGTGTCTTCTGTCTCTCAACTAAGGGAGTACTGTGTTTGAGCCTGTCCTAGGTCACAACCATGTGACAACATTTCTAATTATCAGGAAGGAGATTCAAAAGTCATTGAAACATTCTATCCTTACCCAATAAAGCTGAGAGGTTTTACTATAAATGTAATGAAAGGCACATGATGGGACTTGTAATAATTTATGGAATTAATGTTCCATTTGATGTACGTATAGTCTAATAACTTGTGTGCAAAATTTTAGATCATTCTGTCAATCCATCTTTCAGGAATAATATTTTAATTGTCAAATATAATCCAAATTGTATGCTTGTCACTGAACTCTGGCTAAGAATGGCACAAAAAATAGATTTTCAATTTATTTCTTTGTATATTTTCATAATTATCTTTAGCCGTATCTCTCTGTGTTAAGTGCCCCAGTTGATTTTTTGTCTTTAATAGCCTTTTGGGCCTCACTGGAGTTCCTGTACAGTTATTGATGATATTATGTATTGTCTAGAGAATATTTAATTGATATTTTAATCATACCCTTAGGCTTAAAAATGACCGCAACATCCCCCATATGGATGCTTTTTATTTCAGAAACTTCGATATACATCAAAGAAATCTTTTATAATAAAGTGGTAACATTTGTTACATGTAACTCAAACTGTTGATTTTGTTGTTATTTAAAGGGAAAACTACACTGACAGAACTGCTTGAGAAGAAGATGGGTGCTGCTCGATATTTTACCCCACCACCTCAAATAACACATCTGAGGGCTTTCTTTGATAAATACCCAGAGATTGTGAGAAGGGCATATTACAGCCTGGGCAATTATATTGTGGCTCATGAGATCATCCAGGAGTGTAAAACCAGACCTGTTATAATGGACAGGTTAGGTTTATTATTTTATTTTAAATGATACAAGGGAGTCTATGGCAAAGTGTTTATGGTGGCCAAGTTCAAATTACTTTTCTCTCATTGTCTTCAAACCCTGCCAGGAAAGTTGGAGTCTTTCATAAAATGTGCTATCTAAATGACTTAGAGCACACAACTCAAGTCACTCTTGTCACCCTTGCCTGAAATATACATGTAGTTTAAAGACATGAGGTCTTTCTCAGACTTCCCGAAAGTTGAAAAAAACTGTCAGACATTCGGTCTGACAAACCATGAAAATCTGTCGGACCGAAACGAAATCTGTCGGACCAAATAAAATTGATCAAAATCAAAGAATAACTTGTGTTTGTATTTCTAAGAAACTTTTTGTTTTTGATTTTTTTCGCCGTAAAAATCGGCACATTCCTTACAGCGCATTTTCATCTCCTCCCTATCGTACACCAACGATTCACTGTCTTGCTTCTAATTTTCATTAAATTTTGTCTCAGGTCTATTCTTTTTATCCTTTTACTGCTGTTCTGCCTGTTCCTCTGACATAGATTTTTATTTTTCCAAGGTTTGGCACCTTTAGCGACGCCATTTTGTATACATGTGGATAAAAGCCGGACAGTCGGACCGATCCGGAATAAAAACTCGTCGGACCTGATCAAAATTTATCGGACATGTCCGTCGGACCGACGTATTTCAGGAAGTCTGCTTTCTCCTTCATAAAAAGCTGAAAAGTTGCCAGATGATAGTGTCCATTTTACAAGAAATCAAAACAAAATTATTGTTTCAGTGTACATAATTATTATTTATTTTATTATATATGTATATAAGTTTTGTACAATATGAATATGGATCTGTTCTTCTCTCAAGAAAAAATTCTGTATGCCTAACATAAAATATTTTGTTTCCTATCCTGTTACCTACCTAAGTGCTGTCCCCTCTCCCTGTATGTTTTTATCCCCTCACCAAAGATGGATGGGGATAGTAAAATGGTCTCCGTCTGTGCATCTATTTTGCCGTCCCAATTTTGTCCGGAGCACAGTTTCAAAAGTACTTAAGCGAATTTCTTTAAACTTAATACTTAGTAAATTTAATGTTTTGTATAGAAAAAATTCATTTTCTAACTCTCCCACCCAAACAGTCATTGGTTATAGGAAGAGAAAATAAGATATTTGTAAGCCTGGCTTTACTTAATATTCATTTTATGAAGAAATTTCATGAAGATAAATAGTTCATGGTTATAAACAACATTCTTTATTGGCTTTATCAGTAATGTTGTTATGCAGGCAGGTAAAATAAGGCAATTTCTTAATACTTTTAATTTGATTCTTCTGTAATGATATTTGCCAATTATTACCAGGGGTAGCATATACAGTAGCCATGTTTTTCCAATCCAGAATACTTTTTAGCTCGACTATTCAATAAGAATAAGTAGAGCTATCCTATTCACCAGAGCATCAGCGTACCACTTATTTTAAAGTTTTTGTAGCACCTCAAAAGTTCAATGACATATGGCTTTCAAACTTTGCACACATGTTCACCATCATGACCCCAACCTGTAGACAGGAGAAGGTAACTCTATCAAGCTTTTTGACAAAATAATGCCCCTTTTTCAACTTAAAATTTACATTAAAGTTTGCGTACCACCTCAGATATTTTCATATTTCATTGACATCTTGCTTTGGAACAAGTTGAAATTTTGTACACTTCTTTGTGACCATAATAGGACTCTTCACCAAGGCCTAAAAGTGTAACATGGATTTGAAAGAAAACAAATATTTGGCCCTTTTGTTAATTTAGAAAATTTTACATTACTGGTATCAAGGCCATTTAACTATCAAGACCTAAGAAAAGTCAAGTGTGCTGTCCTACTGACAGCTCTTGTTCCAATCCAGATTTTTTTTTTCATACAGATTTTGGCACAGTACTGCAGCTTATGGAATAGCCAATGAATCTAGCCAAGGCCTAAAAGTGTAACATGGATTTGAAAGAAAAAAATATTTGGCCCTTTTGTTAACTTAGAAAATTTTACATTACTGGTATCAATCAAGCACTAAGAAAAGTCAAGCGTGCTGTCCTACTGACAGCTCATGTTCCAATCCAGATTTTTTTTTTTCATACAGATTTTGGCACAGTACTGCAGCGTATGGAATAGCCAATGAATCTAGCAGCCAGGACATGCCAGCGGCTGGTCATTCCGTGTATCAGTGGCCAACTGACCTGTTGAAGCCGACCCTCGTTCTATTCTTGACCGTGTCCGAGGACGTGAGGAAACAAAGACTTACTGGACGTGGTATAACAGCAACATTTGAAGAAATAAGTCTTGATAATGATCAACTATTCAGACAACGGTATGAAGTATGATTATTCAGACATGGCTACCATGTTTGTGTCAGATATTGTGCAAGGAATGAATAGTGCTCTATTCTGTTAAAATAAAGCAGTTATAATATTTAATAGTATGATTACAAACACGTCACTTAAATGCATTTATATATATATATACCGCAGCTGTTTATTATGTACATGTGTAGACATAAAACGAGCACATTTTAAGTTATATTTATAGCAAGTAAATAGCATTTTAAGCCAATAGTGAGGTAGGGAGATATTGTTTCCCCAAAAAACAAACATTGGCTCTTAATGTTCTCAAAAAGCAATTAAAACTTTTAACTCAAATCAGGCATAGAATCTCATTAAAAAAAAAAACGATTTCAGAGGTACATCAGAATGTATCTTATCATCCTTTACTCATTTTCCTCCAGTTAATGTATATACGATAAGAGTTGTATGTTTTAGACTCCAGTGGAATCACTTTAAGAACAATAATTCTAGCATATCACTGTTAAACAAAGATATGCAATGTCTGAAGTGAATGCAAATGGAAATTTCTAAATTTCTATTAAAGTGAAAACAAAATAAAATAATTTCTCCGACATAAACAAATATATAAATAAATTTCTGTATTGTAAACAAATATAAGGTGATTGAAATTTGTATAGTAAAAACAGATACAAAATGTATGTGAAAAGTAAAAGTTTCTGTAGCGTAAACAAATGAATTATGATTTGTGTATGACAAAAAAACAACGTAACTTCTACAAGACAAAAAAAGAGTAATTTTTGATATTCATGTATCATTTATTGATATTGTAGATTGTGTGACAGTTACAGAAGAATGACATCCCCATCTTTAATAGAAATAGATGCTGGGGGTACAGTGGAAGAAGTTTTGGACAAAGTGCTCGGGGTGCTGGCCTCCCAGGGTGTAAATCTTAACAGTTTTAACAACCGATGACAGTTGACCGATGACCGAAGTTGACCGGTGACCAAAGAGAGTAACAGATTGTGAGGTGTTAGGTCGCTTTAAGGTAGTCATATTGTAATGGCAATGCTTTTCCACCAAAATGTTCTAATATTGGCCAATATCGTAGCAAAATCTTTTATTTCCGGAATGTTTTTTTCTAGAAATCTTTGGTATTAGATTTTTTAACAATCACTCATTACTAATTAATATGTACTAAATTCGGGTTATAAATGGTTTAGATTTATTGAATACCGAAAATTGTGAAAAATAACGTTCCGGAAAAGACCGATTTATTACGACATTGGCCAGTTTTAGAATTTTTTGGCGGGAAAGCATTACAGTAAGACTACCTTAACTTGTTGACTTATACACTTACAGGAAAGAAAGAATGAACCCTGACTGTTCTAGAAATGTCAAATTGACATGTCCATCATTCCAACTAGATAAAACCATTCCTTGTTTATAGAAAAAATATTCAAAATATGTACTGGCTGAATAGCAAACAGACCATATTCAGATGGCAGGGGTTTGCGGATCTAAGTCTGCTATGGTCTGGCATGGGTAGATTAAGTCGCCACAAGCTAGAGCTGTCATTGATTGATTCAGTGCAAAGCATTTTGACGATATACCAATATCGGACGACAAATATTGGCGATACACCAAAATGTGTAACAGCTTAGTGTTAGACATGGCCACCTGCTTTTGTTTATGATTTGTAGTGAATTTTCATAATTTATAGACATTTAAATAATGTTTCAAAATAATCAATTTTTTAAAATGTGTATTGATTATTGATGGACAGAAAAATATCAACGATATCATCTCTATATGACAGCTCTACCCCCAGCAGGTAAACACAAGAATATTTGTGTGTTTTCAGTGTTAAGATTAAATTATATTTCTTCCAGTGAAAACTAGACATACTATTTCAGTATCTGGCAAAGTCATTAGGTAAAATTTTACAGCAGATGTTCAAAAGTGAAATAAAAACTTGATCTTAAATATCAAATAAGCGAACTTGCTATTTATCTAGTTTTTGTTACGGTTTTATTTTTATGTTTATTGTTACTGATTTTTTTCGGTTATTTAGAATGTCATACAATTTTTCCTCCTCTTATGTAAAGGGAGAGAAGCATAGACTACAATTTATGTAGACCAGTAGAAGTTTTTTCCCCTTGTTTGGCTTTTGAGTTTGTTTTTTTGTTAGCTTGTTTTTTGGGATTTTTTTCTGTCTCTTCTTATTCGGAAATGTACTTAAATATCTATTTTTTCTTAAAGATATACTCTGCTCAAATTTTTTTATTTGAAAATATTGATAATTGCTACATATAGTCCTTTTGTACATATATAATAAAACATGTTTTGACTTCACACTGTCACAAAGTAGATACATTATGTTTAAAATCCACCACACTAAATTTGACCACAATATGAAGACATAGTGTCATTAAACAAACTGGCAGTTTTTTCAAGAAAAGACCAACTACTTGTCCTGTAATAGGGAACGCAGCTTCCTATACATAGCCAACTCTTTCTTTTTTTCAAATTAGACATATTCAGTAACAATTTCATAAATTTCAATAACTATTCGTGATTAAAATATTTTACTTAATTAAGAATGAGCATAGTATATCTGTAAATTAACTGCATTCTTGACTTGATATGACCAAATATACATGATTGTTTATATAAATATAACACTAAAGTTTATGCACAAAAGTGTTTTTGCCAAAACTTGTAATAACATTATCATGGTGGGCCCTCTTAAAATAAAGTGGAATTAGTACAATATATTTGTTAGTTTTATTACTTTATGAATAATATTTCTTACCAAATATTGGCATATATATTTTCCTTATATTTTATCAATGTTAAGATATATTTATATTAATTTTGTTTTATTGTTAAGTCTGCACTTTCTGTTTACTTATTTAAGGCTTGTTTGCTTGAAAAAGGAAATGTACAACTTTGAAAATTAACCAAATGAAAAATTTCAATTTGTCATAAATTATAATAAAACAATTATTGTATGAAGATTATGGTAAATTTGGAAGTATATCGACCTAACATATTTTCATCAGAAATGTTGTTTTAGGTGAAACCTTAATTTTAACTACTTTGTCTTTATTGAACTAACTAGCATTGATGTCATATGTTTGTGACCCTGAGCAGGCTGGAACCTGCAATCCATTGGTTGGGTTATATAGTTTATATATCTTATTATAACCATAATTATGGGCACTGCTGAAGTAAATTTTGTTACTTAGAGGAGTATGTATGTTGTAAAAGGTTCTGTTATTAGAGCCATTTGCACTTTCATTTTTATCTTTTACTTTGCCATATATCTTTATAATAAGGGCTATGATAAAGTAGTTTGATGAAAATTACATGTATTTTTACAAGTTTTAATAAATAGTTTTTAATATGTTTGAAAATATATTTGTATGTTAATGTTTAAAGCTGCATACCTTCAAATAAGTCAAATATTTCAAGAAGAATGTGGTAAGGTTTTAAGAAAAGTTAACAGATTCAAGTAATAATTTACATTTTATCTGCGATTATCATTAATGACTGATTTTGCAATAGAATGTATTTATCAACATATTTCTACTGCGTGACTAATGCAGTAAGGGCTGTTTGTGCATATTTTGACATCCTGTTGGTAGATTGTAAGTGCTGTTTGCAGTGTGTAAATTACTTGCTTTGTTCCCTTCACAATATTGTACTTTTAAATACATACTCAGTTATCAAAGAAGGGATTATCTGGAGGCATGCTGCTTTAATTGTTTTAGCAATTATTGTTTTTATCTTTTACATGTTTTGTCTGTTTTTATGCTCGGTGATGTTTTTAAGTATTTGGTAATGGTAGTTGTTTGCCCCTCTCATCATTCCTGCAATCAAACTTACTGTGTTTTTCTCAATAAATCTGAACCAGCTAGAACAATCACTACGCTGTCCAACTGACAGCTCTTGTATTTTGATGTCAGAATGCCTAGTTGATTTTCAAATAGATTGTTTCAATATCAATTTAAAGCAGAGCTGATCTAAATATTACACAATTTCATCAGGTTATGGACTTATTTGTACAGGTATTAATAATTATAAGTATTTTAGTACAGATATGAAGGTATGGACCAATAATGGGCAATTTAAGGTAATACTGCGGTGAAGGTCAGTAAGCTATTAAAATTTGAAATTAAAAGCAAAAAAAATATATGTGGCTCTGTGATGACTTCTGTCCTAATCAGAGGAAGTAAATTCTGGTCAGGGGAAGAAACTGCTATGGGGAGTTTGGCTAAAGCAGTGTGAGTGAGCCAAACACTTTCGGCAGCTGAAAAAGATAATGTTGTTTTATATAAACAACATGAAATACTTTTGTTCTGTAGTTTTTTAGCTCACCTGTCACAAAGTGACAGGGTGAGCTTTTGTGATCGCTTTTCGTCCGGCGTCCGTCCGTAAACTTTTACTTAAAATGACATCTCCTCATAAACCACTAAGCCAATTTCATCCAAACTTCACAGGAATGTTCCTTTGGTGGTCACCTTTGAAAATTGTTCAAAGAATTTAATTCCATGCAGAACTCTGGTTGCCATGGCAACCGAAAGAAAAAACTTGAAATATCCTCTTTTAAAAAACCCAAAGAGCTAGAGCTTAGATATTTGGCATGAAACATCTTCTAGTAAGTGTCTACCAAGTTTGTTCAAATAAAAGCCCTGGGGTCAAAATTGGCCCCGCCCCAGGGGGTCATTGATTTTCCCTATATACATATAGTAAAAACTTAAAAATTCTTCTTTTAAAGAACCAATGGAGCTAGAGCTAAGATATTTAGCACGAAACATCATCTAGTAAGTGTCTACCAAGTTTGTTCAAATAAAAGCCCTGGGGTCAAAATTGGCCCCGCCCCAGGGGGTCATTGATTTTCCCTATATACATATAGTAAAAACTTAAAAATTCTTCTTTTAAAGAACCAATGGAGCTAGAGCTAAGATATTTAGCATGAAACATCATCTAGTAAGTGTCTACCAAGTTTGTTCAAATAAAAAGCCCTTGGGTCAAAATTGGCCCCGCCCCGGGGGTCATTGATTTTCCCTATATGCATATAGTAAAAACTTAAAAAATCTTCTTTTAAAGAACCCAATAAGCTAGAGCTAAGATATTTAGCATGAAACATCTTCTAATAAGTGTCTACCAAGTTTGTTCAAATAAAAGCCCTGGGGTCAAAATTGGCCCCGCCCCAGGGGGTCATTGATTATCCCTATATGCATATAGTAAAAACTTAAAAAATCTTCTTTTAAAGAACCCATAGAGCTAGAGCTAAGATATTTAGCATGAAACATCTTCTAATGAGTGTCTAACAAGTTTGTTCAAATAAAAGCCCTGGGGTCAAAATTGGCCCGCCCCAGGGGGTCATTGATTTTCCCTATATGCATATAGTAAAAACTTAAAAAATCTTCTTTTAAAGAACCCATAGAGCTAGAGCTAAGATATTTAGCATGAAACATCTTCTAATAAGTGTCTACCAAGTTTGTTCAAATAAAAGCCCTGGGGTCAAAATTGGCCCGGCCCCGGGGGTCATTGATTTTCCTTATATGTGTATAGTAAAAACTTAAAAAATCTTCTTTTAAAAAACCCAATGAGCTAGAGGTTAGATTGCAGGAAACATCTTTTTGTGGGTGTCTACCAAGTTTGTTCAAATAAAAGCCCTTGGGTTAAAATTGGCCCTGCCAAAGGGGGGGGGGTCATTGTTTTTCATTATCTGTGTGTAGTAAAAACTTAACATTATGAAACATCTTCTAATGAGTGTCACCCAAGTTTGTTCAAATAAAAGCCCTGGGCTTTACACTAGCCCCGCTCCGGGGGCCTAAATACAGGTGAGCGACCTCAGGGCCATCATGGCCCTCTTGTTTTGGGGTGGGGGGGGGGGGGGTAGGGTGGGTTGTTTAACCTTAAAATAGCATGATTTTATAATGTTTTTACCATTATTATCTTTATCACAAATTAAAAACCTGTGCATCACCAACATTCACTTTATTTTATGTAGATCTAGGAATCTAAGTATTATATCTTTTTAGCTCACCTGTCACAAAGTGACAGGGTGAGCTTTTGTGATCGCTTTTCGTCCGGCGTCCGGCCGTAAACTTTTACTTTAAATGACATCTCCTCATAAACCACTTAGTCCATTTCATCCAAACTTCACAGGAATGTTCCTTTGGTGGTCACCTTTAAAAATTGTTCAAAGAATTTAATTCCATGCAGAACTCTGGTTGCCATGGCAACCAAAAGAAAAATCTTTAAATATCTTCTTTTAAAAAAATCCAAAGAGCTAGAGCTTAGATATTTGGCATGAAACATCTTCTAGTGAGTGTCTACCAAGTTTGTTCAAATAAAAGCCCTGGGGTCAAAATTGGCCCAGCCCGAGGGGGTCATTGATTTTCCCTAAATGCATATAGTAAAAACTTAAAAAATCTTCTTTTAAAGAACCCAAAGAGCTAGAGCTAAGATATTTAGCATGAAACATGTTCTAATGGGTGTCTACCAAGTTTGTTCAAATAAAAGCCCTGGGGTCAAAATTGGCCCCGCCCCGGGGGTCATTGATTTTCCTTATATGTGTATATCAAAAACTTAAAAAATCTTCTTTGAAAAAACCCAAATAGCTAGGGATTAGATATTAAGCATGAAACATCTTCTAGTGAGTGTCTACAAACTTTGTTCAAATAAAAACCCTTGGGTTAAAATTGGCCCTGCCGGGGGTGGGGGGAGAACAAGGAGGTCATTGTTTTTCATTATATGTTTTTTCATTATATGTGTGTAGTAAAAACTTAACATCATGAAACATCTTCTAATGGGTGTTTTCCAAGTTTGTTCAAATAAAAGCTTTGGGGTTTAAACTGGCCCCGCTCCGGGGGCCTATATACAGGTGAGCGACCTCATGGCCCTCTTGGGCCATCATGGCCCTCTTGTTTCTCTTTAATTTAGTTATACCGGTATGTATTTTTATAATATAAATTAGTTATGTGTAACCTACGAACAAATAAAATATCTATATCTATAATAGATATGTGTTTTTTTTTATTATAATCAGGAGTTCCTTCCCTTATCAGTAATTAGAAAAAAAGAGGATATAGAATTATCAAAGGTCAACATTTTCTTTATCTGTTGGGGAGTATATTATGCGTCGGGTACATAACGTCACACAGGTAAAATGTTAACATGCACTCGGAGACAAAGATAACAGTGATAGGTAACTTCCTAGCCAGTTAAAATATCACGCCTGTTTGCTTAACTTAAAACTTGTAGCAAAAAGAATTATTAACCAGATATCAAAATCAATAAAATAATACATTTTCTGAAAGCTTATGCATTTGTCTATGGCTGCAGGTAAAATAATTACAGTTCCCATTTAAATAAATGATAGAGAACTACTTATTAACTTTTGTTACAAAACTATGCATATGATGAAAAAACTGGCTCAGTGGATATGTTCTGCTATGTTTTTCTTAGTGAAAGGCATGGAAAGTTACCAATATTTTAACATGTTATCTACATCTCTGACATAGTCTCCATAGAATTACACCAGAAATATAAGTTTCCGATACAATGCAGTGAAAGGGAGGGCACTGCAAGAGAGAACTAAATATTATTTTCAAGTCGTCTCCCTTTTGGATAAAAATTGCAAAAATGTATTGGCACACTTCATTTTTTTTCTACAAAGCATATTGTATTGTTGCACATGCAGATACACATTTATCAAGATTTTGCTCTGAAAGTCTAGGCTTGCTTTTCCTAGAAATTTCCTGAGACAATTTTTCATTTCAACGAAAATATCTTTACTTAGACTCCAATGTAATGACACCTTCAATTTCTGATGAAGATTAACGCATTGCAGATAGAAACATCAGTTGTCATTGTGTTTCTTAACTCTTCACAAGTGGATTAATTTAATGACAGTCGAAGTCTTTAACTAAGGTTAAAAATGGTTACCGTCTAAAATTCGTCCTAAAGTTAGTCTTATGTCCTAGAACTATTGAATATTGATACACTTAGGACTTTCTATGAAACGCAGCTTAGGTCCCTACCTCATTCTACTTGTGTGCTTTATGTAAAGCTTCCCTTAGGCTCGGCACGTTGAAAACTTTGTAGGTATTACTAAGTGCCAAAATAGTTTATATGTCGTTTGCTTGTATAGTTCAATTGGATTATTTGTCCTACCTTTGACTGTTTTTTTTCCCATAGCCATATAAAAGGACTATCTGACTCAACCGGACGCTGGAGTAATTATATGTACTTGGATATAAGTTTTCGGTGCAACTTCTTGTGCAACATATCTCTTCGACCACTAAAAATATTCACTATAATTACACAATGTCTTTAAGTACATAATTGGAGGTTACTTTCCAAGGTCTGCAACTTTAACATTGATTCCACTGAAGTATGGTCCTTTTTGATAAGGGTAGAAGAATTTAAATGTACAAACGGAAAGTCTGTTGTATAACGTCATATAAAAGTTATAGCGTTTCACTTAGTATAATCCAATAGTTATAATTATTTATTTTAAGTATTCAATTTAAGGACATTTAGATAATATCGATTGCTGTACCCCTAGTAAAAGCCTTATCATACAGGGACTGATAGTGAAAGCCCCCAGCACCGCGATTTGGACATAATTTGTACATGTATTTCTGGTCATTTTGACGTCAAAACAAAACATCAACGGGGACGGACAAGGGAAAAATTTCTATTAATTCTCCGGGCAGTGCTTTCAGCGAGTGGATAAAGGCTTTGATAACAAACTATTTGCTCTTCACCGCAAGTGTGAGTTCGAATCCCGCTAGAGCACAAGCTGGCTTACATAACGTCGATGGTACGTTCTATTAGGTACCCGTTCGTGCCTGAAATTATTGAAAGAGGGGCACGTGACGTCTTTCTCCAGCAGTTAAGCATATGACCTAAACTAAACATTCAGTGTTGTTGCGACAAAAAATACAAATTACTAGTGGATAAAAGTTAATTATCATCATCCAAATAACCAAATATGCATTTGGCTGGCCATCAAAGCCAGACCCCTTGCTAGAACGTAGGGGGTTGAGTGCTTTGATAAAAAAAATGCTGGGATAAAAATTGTATGACTTGCAAAATGATACACACTTTTTTTTTAAATTGCGGCAACTTGATGTTCTTTTCCATCGCGGCATTTTATGAAAAGTAAAACACATTTTGTTTATATATGCATAACTAATAAAAAAGACAAAAAAATACATGTCTTATTTATTATTGTTATTGTTATTATTATTATTAATTGGCAGTGAGATTAGTCAAAAGCTACTGATGACATAGTTTACGGTACATGGTATACTTCTCAAAGTTTGCGACCACATAGCATCATGCATTCTATAACATAATTATAATGTTATGATATTAACATTGTAAATCGTGTAGTAATGCATCGAGAGTGTACCCTGTGTATACATAACCTTGAATGACAGGCCATTTCCACGTGCAAGTAGTGCAAACAAGGTGACCATGTATTTTGATAGTCTTTATCACGTACCGACACATGTAGGGTGTTCATTCTTCATTTTCCATTGAAATATTGAACATTTAAGATTGAATAATGGCGAATGCAAATGTAAGAAGGCATTTATCAGAAGCAGCATTGTGGCAGGCAGGTAGTATGGTGGAGCAGGGGGCTCGACATCGTGAGGTTGGTGAGGTGTTTGGTGTGGACCATACGGTTATCAACCGAGCCTGGGCGAGGTTCCAACAGCATGGTACATCTGTTAGACGACATGGTGGTGGCAGAACAAGGGTGACTTCTGAGGCTCAACACCCAGGTAAGGTTGTATGCTGGTGAAATTGGTAATGTGTTTATTTTGATGGATGATAATGCCCGTCCCCATACAGTCAATGTCGTCCTAAAGTACTTGGAAAGACAAGGTATTATTCGTTTGGACTGGCCGGCCCGATCCCAGGATCTTAATCTCATTGAGCATTTGTGGAATGAGATACAGGTCCGTATTTCAGCCCGTCAGGTCCAGCCAAGAAGCACCCAGGAGTTTGATGCCGCCCTTGTCGACGAATGGAATACCATTCCACTAGCCGTACTAAGAAACCTGATAGGGGGTATGCAACGACGGTGTCAAGCTGTCATAGACAACACTGGGTCACTCGCTATTAAAGCAAAATCAGTTATTTGGAAAGATTTTTGGGGGCAAAAATGAGTTTTTCACAAATTCCACCATATCCGTCTAAAACACAATTTCATTTCAATCAAAACAAATCAACATGAAAACACATTAAAATTGGTAACAAATTCCTTAATGATGTTTATAAATCACTACATCATATATTAGATTAGAAATAAATCTAATATTTGACATGGTACAAAAATACTCTTGGTGCTTGGCAAACTTGGAGTAGTATAGTTTATACTATTAGTAATATATTTTATAAGAATTGTATAATTTGTACTGACGCGTGTTTTTTTGTAAGGATTACATTGTGTTTTAGGGGTTGAAAGATATCTGGGTAGTATGGGAGGGACCCGAGTGTCTAGGGCTTGGTCCTACCTCGATAGCATGTTTTAGATTATAGAGAATGGAAAACAAAATAACCATCATTTTCATTTTTTTTTGCCGATTTATTTATCACCGATAGAAATAATTTAAAATAAATATTTCTTCATGACCCTTCAATCCTTCACTAGTTTCTATACTAAAATTCTTTTTACAAATATATTAGAATAAGTACTCTACAAAATCGACTATAATTTGTAAAGTAAATTATTATGCATGTAGTTGGGAGATGTGTTGAAAGGCTTCTTACATCCCGACAATTTAACAAACTATGAAAGTATAATGTAATAGAATAATTTTGAACATAAATTTATTCAAAACTACTAAAGCGAACGGTTTATCATCGGTGATAAATTGAAAAAGGCGGTCTTTTGATACGCACGGTTAAACCACAAGTGAAACACGGCGAGCATTCGATTTATCCTAGTAGGTAAAACGCCAATTTAACTAGGTAGTTAAAGGATGACTTTTAGCTGGTGATTATTTTAACGGTTGTCATAATTTTTCTATGATCGTATTTTTTCTAAAATTTCAAACACCCTCTTTGGAACAGTGATTATGATAGGAGCGAGATAATTTATATTTTGACAAACTTGATGACCAGAAGTACAGACTTAAACTAAATAAAGTCCTTGCCAGTAGTGGTACTTTAATTCAATTAAATTTTTATCGGGAATAGAATATGTAGGTTACTTTCAGGAACTGTCTAATAAGACCACAGGCCCCGTGTTCACTTACAATAGATCCGGATCAAATTATCCTGATTTTATTTTCATTTTTTTTTTATAAAACTGATAAAATTGATGTATTTTGCTAATCATAAATGGTTTACAAACATGTAAAAGAAATATATAAACATGCTGATTTGCACAGAAACAGCCCTATATCGAAATCGATAAATAACAAAACACATACAAAAGTAATGTTGGATCAGAATAAGGAACAATTTTAGGATCAGGATCAATATTTGGGTCAACTGTTAAATATCCATATCTTGTTAAATAATAATTTTTTTTTTTCTAAAATTTCATAAAATTCATCTTTATATTTTAGCAAGTTAATATCAAACATAATTTTAATTCTATGAGGATAAACAATAGAGAATATTTGGATATTCGACGATTATAATTATTTATTTGCCGATTAGGGGCCGTTGCGATTGTTTGACAGATTTTTATACACCTATAGAAACAATATGCGCAGTCTGATCAGGATCCATGTTGTTCGCTTACAGACCCTATAACAAGTAAAGAAACTGATAGCGAACAGCATGGATCCTGATCAGACTGCGCGGAGGCGCAGGCTGGTCTGGATCCATGCTGGTCACAAACCGACTATGTTGGTTTTGTCGTGACGCGGCTCAAATCATTAAAATGAACGATCTTTTGAAGAAAGACAACTACATCAGACTCTGCAAAGTTATCACCTCCGCTATACTATATTTCCTGTCATCTGGTAAAGGCCGAGAGCGAGTATGTTTAGGACAGCTGTCAAGCATACTCACTTTGACTGTTTTCTATCGTTATGGAACACAGACATTATTCTTTGATTAAGACTCTTTCTTTCATTTTTTCACTCTTTTTTCACTTATTACAAGTAAGCACGCATTAATTGCTTGTAGATGAGATAAGTTGCATCCATTAATATTTGTACATATCCGGCTAACTCCGTCATGTAAAATTATAAAGAATTTATATTGATGTAATATAAGGATGAATTTATCTATGTGTATTGTTTGGGACATAATATAATAATTATTTTCATATTATGCTCCAGCCATTGTGTACACCGGTCCAGCAACTCTGAAATAGCTTTCTTTGACTGAAACGATATGTAAAGTAAGAAGGAAACGCCCTGAAAATAGATAACTTATTTACAAACATCATGACGGGGAGTTCCGAATATGTAAAATATTTTAAGTCACAGTTTTGTTTTTGTCACCTTTTATTCATGTCTTTATAACATAATTTATCCGTAAATTGTGACTAAATAATGAAAATAAGAGTTAAAACGAATAATAATACATGTAATAATAATAATAATAATAATGATAATAATAATATTAATAACAACATAAGTTATTCCACGTTTTTTCATAAGTTTATTTTCCGAGCACTACTACTTCTAGTATATATGTTTGAATGTTTTTCGCCAATAACGTATGTACGTTCGAATTGACGTTTTGACTTGTATTTTCAGCCCTTAAATATGTTTCAAATGTCAAAAACATGCTATTGTTCTGTAGTTGATAAATTCTGTATGCATATGTGCGTTTTCGATTTTTTTCAACAATTTTGCGAGTTAATTTGCTCAATTATTGTTTATCGTCATGACGTAATGATATGCCATGTCTCATTTATTTGAAAAATGATAGAGAAAACTATTCTACTTCATAATGCACCGATTCATTTTAAGAATGCTTTTCTGGAAATCAATTACAGGCCTTTTCAACCGAATCGATCGTTAAGCCGAAGCGCCGAATGCACGACGTGAATTCTTACGGTCCGGTGAATTTATTATTCCCGCGGGGGTTAAACGGAACAGCCTTATTGTTATTTTAGAGCCATATAGCACATAACGTGTTAGAGGGCTTGTCCAGCTAGTTGTGTTTTCATTTTGTGTATTGGATATGAGTTATGTAAAATGAGCTATGTTTGGTGCTGTGGGATTTATATTGTTTATCTTGTGTGATTTAACTGCTGTGCTAGCTGTAAATACGTACGGTAAGACATCAAAGACTCTAGCACTCTTTGTAGTAAACTAGTTATATGAAAATTTAGGTCAACGTTACGGTTAAAACAGAAACTTGCTATTAAAGAGAATAAAGTGTAGTTTAATTGACGTTTTCAAGATCGCTGCAATTCTGTCACTTTTACTTATTTTGAGCGTAAATAGTTTCGTTTATTTTGATTACATATAACATGTTTTCAAGACAGTGCAGTACAGTACAGTATATATATATGTTTTGTGTATTAATAATCCGTGTATATTTCAACAGTCTATACGTTCTCGCAGAAATATGCGATTTTAGAGTGTGGGCCGTAATTCAACTTTGTTTAGTTTTCTGCGGACTTGAAAAAGATGAAAACATTCAAATTAAATACGATTTTTGGAATCGTTTTGTCTTATCTGGTGAATTTTCACCTGTATTTTTCAGCTTTTCTTTGATGAAACGTGTCGGTCCCTTTGATGTTTCTTTGATCTTTTAGGATGCTCTTGTAGAGTCAGAAAAGTTATCAGAATCTGAGATAGGCAGTTTATTTTTAACAATTTGAAATCTAATTTAAATAAATTGAATTATTTTGCCCAGAGAGAATGTCATTTACAGAAAAACAATCTTTTAAGATGCATGTTTTTAATGAGATAAAAAAATCTTGGTATTATCAGAAGAAGAAACTGGCAATAATTTGGTAAATTACATGAACTGCAAGCTAGTCCAAGCAGTTTATTTTAAAGGCATATATGTATGATGTAATGAAAAGAATAAAATTTAGTCTTATCAATTTAAAGAAATACCTTTTATCTTATGATTGACATAAACATTGTTTAATTAAGCCTCGGCTTTGTTGTGGTAAATTGTTGGAATGAAATTGAATAGTGATTTTTGTTTTGCGTTCGTAAATTATTCAGCCAATGTAATTTGCTGAATTAATTGAAAATAATATCAGAAGAAACTGTCAGCTGCTCATCATATGTTTTCCTTGTTTTAAGCTACAAAATACATAATTTAAAAATATAAAATTGAAATCGCACAAATTATTTTCTTAATTACAAATTAGAAATTAATCATATACTGTATAATTATCAAGTACACAGATGATTTATTGTTCAGAATAATACAATTTATTTCAGAATGTTGCAGTACAATACCAGAAGATGCTAAGGATTGCAGGGATATTTGCCGTCAGGTAAGACTAAGACACAGATATTGCTCTCAAATTATTAGAGTCTGATTCCCCCTACCCCTCTCCCTTAGCACTAAAACAGTATTAAATATATTTAGCTCTATAATATCATTTCTAAAATGAACTAAGTAAACAAGAACTGTGTCTAATAAATTTCTAGGATTCAAAAAACAGGGGGGATTTTTATCTAGCAGTGAGAATTTATTACATTTGTTGATTTTTTCCCCCTTCTTTCTCTATGAAAAATTTCCCCCCTGTCTCTGAAAAAATAGGGAGAATTCTCAAAAATATGAGTGAATCCCCCCCCCCCCCCCCCCCCCCCCCCCCCCCCCCCCCCCCCTAGAATAGACACTGAAGTAAAGAATGTAGAACAACACTTCTAGAAGGGTTAAAAGGACATAGTATTACAAATCATACCTTTAATAAAACATTTTCTTCCAGACATTTTCATTGGTTGTTTCATTCTTGAAAAGAGCCATCCTGATTGGTCAACATTTACAATAATCCTGATTGGATACCCTATGCTGCTGTTGAAATAATTTGTATCAGGGATTTTGATTGGTCGAAACTTGTTGCAGAAACATCTTAGTTTAAATCTACTATTCTTAAGAACTAGGAAATGAAGGAAAACTACACATGTAATAAAACCCCTATCTGATAAGGTTTATTTTAACATGATTAATTTTACTAAATTGCATAATAATTATTAGTCAATAAAAAAGCAAATCTATAAAAAAACACATACACAAAAACACTATAATCTTTAAGGACATAACAAATATGATGAAAAATTCTTAAATATTATACTAAATTATAGTGAAGTAATGTTTTTAGAGTCACTAAGGGGCTGAAATAAGGTGCCTTTCTACATGTTAAAATTATAGGGTATAGTAAACTGTATGTATATTTTCAACCAATTTATGTTAAATTCATTAATATTTTGACACAAAATGCAAATTTGGTGGTCATTTTTTTTGGCTGAAATAGCCAGTGCCATGTTGCAGGGCTCTCGATTGACACGGGGATCCGGGTTTTGACTCGTGAAAATCGGGAAATGCACATATTTGACACGTGATAAAATCTGCTCAAGAGTCAATTTGCCACATGGGATTTTCAGCTATGCAATAATAATTACCTTTAATCCACCCCTAATCATCAAATCCTACATGTGTTCAAATCACTCTCATAAAAAATGTCAACAGGCAGTATAAGCCGTGTATAAAATGCTTTACACACGGCAATTGTTTATACCCTGTGCACTGAAGCGCGACAATTCAGTGGCTGCAATTTGACAGCGCTAAAAATAGCTCTACACAACTGATAAGAATTACATACTTGAGGTGTCAATTATTGATTGCTTTTAAAGGTTTATAATACGTCTTTGATTTACTTGGAGTACCTGTGCATTTGTTATAAATATACCTGGTACATTTTGGTATTTAAAATTAATATGATATAGCATACCAGTAAAGATATTTTTTTTATATTTCATACATTTAATCAGAAATGCTTTCACAGAAATTCATGTTTTTGTTTTATTTGTTTTTTGTTTTATTTTTTAGGTGGAGCGGGATATAGACATTTATAATTAGGCATTTTTTTCTGTCAATTTAGACTTTGGAATCTCCAAAAGTGACCTCCAATACAGTTATTTTTGTAACATAAAAATGACTCATGTAGTCAAATGACACTAGAAAAAAATTATTTGACTCATGAAAATTTTAGCCAAAGAGTCTTTGACTCGTGAAATTCTGACCCTACTGAGAGCCCTGATGTTGCTTAATAAGGGCTACTAATTTAAGTAAATTGTATAATGAATTAGGAGGGTCCAGATGTTGGGTCCAGTGGTAACTTTTATGTTCTTAATTTATTTTACTAAGCCTTCATTTAACTTAATAATAATATATTTTACTAATTAAGCCTTCATTTAACTTAATAATAATATATTTTACTAAGCCTTCATTTAACTAAAAAAGATATTAATTGACATTAATTGGGTTTGTCATATTAAATGACAAAAACCCTTGTATAATACTGGCATACTCCCCTTATTCCTAATTCAAGGAAATGAACACTTCAACATGTAAATAGGTTAAACAATATGTAAAATGCTCACATTTTCAAATCATTTTTTGCCGGAGACGGTGATCTCATTTCGTTTGTGTAAAAAAATTTATGGCAAAGAAATAATGTTTAATTGATACAAATCTATGTATAAAATGCCCTTAACTTTTGCCCGATCTGGTGATTTGAATTTCAAATTTCACATGTTTTGCGGTGTCAGTTGACAAGTGACTTTCTAAAGGCTTCTGTCAAAGTAAACGTGATTAGGTGCTTTTGTGACACTGAATGAGTTTTAAAACGCATTCGCTGGTAAGAAATCTCAGGATCGCATTTCTTCTGGAGCAAAAAATTTTTTCCCTGAAATATTTTAAATACTTAACTTTGTAAAATATATTCTTGCATATTTAAATTAAAACAGCTTTTAAGTTGATTTTAATATCTGAATATTACAGTATATTGCCCCTGACAATTAAGTCTTTTATTGCTTATATTTATAAACTTATGTTCCTGACATGGTAGGAATGGAAATATTTTTGAGAAAAGTGTATCATATGATGTAGGTCTGACCCTATAACTTGTCTGTTCAATTGCCCACTTTGCTTTTTTTTTACCAGAATAACCATAATCACCCCAAAAATGAAAAGCGTTTAAACGTTTTTAAGTCATATCGGGCTAAAAATTGCATTAAAATAGATTTTTGATTTAAATCTGAGTATATTTCTCTATCACCTTTTAATTGTATATTGTTTAGTGATACATGTAAGTGTTCAGTTTGATCTTTGAAAAACATTTCATTCAAATTTTATATTCTTATATGCCTTTTGACCTCTGTGGATCTCCTTTAAACTATAAGTGGTGAAAAAAATTCATTCAAATTTTATATACCTTTCTACCTTAAAAGTTAAAAGCATCAGTGGGTGAGTAGTGAAGGACTCACTGACGTCAAATAACTTGCCACTCACTGCTGCTGGTTTGAATCCCGTTACAGACTTTGGCTTCTGTGTGTGTTGAGGAAGCTTTCCAACCGTGGCCTGGCTCTACTGCATGGTGTCTACTTGTGTCCGATCATGATGCCAAAAGATGGCATCTGAGGTTAACCATCACCAGTAAACTGGGAATTAACCATATGTATAATGAACTTTACAGTGTCTGTGTGGCAATTTATTATGAAAAAAAAAAAAAACTTCAAAAAAATCAATCAAAATCTGTAAGATGCATCTATCATGATAAAATATAGGGAAATGACTGTATAAAGGAAATGGAATGTTTCATACTTCTATAAACTTGCATTTGAGTAGAAATGAGCCGTTTTCCTTACTACTGTAGAATGTATTCTTTTATAATATTAAACTACAGATTTGATTTTTTTTGTAGTTTATGTCAAAATTGATAATTTTTGTAGAATTTAATGTCATAATTATACAATACAACTGAAAATAATTTGGTTCCAAGCTAGCATAGCTTAACATTAGTCACTTTAAGATAATTATTAGCTGTGAATAGCTTAGTTTAATATTGTGAATGGAAGAAAAATCATTACTGAATTCTTCATATTAATGGAAGAAAAAGTTGGGTTCATTCTACAGAATGAAGAATGGAATGTGCCAGAGTTGGCTCCGAGATTGTACATGAACTGTTTTTTTGTCTATTCCTGTCAGTATTTATAGTTTCATCTCAACTTTGTTTAATATTAACTGTCAGATGCCAGTACAATGATCCATGCCACCTGCCAGAGACGAGAAAAAAACATAGGCAAGCATGCATGTTACATACATTTTGCTGAGGAGAAATTATGATCGAAATGTTAAAGAAATTAAGTGAAGTGAAAGAAAAATTTTCTAGAAATAATTTTTTGATAAAATATTTGGTTTCAAGCAATATATAAAATATTCTGTATATGATAAAATGGTGACCTTCGAGCTACATGTATTCATATATGTAGGAAGTCCTAAATGTATCCCAAAGTCCTGGGACATGTATAAATTGAGGGCAAGAGTGATGCCAGTGTTGTAAGGACTGTTTCAATAAACATTTTTATTATAAAACTTAGCACCTCTGGATTAGTTGTCAAAGAGTGCTACAGGTACCTCGAGACATCGCATCGAAAGCATCACATCTTCTGTTGATAATGATTATATAGACTTGGGTCCAGTTTTATATGCTTGTGGCATATGTTACTACAGTCACTGTCACTCAGATTTTAAATTGACCAATTGGATTCAGACCCTCTGAATGCTTAGGATGGAGATAGATGCATATATAAAATTGCTGAAAGGCTGTAATATTAAGGTTTGGTTGTTAATAGTTTCATTGTGAGAAAAAAAAAAACCCCACAAAATACAAGCTCAATTTTTGAAAATTTACAATAATTTTCTTTCAAAAATTTCGGTGCAAGTGTAAAGTTTGAAATGTTTAGTATGGTAGATTGAAAACTAGCCATGCAAAATTAGTGGGAGGTATTTAAATAGTCTCTTACCTGACACGTTATGTACATTATTACGCGGCCTGTAATACAATCATGTATGTATACATAATGGACACATATTTTCTTCAATTCTATATATAAGTAAATAAAGGCAGATTAAGTGTACTGTAAAATGATTTTCCGCTTTAAAGAATTCATACTCGCTTTCAGGACATAATGACAATGACAGAAATTTCGTACTTAATAATGTTTTTATGGTTTCATGCTATGTAATTTTCTATTTTGTGGGGCAATTCATATTATTTCTGCCCATTTAGGTTCATTGATGGATCTTTGGACCGATTGTTGGGCATGAACCGTTTAACAATAAATGTCACGATTTAATGCAGCAGGTATCTGTCAACTAAGAGGTTTATTTGAAATGGTTACGGTAATGAGGACGTTTTAAAGCTTTGGCTTAAAATTGTAATGAATTAAAAAAAAAATGCTGATTATTTATACCCTTATTACTTGCTGGAACAAAAAAAAACCAACAGATTAATTAGCCTTTGCAACCAGGCTAGCCACATACACACTTGGTTTTTGAATAAAAACCATTTAGAGAGGTTGGTTATTAACTCAAAGTGAATTGAAAGCGTAGATGTCTCTTTTCTAAAACCATCATTTTTCTGGTGTTATTAAAAAACATCGAAAGAAAGCAGTTTTAGAAAAGTGGTATCTATGTTAAAAATTTGTTACATTCAATTCACTTTGAGTTCTACAAACCTCTCAATTTAAGGGTTTTTATCCCAAACCATCTGCCTATGTGCTGCACTGACCAGACATTTTATTGGGAATTGCAGACTTCTTAAAATTTTCAGTACATATTTATAAAGTTGATCAATGTGGTTTAATATTATATACATTGAAATGGTATACTTCTGGTATAATTTTCATGATTTAAAACAGAATTTTAAGAGCACTAAGTACATAATGTAGAATATTACATAAAATGAAAGACACTTTAAACTTTAATTCAATTAAGATAAAGAATTTTCAGAGCAATAACTGTAATTATCATAATTTTCCTGAGGAGTTCTTTTATAATTACTGGCTGCAAAAAATGGAAAAGATACAGTTATAAATCAAGTGTGTAATAAAGGGGAGTAACCCATTTTAATTGCATAACTATCAGAACCCTTGCTGGCTACTGATGACTTGATTAGAAATAAAATTTTAAAAGTACATTGTGTATATTGATTATGAAAATTTTATTCTATAACATTTATTATTTATGGGAAGAAATAACTATTGCCAGCATTATAGGCTATTGACACAGACCTTGGGACATTTCAAATTTTATGATAATTGTTATTAAAGTCACTTCTTATATTAATAAAAAATGTTTGTTGTTTGATACTATAGAAAAAAATAAAGGGGTATTATAATAATTAATTTGACACTTTCCCTTAGGGCCGTAAATAAACTATGGGATTCTCCTCCTAAGGGTGTAGCTAGAATTTAATAAATTAAAATAATGCAAACAGGGAAATATAATAGTAAAGAGCACTTAAATTTTCATTTTTTTAAGCTATAAATGTCATGTCAAGTTTTTTAGTGTTTTTATTAAGACATTTTAATGTGATTAATTTACTTTGTGCCAATGACTCATGCATGCTTAAGCCATACCATATAAGGAGAAATCCCAGGGGTAAAGGTTGAATTGAATGACTTTTATTACATAAGTGCTATGTACTTTTCTTTGGTATGATAATCAGCTTAATCTTGTATATTATTGGCATTAAACTGTTTAATTACTAGATTTACAATTAAGAATAATGTTGTACATTTACACAATTTGTGTTTATAAAACATATTTTAAGCATTATTCTTGTCCTCAAATTGTTTCGTCAGTTTTATGGCAGTTAAAGGAGCCTGGTCTTGAGTAATGTGCATGTGTCTTTATATATCATATTCATTAAAGCTATAAATTTAAGTAAAACTAAATAGCATTAACATAAGTTTATGTCTGTGGTTTTCTTAGGGTTGTTTTGTGACTGTACCAATTCTATGGTTGAAATATTGTTATTGTTTTTGTTTGTCTGTTGTTTTTTTTCAAACTTGACATATATGGGTATATCCTTGTCATTTATAGTTTTAAACTTTGCATGGTTTTCTCAGTTTGGCATCAATTGCTATGGTTTCTTAACTTAAAGAGCATCCATGGTTTTCTTCAGTTTATCACCTATTGCTATATGTTTCTGAATTAGTAGCAATCTGAATAATGACTTTCGTTGTGGTTATATCTCAACTGAAGGCATCTGTAGCTACATCTTAATGATTATATGTTTCTTTTACCTTTTCCATGGACTTGTCCATGTTTTAATTTAGACAAAATGATCATTTTATTGAGCATTCCTTAAGTTAATTTACTGACTTATTTATGAACAGTACACACCATGATCAAACAGCACAGAATGATGGTTTCTGGCAGATCTTGGTCTGCACTGTAATTCTGGACTGCATTTTGATCATGGTCTGCACTGGTTGCATGTATGGTTGAAATCTCAACAGTTAACATTTCAGAATGATATAGATTTCTAGCTTCATTTCACACTAGATACAAATTTAATACACTTCTGAACATTCCTGTGTACCAAACTGATATGTTTGTTGTGAAAGGGGGATAGGAGCTTAATTAGCAGTTTTGATTATTGTGACAACAGCTTTATATCTCAATGCTTCCCAGATAAAGTATAAACAATAAACCTTGCTTGCATTCTTTAGAAAAAGCTTGATTATTTGTCTTTCATGTATATGCATGCATAACAACAACAGGTTTAGATTTATCAGAATTGGGGGAAGTGTGGTGGTAGTGGGGTGTTAATATCATTTGTATGTAAATATCATGACTATGGATAGATTTCACTGGTCACAGTCATCGATCATTTTGCTTTTTGCATTATTATACTACCGATAGAGGAATTCTTTCCATTCTTTAAGTTAGAATGCTTCAAAATTTCAATATAAAGTAATGTTTCACAGCAGTTTATTGTATAGAAGATGGGGTAGGTTATTTGAGAGACGGCCACTGTATAGATAACATCTCTTTGAAGTGCTTCGCCAAAATGGATGGATTGATGACTAAACAATGTCATTATTTTATCACTGATCCCAGCTGGTTCTTTCAATTTCGTTCAGATCTTTTCTATACTATCATTTCTAATCATTCCAACAAACAGTATCATAGAAAGGACCGTTTTCAATGTAAATTCCGCCGTAGTCAGGTCCGAGGGTGTCGGAACGGATTATCTATGTAAGGTTTCAATATTTTGATATCAGATTTGTGAAAAAATAATGTGATTTTGATAATTTATCAAACAGCGAAATTAAATTTTGTGAAACCGGGTATGTTTTATTGGCAATCGCGTAGATCAAAGTTTCTATATTAATTTTCTTGTTTTATACTTGAATTTAGGTCGCACCAATGTTTTCTTAAAAGATGACATGTAAAAATTGTTCACAATAATTTTTAAGGAAAATAGAATATTTAGTTAAGGAGTAACTTTTATTAGAATCACATGACTCATTTGCGTTAAAGGCTTCATTAAAATTGTACCATTAAAATTTCTATAGACATGTTCATGTATTCTTAATTCTGTTGATTAATATAATCATCTATTACAAAATATCAGTCTGGTTCCACTTTTATATTTCGAAACTTTTAAAATTATCAATTTTGCCGTTTACCTCTTGTTTTCAAAAAAAGTATCAATAAATAAATCAGTTTCATACAAAATCATCGAAAATACATAGTAAACTACTAGTAACTTGAATTTATCACTAAATACTAAATTTATCCATTTGACTGACTTTTTAAGTGTGTATGTACCACAAAAAAAGCCGTAAAGCAAAAAAAACCCGCACAGTAGTATTTGATCTGAAACAAGATATGTTAAGTGTCGTCTGCCCGGCCTCTTTTAGGCGGAGAAGTCAGCGATAGTATCTTCTAGGCGTCGTGCTCCATTAGATACCACCAATTTTGGTATTATTATGACTGTCATTATTATTATTATAAATTTAAATCGAGGCAAAGTATATCCTTGAGGAAATTTTTTTGAAAAATTAAATCTTTTATATTATAAGCGATGTTAAAGTTTTTTCTTACACGCAAAATTAGGCTTTTGCTTGTTAGTACTATATTGTCAAATATTGTTATGCTACTGGTTATAGTTCAAGGATTCTAAAATGAACACATTAATTGGTATAAGCCCCTCCCCCTGAATTGCTTAACCCTTACCTACTGTAACTGAAAGTGATTTTAAGCCTAAATTTGCCTCCAAGTATAGTTTTAAAATCTTTGATTTACGTTGATATTACATTGAAGTAAATTGAAGCAGTTGCCCTTTTATAGCTTCATGTACTTGTGTTATAATTATATATTTTCTTTATTTTCAGCTGTCCATGTCAGGGAATCAAGTTGAGCAGATATCCCTGCTAGCATCAGCGCCATCAAAGTGTCCACAACATTTGGTAAGTATCAAAACTTAGTCTATACAAAAAGAAATTTAATAATAACCCTTGTAAAATCAAATTTTAATACAAAATCAAAGTAACGCATTAAAATTTGTTCATTTACTTTTATATTTACACACACAATGTAATAATGAGGTAAAGCAATGTTAATGTGTGCAGTCATATTTACTAAGTAAGTTAATTATAAGGATTGTTAGCTGCAAGGGTTCAAACATTGTCATCAGCAAGCTGCTGTTTTCTTGAGCAAAAAGAATTAAAACCCCAATGCTCGGTGCCATTACAGCAAGGAATGAAAATTCGTGGGTCTGTAAGCTACATGTAAAACTACTTCCTACATAATCAAGTAAAGTAAATTCTGTATAAACTTAAGTGTTATATTTTTGGTTCATATGAATATATGAAATTTAATGTACCTTTTAGTTTTACTGTGAGAGAAATATTATAAATGATCAAGTCAAGTTATCGAGGTCATGGGAATGTAAAACATATAGTATCATCAGTTGAAGTGTCTATTATACTTTATTCAAAACACTAAATAAATTGTTTTAAATGTAACAACATATGTACTTCTACAGATAACCTCTCCTTGCAACTTTTTCCGGTCCAGAGTTTAATTTCCATGATTTATTATTGTTCATTTAATTGAATTAAGGCAAAAATGTAATTAGGAGGGAAAAAAACCTAATGGTATTTTTTTTAATTGTTGAATCTTAATGCATTGTACAGTGTTTCGCCAAAAATATTTAGCATTTAAATCTATGTGTTACCTTAGGAGACAGAAATCTTCGTAAAAAAAAAGAAAATATGTCTTTCTTTTACCTTCCTTTAATGATACTTTTAACTCAGTTTGACTTTTTATTTCTTTGTTTTTTGTACAATATAAGATTTGTTGTAAGGTGTTTTTGTTAAAGATTTTACAAGTTTACACATATTTTTGTATTTTAGTTGATTTATTTATAATATAGATTGATATCTCGGAAATGTCACCAAGACTTATTTTCTTCAACAATTTTTCCAAGCTTGCAAATTTGATCCAATTAAATTACAAATTTTAAATTTTTTGGATTTTTATGAAAGAAACTAAAATTGGTGTAATTATTATTTTACCCGTTTGTCAATAATTTTACATTTACGGTGCTAAATATTGTGAATGGACATGTCCTTTTTCAGTAAAATTTTAAATAAATTTTTTAAAGTTATTGACAGAATAATGAACACTGCAGACCATCTATGATCAGATATGGCACCAGATGTGCTTGATGATCTTGGTCTGCACTGGTTGAATAGGTAGTCATTTTTCATCAGCAGGGTAAACATTAAACAACTCCTTGCTGGGACAGTATTGTATTAAAGAAATGGATCATTCCTGTTTTAAAAAGTCATAGATACAAAATGTTTTACTACTAATGTTTCATGTAAGAGGTAAAGTAATTTTTGTACGAAAATATTTTCATCCCAAAAACTACGGTGAGAAGACATTTCCTTATATTTATGCATGCATGATAAAACTTTTAAAATCCAGCAAGAAAAATGACACAACGCAAATTAATGTTGTCTTAGGTTTCCTGCATGACATGGAGAGTATATTTTGGCGATTTTACTTAAAACATTTTAAAAAGGAAATAACGATATGAAATTGGTCCCATTCTGTTATATACTTTTTTTTTTAAATTTTAGTAAAATTACTTAATCTTATCATCACATAAGCATGCACACCCATGTCAAGTTTTATTTTTGCTAGCACAGTCAGCTTTTCACTCGCACCCTGTATCGGAACTGAATAGAAATTTGAAACGGCATTGCTGTTGAAAAGTTTTAGTGAAATTGCCCGCAGTTCAAAGCTGATTAAAGAATTAAGGTTCTTTTCATACGAACATGAAGCAAGGAAAAAAATTAATTCATAATTTCGTTTTTTAAGGTTACGAAGATGACTGGTTTGGAAGAGTTTTAGATTTGTACGATATAGTTGAATGAAATTGCATACCTGGTTGCGAGCTGTACTTTCAATATATAAGGAGACTATAATTAACTTCTATGAATATGAAGAATGAAAAACGGTTTAGTCAATAAATTATTTCTATAGTATTAATAGTAAGCCAGGTTCACTCAGGTCGCGTTATAGGTAGAAATTAATGTGTATTGACTGAACTTCCATTAATCTATTCTCCCATTATTTAGCTATGGCTTTTTTTTTTTTTGGTGAATTGAAATGGAACATAAATTATTGTATGTTAACAAGCATAAACTACAAGCATTTAAAACCATTTACCCTGCAGAAATTGTGTAATATCAATGTGTTTGTCACTAACAATTTGAAACTGTATGTTTTATTTCTTTCTCGGGACTTTCGCGAAGCGCTTATTTTGAAGACTTAAACCTATAAGTCTGCTACCGTGGTACATGAAGGCTGCACCCAATGTCTTCCTCTACCAGTAAAGCTGGAAAGTCGCCATATAATGTACCATTACCTTGTTGGTGAAACCAAACCACAACTGTACATCATTTAAAACATTTCTGATATATTTAGAGAATGTAAAGAAAAGTAGGCATCATTCAAAATAAAGCAACAGTTTTAATGATTGGATGAAATTTAATGTGACTGAAAACGATGACATTTTATAGTCTCTTATTTATAAAGCATATTCATGTAAATTTATTATATTTTCAGCTTGACTTTTGGTCATGTGCAAAGAAGTCACTGCCTGGTAAGTTTAATGTTTTCTATTGATTGTGTAAAATTAACATTATAAATATATGTCCCGAAAGTTTAAAATTTAGGGCATTTCCCCCTTCGTGGCATCGGAGTGGTTAAGGTCGTTGACTTTAAACCACTTGCCCCTCACCGCTGTGGGTTCGAATCCCGACAGGGACTTTGGATTCTTTCATGTGAGGAAGCTATCCAGCTAACTCAGGGAACGTCTGTGGTTCTACTCAGGTGCCCGTTCGTGCCTGAAAAAATGCACGGAAGGGCACCTGAGGTCTTCCTCCACCAGTAAAGCTGGAACGTCGCGATATGACCTATACTGTGTCGATGCGACGTAAAACCCCCCAAAAAAAAGAAAGAAAAAAAACATGGTGTTTTTACTGTTTTAATAGATAATTGGAATTTGAATTCGAAACATATTATCTGCTGATACTGTTTATTTTCTTTTATGTTTTTTACAAAAATTCGTAATGCATCAGATTACTTTGAATTCAGACTTTAGACATTTAAAGCTTTTAGTTTTTTGGCCACAAGCAAATTATCTAGCAATATTTAAACAAAAGTAACAACTTTTGACTGAATGTGTGACTTTACTGAGTGAAACCCAGTCTTTCTGACTACCAGCAGATTTTATTTTAAATATGTGTCGCCAAGCAGTGTATTTTGATACCTGCTGTTACGCGTTCCTCTCAGTTTATATAATATTATATCTAAATAGTTGATCATTGTAAAAGTTATCATTTTAGTTTTGAGATTGGATAGTTAATCTGTATTTGTTACTTCTATCCAATATAAAATCATTTGGTTTGAGTTTCCATTTAACTGATTTTAGCGTTTTCTTTTAAGTTTTGGCGTTGCAGGCAACATTTTGTTTTCCGAGTGTGTGTTTCTGACAAGGGGTAGTGATTGATATGTATTGACGTTTGGGATTATAAGAATAAAGATTTGCTTCTAAGCCGAAAGAATAATATTAAATGTTTGAAAAACAGATTATGATTTTGAGAATTAGTCCCGATTGAGGTATAGGGGAGACGCTAAATGGATGTAGCTGGGATGGGCGTGAGGGCTGTCTTTGGTTGAACTATAAAAAGTACCTTAATTTTGTAAAAGAACAAATTACAGGTTACAATGATTTTAAGTTTGTATGTTTTGATAAATCTTTGAAGGAAACTAACAGTTAAACCGCAGCACAACCTGTCACATTTAATAATTCATATGTCCCGATAATGCTCTTTTAAAATTCCAACAAAATGCGGCCTTTACTGTAGACCTCGGCACAAGGATTGGATCTTATATAGTCTCTTTATCTTTCTACCTCCAGTACCTGAATCTGAAACAGATTTCCATTGGCCAACTATAAGCATTAGAGGATTATCCTTTATTTTCTGTGCATAAATAATGTCCTCGCAAAAAGACCAAGCTATTATTGTTGAATCATGATTTCTTTATTTTTAAATTCAATGGTCCTGAGTCTTAGTTAATACTTCTAGCTGTTTTCTTTATAGTCGGGTAGTTTAAGTATGTCTCAAAGAAAGCGAACTCTAATTGACCAATGGTTCAATACAAGCCCTTATGACACTGTGTAAATATTACAGTGAATTAGTGGTCCATGTTTAAACTTCTTAAAACTTGTTACAGGCATTGTATTCAGTTTTAAAAGCACTCTTCTGAAGTAGGAGGTACAAAAGATGTTCAAGTGTGGTCACCATGGTACAAGGAGATCTCTGTTGATTTCCTGTTTGGAGAGCTTTGTGGAGAGCTTTGTGGTGAAAGTTGTCATTGCGGTGACTTAGTTAATAATAATTGAGTCTTTTAGAGGACATTTTCCATTTTTCAAAGTCTTTGGTTTTTGAAGAAAAGGCTGAGTTAAATGGTTTTTGAAGACAGGGCTAAATTCATTTTTGTTTCTTTTAAAGATAATTGGAAAGAGATATTAATGTCTGTGAAGTATTAAGCAGTGAAAACTGTATCTGACGTTTTGGTATAATGAAATAGGGATAAATTAAAATCTGAATTGTGGATATTGGTCACTTTTGATCAGCCTGAACTAACTTCTGGTACTTTGTATGGTCGGCCTTATGGTGAAAGTGTTTGCTTCTGAAAGGTCATAGATCATGGCTTTTTGCATAGATGTAGTTTCATCACACATATGGGCTAGTGGTCACAAAAGTGACCTTAAATGTTTCATTTTTAATGAAGCAGAGACAAAAGTGATTCATTTTAAATTTGTTGTTGGAATATTCCTCGCAATGGAGCAAAAAAGTTTAAAGCATATAACATTCAGACAGGTCAAATTATTATATAAACTTAATTGTCCTCAGTAATTTTTTTTCCTCAGAATTATTCAGACTGAATGATATAGGCGTATAAATTATTCAATTTATTTTTAAATAGATTTTCTATGGTATTTATTTTGGGATCATTAAACTGTTTACAGTGTTATTTTAATAACATTCATACCTGTATTGTTTCCTAAAATAGATATCTTAAGTAGAGTAATGCAAATAATTATTTTTGTTCAATACATTTTTCGGCCATTTAAAATTTTACAGATCTCGAGTCAGACTGTAACCGTCTCTGCCATTTTATCAGACTTCATACCTTCAAGAAATTCCATTTCTAAAAATAGCAGAATTCAACAAATTAAGATTAAATTGATTAAATAAAATAATAAAATTATTTTCGATATAAATATTCCCGATTTAAATATTTATCGTTCAACTGTCGAAGTGACTTTAACACAATTATCCAGTTTATCAGTAATTTCGTGTTTCCTTATATAGATGGATTAATAAAGACGATTATATATTTTTTTATGCCCCCGCCATGTAATGGCCGGGGCATATAGTGTTACCCTGTTCCGTCCTTCCGTCCTTCCGTCATTCCGTCCTTCCGTCATTCCGTCCTTCCGTCATTCTGTCATTCCGTCATCATCAGTTTCCGTTCATTATCTTAGTAACGGTTGCACATATTCAACTCAAATTTGACATATAGATATGTCATGAGAAAATACAGGTCAAGTTCGAATTTGGTCATGGTTCGATGATTTTTGGCAGAGTTATGCCCCTTTTACTTTGAAAATAATATGAAATTTTCAGTTTCCGTTCATTATCTCCCCAACGGTACAACACATTCAACTCAAATTTGACATATGGATATGTCATGAGAAAATACAGGTCAAGTTCGAATTTGGTCATGGTTCGATGATTTTTGGCAGAGTTATGCCCCTTTTACTTTGAAAATAATATGAAATTTTCAGTTTCTGTTCATTATCTCCCCAACGGTACAACACATTCAACTCAAATTTGACATATGGATATGTCATGAGAAAATACAGGTCAAGTTCGAATTTGGTCATGGTTCGATGATTTTTGGCAGAGTTATGCCCCTTTTACTTTGAAAATAATACGAAATTTTCAGTTTCCGTTCATTATCTCCCCAACGGTACAACACATTCAACTCAAATTTGACATATGGATATGTCATGAGAAAATACAGGTCAAGTTTGAATTTGGTCATGGTTCGATGATTTTTGGCAGAGTTATGCCCCTTTTACTTTGAAAATAATATGAAATTTTCAGTTTCTGTTCATTATCTCCCCAACCGTACAACACATTCAACTCAAATTTGACATATGGATATGTCATGAGAAAATACAGGGCAAGTTCGAATTTGGTCATGATTCGATGATTTTTGGCAGAGTTATGCCCCTTTTACTTTGAAAATAATACGAAATTTTCAGTTTCCGTTCATTATCTTCCCAACGGTACAACACATTCAACCCAAATTTGACATATGGATATGTCATGAGAAAATACAGGTCAAGTTTGAATTTGGTCATGGTTCGATGATTTTTGGCAGAGTTATGCTCCTTTTACTTTGAAAATAATATGAAATTTTCAGTTTCTGTTCATTATCTCCCCAACGGTACAACACATTCAACTCAAATTTGACATATGGATATTTTTTTGGAATGCCAAGGTCAAGTTCGAATTTGGTCATGGTTCAATAATTTTTGGCAGAGTAATGCCCTTTTCACTTTGAAAAAAATATGAAATTTACAGTTTCTGTTCATTATCTACCCAACAGTGTTACATATTCAACTCAAATTTGACATATGGATATGTCAAAGGAATGGGCAGGTCAAGTTGGAATTTGGTCATGGTTCGATGATTTTTTGGCAGAGTTATGTCCCTTTCACTTTGAAAATAATATAGATACATCTTAGGAATAGGCAGTTTAAGTTTGAATTTGGTCGTGGTTCAATGATTGTGGACAAACTTATCTTTCTTGAATATTGGAAAAAAATTTGAACTTTCAGTTTCAGCACTCATACTTTTGTGGAAATGTATGTAGCCATTATTTTGGCTACAAATATGAAATATGCTATTTTCAAAAGGTTAAGACTGAATAATTTCAGTGCCTTGAACATTGTATGGAAATGGTTTGTGTTAACATTGAAAAGTTTTAAGGGCTTTGAACTTTAAATGAAAACAATAATTTGTGCAAACAAATTTGGAACTAAATATTATAACATCTGAAATTTTGGCTGCATGCGGGGGCATCCGTGGCATGATGACACATTTCTAGTTTCAATAATCGTTCTCTGATTTATATTTCGGAACCAGTTTACTTTCACGGGAGAATATAATACTGCGTGTGGGTATTGATCTACGCTTGATTTAATGGAGTTTTCTTGATCGGTCTGATACCATGTGTCACAATATTGATCACCGTGTCACGGGAAAATAAAAAAATTCTAAAACTAATTATTATCCCATTCGTAAAATGTAATAAAGTCTATTTAATGCAACATTAGAGTTTAAGGCCGTTATAACAAAAAAATAGGTAGAGTTAGTATTTATGGAAGATTTTTGTAGACTATGTCAACCTATGTTCTGTAATAATTTTCATATACATTATTTTGACTAAGTAAAAAGTAAGTATTTAAGTTAAAAAATATATTTCTATTGGTTGTTTTTAAAAAACTTTGATCATTACTTATAATTGCTTACATTTTGATTTTATCCCCTACCACGTAATTGTGTTTTTGAAAGTTTTGCACTTGAAAAGGTTACAAACTAAATTTTCTCTCTAAAATTTCTAATATTTTAAAGAAAATTTGGTTGTTGGAAGACAAATGGAATAGATCACTGCCTGGCTTTATTGAATATGCTGATAAGTGAAGAGATGGGGGGATATGTAAACAAACTTATTTTCATAACAAACCATGTAATAATTAACGTGAGCTGCTGTCAGTCCAGTTTTCTGATAAACTTTGATTTTGATATTAGTTTATACATAATAAATTGCATGTTAATTATAGTTACTGAACACACATTTAAGGCAATTAATAAAAATTTTGATAAGAGATATCTGTTTTTGAGATAAAGTGGGTAAATATTTACAGTAATGCAAAATTGATAGGAATATCATTAAGGGTTCAAAATGAAGTGTTTCTTAAGAGTCCATCTCTGTGCATCATATTATAACTGGCTCTTTTATCATTTCAGACTCTTTTATTATAATATTGTAATAACATACATATAATTAAAGGCCTTAACTGGCTGAATTTTAGTTACTGCATGATTTGTGGCGCTTTAAATTAAGAATAGTCAAAGTTTATTTGAATTTGTTTTTAAAGTACTAAAATCAAACAAGGGCCTGGCAGATGGAATGGACGTGTATACTGGCCAGGCTGTGTCTACTTGTGGCAAAGACTAACCATGCACTTTCAGTTTTAACGAGTTATTAGGAGTTTAATTAAGACCTTGGTCATTAGTAATCTCCCTTAGCTTTAAAGATGTTAAAGTTTCTGTTGTTGGGTGTGAACCCACAGCTGTGTTGGACCATTCAATCATGGAGGCTGTCAGATATAAACACAATGTATAATTTAAAGGAAATCCAGTGAGGTTTATTATAAAGCCTAAAAACATAAAATTTTAATTACTCATACTAGATCAACTGCGGCAGTTAAAACAGAAATATATAGATAAAATATAACTAAGAAATATACTTGGAAATGCATTGAAAATTGTATGTTTGTGTTAATATCAGTCCGATTCGATTTGAGTGAAAGCGTTGCAAAGCTTTTCAATTCAAAGGTCATTTTCACAATTATAATAATTGTTCTTGTAAAACTGAGTGAGCTATACGATCTGAAATTTTGCACATAATTTGTTGGTTACATATAGACCTACATCAAATGGAGTAATAATCTCAAAAAATAATTTTGAGTGCCGTCATGTCAAAAAACCACAGTGGAGTTCCTTTAAAGGAGATCAGATCAGAGTTTTAATGCAAGGAAGGGTGTCTTGAGTCCCCCCCCCCCCCCCGCGCAATGACATTTGACATTAATAATAATGATGTTATTGTATATGGAAGCCCAACCAAATGTAATCTTAAAATTAAAAAAAACCCAGAAATTCTTTCTTTAGGTCAAAGAATACATTCTTCATTAAAAATACATTTACTGTATTTTCCTAAATGTCGAAAGTGTATTTTGATAGCAAACGTCAAGATTTTTGTTTCAAGTTAGATTTGTCATTAGAAAGTCATTAATTCGGATAGCTCACTATCAAATCTCGTGTTAAAATACATCAGCTTCTTGCTCTGACTGAGAATCATTTAGAAACCCATTTTCAAAATCTCTTTAGCTGAAGAAGAGAACGTTAGAAAAGAGAAATTCTCCTTAATTTTGCCTATTTTACTTGCACAGTTCAGGGAAAAAGATAGTTTGGAAGTCTCAGTAATTTTGTAACGTAATTCTTGAATGTTACGACTTGTCTTTTGCAGCTGAATGCACCTTGGCACCTGCCTCTGGGCAGTTCCTTGCCACCTACCTCTGGGCAGTACAGAGGATAGAGAAGGGTTGGGAGCGGGGGTCATGTAAATGGAGCTAAGGTCTGACTATTTCTGTACTGCTAAAATGATAATATTTCAGTGCAGGATAGGGATTTTTTCATCTTGTCACAAAGTTTCCCCGGCTATAAATTAATTATACTAAAGAACCTTGAGACCCCAGCCACAAATACAGTACGTTTTAGGTACAATAGAAGTACCTATAAAGCCCCACAATGTAGTATCAATATGGTATCACTTAAGTACCTGCTTCTAGTGTACTTTATTTTATGGAGCAAAATTTAACATTCACTTGAACAGGGGGAAGTACACTTAAAGCTCCGTCTAAAATATTTAAATTATGCTTCAAAGATACTTCTTTTAAGAAAGCATATATAAAGCATCACTCAGGTAGTACCTACAGGCTCAGCATGGTAGGCTCAGGGAAGTACATTTAAAGTATCAATTTAGGAAGTACCTTTAAAGCTTTACCAGAAGTACAATAGAAGCATCACTTGGAGCCCTTTTAAACATCAGCTTGAAATTAATAATGAAGTACATTTGAAGCACAACATAAAGAAGTACATTTAAAGCATGATCATTTATTGAAGTATATTTAAAGCATCAAACACTATATATCTTAAGAAGTACAATATAAGCATTAAGTTGAAGTTCATTTAAAGCATCACTGAAGAAGTACATCTAAAGCATCATTGAAAAAGTACATTTAAAGCATCATAAATTACATATATAAAGTTTTAAATGGTTAAAGGGTATAATCTATATCTTATGAAATATTTTAATAAACTCTATTAACAGTAAAATAATATTGGTTCCATTTTTATATGATTGATTGTACTGTTAATATAACCCATAATTTACTGAAACAGAAGGGTCCCCTTGTCCTCAGAATGTAAATGTTATGAAAAATCATAACAGATTTAAAATTTCCCCCTCAATAACATTCAGCGAAAAAGACTTAAATTAATAAGGACATATGTAAAATTTATGAAGAGAAACAAAAGCTAAAATTATAAGTGTTAATTTAAGGTAAATTTGAAAAAGCCGTTGTAACAAAATAGTCTAAAAAGCTTACTGTATTCCATTGAAAAATAGTAAATTTCCATTTCCATCTGATTGAAGAACTCATTTAATGTCCCATTTTAATTTCATTAAAGTTCACATTATGATAAAGTTGTTTCATCTAAATGACACTTTAGGCACATGTTTAACTTTAGTCCTAAGCATCTTTATAAATTATTAGCACTGAGGTCCAAAGAAACTTCCTGAGTAATATTTGAATTTTCTGAGAGCCAGATTTGTTTCAGGATATTATATTACAATCATGTTGTAAACCCCACTTATCTAACACTTTCTTTTATATAAGATAGGCCAGTTTAACACAGGCTATTATGAAAACAGCAAGGAGAAACTCTTGACCCCTCACTGACCAATTACACATGGTTTATATTATGTTACAATCACTTGTGTTTGTGAGTTAAATTTTACTCAAGTCTCAAAAGTACATATGAAGTCCCTAGAAATATGCTATATATTTTCATATAAGTGTTTAAAGCATCATTGAAGCCCCATTACTGTTCTTATCTATTTATTAATGTTTACAAAGTATCAACAAAGTCCCTGGCACTTCCAGCAGAAGTTCCCAGGGCTTCTACTGAAGCAGGTATGTGTTAGGAAGAGTATACTTGAAGTTCCAGGGGCTTCATTTGCAGTATGGTTGTTGTGTATCATTGAAGTCTGTAGGACTTCAGGTGAAGCAGGTCTTATTATCTGTAAGTATATCTGAAGTACATTTCAGGTATACTTAAAGCTGGGGGACTTACCTGAAGCATGTGCTTCATTTGTGGCTGGGACGTTTTGCAACTGACTGGTTCATAAACAGTTAGGACTATCTCGTTGCAGGCTTTGTGAAAATAACAGATAAAAAATCAAATGATTATCCGAAATTTAAAAAGTAAATTCAATCTACATATTAAGTAGGACTTCAAGTAGGGGATTTTCATGAATTTCCATGTGCGGAAATAATTCTTTTGAATGATTACAAAGTATCTAACTAGTCAAAATTGGCGCGGACCCTTATAAGGCATGCATGGGTATGAAAGTGCATCTTGTAATTTCATTTGTACAAAAAATACTTTTAAAACATTGATGTTTTGTGGTAAGTTGTAATAAATAGCAAGCAGCATTCTTCACTTTGAAACAATGAGAAAATAATTTGAATAAAAAAAAAGAGCACTAATTTCCATGTTTATAAACCATATAATGTGACAGCTGAGTTGCGGTAAAAAAATTCAATCTTAGTCAGTGAAATTGATCTTAATTTGAAATGAGCATGCAATAAAGGAATTGAAGGCTGATTGGTATTTTAAGTCAGGAATGGTTTTGTGGTCATGTAATAGTGCTCTGTCTAGCAGTAAACATCAAACTCGATTTGAGCCGCGTCTCGACAAAACCAACATAGTGCGTTTGTGACCAGCATGGATCCAGACCAGCCTGTGCATCTGCGCAGACTGATCAGGATCCATGCTGTTCGCTTTCAGTTTCTCTTCTTGTAATAGAGTTGGTAAGCCCTGATCAGACTGCGCGGATGCGCAGGCTGGTCTGGATCCATGCTGGTCGCAAACCCATTATGTTGGTTTTGTCGTGACGCGGCTCATTTTATGATTTAATAACAAGCTAGTAATGTTCGGAGAAACTACCATTATGGGATGACGGCAATTACGTTTTTTCCCTGATAATCATTGCTTTTCTCCTACTCCTGAACAGTAGCAGTCTAGAAATGGGATTCAATTAGCCGATATAATGAAAAATTTGAGATCTTTCCCTGATTCACATTGTTATCATTGAAGCTTTATTATGTTATGAAAAATTTTATGGCCTGTGGAAAAATTCAAGGCTTCCATTTAGATTCTCCAGTGACTGGTTCTAGGCTGTGTAAAATATGATGCTGCCATTTAGATAATTTTGTGACTGGTTCCCAAAGGGAAAAACGTTTTTTTTCTGTTCCTGGAAATTGGATAGATGAGATATATTTTAGGATGCCAGAAGGCTGCAGCCATTAGATAAGATTCCATGTTCAGATAAACATAGTTGATTGAAAAATTAATCTGTATCTTTTCTACTAAACTACATGTAGTATAAATAAAAAAAAAACAACATACACCAGTCAAGTCTATCTTCACCAATGTGTAAACCAGTCTTAAAATAAAGCAGCGTGATTGGTTCAGGTTTGAAAGTTATACTTAAAAGATTATTAAACCAGTCAAAAAGTTTTTTTGGCCTGTCTTCCACTTTATGAACACAAATTGTCCAGCAGAATAGAACACTCTGTATAAAATGACATAAATTGGTGATAATAACAGCTCCTACCATATTTCCCCCCCCCCAAAAGAAAAAAGAAAAAAAAATTTACACTAATAATTTTTATTTATTTTTTGACTCTCACAATTAAAGCGGAAGAAAATTTTTAATCAATTAAACCTAAAGAATTTTAAGTAAACTGAAGGAGAAGAAACTTAAGAGAAAACATATATCCAACTCAAATCATTATAATTTTGAATATTTTGCACATGTTATTGGTGACTTGCAAATGTTTCCCTTGCAGTTTTCTCAGTTCTGAAAATCTATAAAAGTTTTCTGGCAGTAATAAACATTCTCTGTCAGCAATAACAATCAGCCATTGGTTTTTTTTTCAAACATTTTAGATTACAAACATCTGCTAGTAGACATCATTTCTACGAAGAGAGAAAAAAACATAAATTGCTAACAAGCAATTCTAGCTGTCAGAACTAGTTTGTTTTCCTCCACTCTAGCTACCCATAGACTTGAAGTTCTCATGCAGTTGTTGTTTTTAATTGTTTGTTTTTTTTGCCTAAGGGTGCAGGGTGTGACAAAGTGGATTTGGTTTGAAAAAGGAGCCTGTTTATTGGGCTTCGTTTTAATCTGATTGAAATCTGATTTAAAAGTAAATAATTAAAAGGGATTTATAATGCCCCATTCTTAATAGGGGACCATAAGAAGATCTGCTGTTGACCATTCATCATGCTGTCCCGCTGTCATGTTGTTATGCTGTGGTTTGTTGTCTGATAAAACGTTAGTGGAATGTGAGGGAATACATTGACTGCCAGCTTCCATTTTGGGCATCCATTGCTCGGGCATCAATTGTTCCGGCATCCATTGTATGGGCATCCATTGTGGGGGCATCCATTGCTCTGGTATCTATTGTTTGGACATCCATTGCTCGGGCATCCATTGTGGGGGCATTTATTGTTTGGGCATCCATTGTGCAGGCATCCAAATGTGCAGGCATCCATTGATCAGGCATCCATGTCATTATTGTTCCTGGGTTTGAGCCTTTATTGGGGGGGCAATAATATTTGTGGAATTTTTGTTGTAACTAATAGAGCTTGGGAAGCAAGCTTGAGTTAGTTGAATTGATATATGTAAAATTAATGTCAATTTACCTTTCAGTCAAGCTTAAATAAATATAATGGTTTGGCTCATTTTAGAACACAAAGACGTAAGTGAAACATTCAAGCTTCTTTATTGTGTCTGCAATTTAATTTTTACCAGCATTTTGCTTTCTTTAATTATTATAGCTCCATCTGCCAGTAACATACAGAAGGTTGAACAATTAACTGGTTAATGTTGCTATTTAAAAGTCGACCTTAAAAAAGATGTCAATGTTGCATTTGCAAGTTCATACCCCAACAAAATAAAGTTAAATAAAATAAATATGTAGAAAAGATAACTATCAAATTCAGGGATGACTAAAGTCGGGACCTGGTGATGTTAATGATTTATACAGTGAGAGATTGTAAAACTAAAAATACCCCGATTTTCTCCTCCTAGGTTATTGTACCTGAGGAATTTATATTGTTTTTGCTCTTTAACGAGGATCATAAAACTGCCAGTGGAGATAAGGGGGAAATTAAATATACTGACTGAAAAAACAAGTTTGGTTATAATCTCGGCTTTTTACACATCATCTATACCTGATAACGTAAAGAGACTCCGCTGAATTTAAAACGGCTCGCTGAAAATCAGCTGCATTTTAATTGATTGCGTTTTTTGTTGTTGTTTTTTTGTTGTTGTTGTAAATATTTTGTATCATCTGCTTATGTATCATTTAATGGACTTTTATTGGTTCGAACTGATTTATTACCATAAAATCTTTAATTTCTATCATTTTCAAATTTAAGTTTTAATTAGGAAACAACTAGTTGAATGTTATATAAACAACATTGTTAATATTGAACAGTATTTTTTTTCTCTTTTCAAATTTATGAAAAAAAAGAAATTAACTTTTTGACCAAGATAATTACGAAGTTAGGTTCATCACAGAAGCACTATATATAGCAGTTATATATGCAAAACAGATTTTAACACATATTACACCAACTTTTCACGGAAGGAGGACGGCCCATTGTGTGGCCTACCATTCCTTATTTTTAGCTCGACTTTTCTATGAAAAGGGGAGCTATCCTACTCGCCCCGGCGTCGGCGTCGGCGTTAGCGTCGGCGTTAGCGTCGGCGTTGGCGTCACACCTTGGTTAAGTTTTTCGTACCACCCCACTTTATTTCAGAAGTATTACAAGTATGGCTTTGAAACTTACCATACTTGTTCACCATCATAACCTCCATCTACAGACAGGAGTACATAACTCTGTCAAGGTTTTTGACAGAATTATGGCCCTTTTTTGACTTAGAAAGTGTATTGAGCTTGGTTAAGTTTTTTGTACCACCTCACTTTATTTCAAAACCATTGGAGGTATTGCTTTGAAACTGACCATACTTGTTTACCATCACGACCTTCATCAACAGACAAGAGGACATAACTCTGTCAAGGTTTTTGACAGAATTATGCCCCTTTTTGACTTAGAAAATACATTGAATATGGGTAAAATCCACTTATTGCCTTAACCCTTTGAGATATTGCTTGAAATTTAATCTATTAACATTACCCATCTTGCCGAAGGTAATTGTAGGATTGAAAATTTAAGTTTTTCGCTTAGAATCATGTTAACTATGTAACAGGAATTTTTGACTGAACTGGAATATTAAATTGAAGTTGAATACTTGTTTACCATCATGGTCCCAAAACTGGGCCGAAAGGTAATTTCTTTTATGGATTTTATTTTTTGTTTTTGATTGAAACTCATTAATTTTCATTCTTGTATTTTTGACTTTTTTGAAGATTATTACTTAATTTGGAATTTTCTTATTTTCATTGAACCTATGTTAACAAAGATGTAAACTCTGTAAATTTTTTGTTTGTCTAAATTTTAAAGTCTTTGCCAGTTTAACATTAGTTCAAAAGTTTTGTTTTATATGCAAACATTAAAAAAGTCACGAGGGCGGCCTTTTCTACAGCTTTTTTGATTATGCAACAATCTTAAGTGATATAATATTCAATGACCATGTATGGTTAGATTGACATCACCAAATATATTTAGCCATAAAATGTTAGTGACTATGAACATCTTTGGTCATTGAGGACTGGCGACTTAATCATTTATTTTTCGTACTTTTTGTACTTTTTGATTAATTCAAAACTTTAACCTCTTAAATAGTTATTTGAGAGCAGTTAAATTCAATACAATTTGAAAATTTTGTTCAGTTATTATTCACAATGTACTACAATGTCATACTGGTGACAGCCGATATTGCAATGTTAATTATTGGAGAGGAAAAAAAAGTAGGCCAATCTTAATTAAAGTTGATTGGACCGACAGTAGAACTAATCTGCGTAAATCGGGTTCAATTGAAAAAAATTATTGACATGCATTTTGGAGCTGTCAAGCTATTGTATTGACATTGGAAATATGTTTTATGTCAAATGCCGTGACACCTGAATGGAACGAATGGAGTTATTTTGTTTGCTATTCAGTTCTTATTCAAGGTTTTTAAATATATTATCTACATGCAAGTCGGTGTAGAAAAAGGTAGAAATAAAACAAACTGATATTACATTGTAAAACGGAAGTTGTGGATAGGAAATAACTTTTTTGTGTGTACCACAGTGTGAACATTTTGCGTTAATTGGTTTTATTGTTACATAATTCAGGGGTTGACGGAGGGAGGGGTGATTCATTGTAACAATTTGATGAATTTAGTTTGGCATTTTGTGAGTAATCTAGTGTATCAATTGACTTAAGTTACAAACCAATGGTGTTTCATTTGAAACTGTTCTATCTATCTCCTTATAATGTCAAACCCCTTGCAGGGATATATTATGGGTTCCGATAAATTCAAAAATTTCATTTGAGAAATTTAATTGATGTTGAACTTAAATAATTAAAATGATTTTCAATAGTCTTAATTGCACTCACTCGGTAGCCATTCCACACCCTGTGATTTCTCGTCACCTGATTATAAATTTATATTATGATCATCGCATGGTGACCTAGCTCAAGTCCGCTTTTTTTATTTTCAAAGTTTCCATCTTCTCCCATTTAAATTCTGCTCAAAAAAACGCTTTGCATAATATTATAATATATAACAAAAATGTAATATATTTGACTTATTAGACCTGTCATATTCTGTAAATAAACGTAAAGATTTACATTCACTAAAATACATAATATTTGTGATTTATACGTAGTTTTATTGTTTGAGGCAAACTCTTACTTTATAGTTTCATGCCACATAAATTACGTGCATTAACAACGCATCATCTTGGCATGAAAAGTGCATGTGTTTAATTATATCTATACACTGGAGGGATTGAGTGCTTAAAGGATGAGAACTAAAATTGTTATTCTTTTTTTTCGCATCTTTTTTTCTTGACTAAAGGTAAACATCAGATTTTATGGAAATTTAAAAATATAATATATAATGCTTAGGTTTAGATATTGTTACTTTTTCTGCAGTCTTTATAAATGATCATTATGGTGCTTGAAAATAAATTATTTTTCACTGATTAGCCCTTTGTCACTCTTATAATTGTATAGAGCCAGGCCAGCCTTAGCTTCCCTTCAGTCTGACCATGCAATTAGTTCTAATTTTAAATGGCTGATTTATACTTTAATTTTTCTTCTTGATATTCCCAAAACAGACAGTTTTAAATATGGAAGCTTGACAAGCCTATTTTAAGAAATCCAATAAGTTAAGTTTATGACACTTATAATAATATAGTTCTGCATTGTTTATAGTGTGACATTTTTCATTTACTATAAGTATATATATTGGGTTAAACATTTCTTTAAGTTGGATTGTAAGGTTCCTTTTTTCATAAATCTGCACTTTCTTGACACAAAACCAGAATATGGTTGTGACCGAAGTAGGGCTTGAACCCATTATCGTTGGATTGAGAGGGAAATGCATTACCTAAGCTATTAGGCCATCCAGCTCTGCTCAACCCAAGGTATAACTGACCAGAACTCGTGTATCATATGAGAAAGCAATTGGCAATGACTTAAGTGCTTGACCAAGGTATTTAGAAGCAGCTATTGTACCTTATCCCAACATTCTCCTTGATAATGTTTGACCTTCACCTCTGCTTAGATATTTTTCACCAATTTAGTAGAGTCTTCCTGGCCGAGATGCCTTCAAGAAGTTTATTGGTACACTTGTGTTGATATCGTAACACCCATTTTCACCATAAATCTCTGCTTTATGACCATGGTTTTGTGTGGATATTCTGATAATTTATTGTTTATGCTTGATTAGTGACATTTTCTATTGTTTTACTACAACCAATAAAGTATGGCTGAAGAGAAGGCAATATATAGTTTACAACGATATACCCATTTTAAATCATAATTTATATCTGTGGCATTAAATCATCACACCATTAAGATCTTTACCTTTTTCACATTAGTATTTAAATATCCCTCAATAATACATGAATTATTTTCCAGCAGTAACTCCAAGCAAATATTAAAAGACACCATACTCTGCTAGCTGACCCACAACCCCCATCTTAGCCTTTAAACTACTGTAGAAGAGTTTGTCTTGCCACCCTTCATCACTTGTATGTTAACTTTGTGCTGTCTGCTCATAACCAAAATAAACTTACAAATTATGTGTTTGTCCTAGGTTTTAAAAGGTAAACAGAGGTGTAATACTGTTTAATTCATACCTACTTGTTATAAGCAAACCCCAAAACCTTCCTCACGCATTTCATATTTGTCGCCTCATTTTGTAGCGTGAATAGTTTCAAATTTATTTTAAAATCTTGCAAATTGCAGCATGAAATCCCCATAAACTATAATATTATGACTTATAAAATGTAATAAATCGAGGGGATATAACTCCGCCATAGCCGATTTTACACTCAATTTGGCTCTCTTGAAATGATTTTTGTCATGGGTTCACTTTAATGTATGCTTGCTTAATGACCCGTGCCCCGTTGAAGAGGGGTGGTTGGGTTCGTAATTGTATTTTAATGGTCCGAGGAAGAAAGAAAATTGTGATGGTAGGGTGTCAACTAACGCTAAAGAATAGATATAAGAAAAGACGTATTGTTATTATATCGTCAAACATTTATGTTTACGAGTATCAAAGCAAAAATGAAATTATCACCAATGTTATTCCGCGATGAATCATTGAGAGGTTGAAAGTAGTTTTCGTATAAACAGTTAATAGAATCTGAGTTTGAAATTTATGAGTTTGTAATTTATCGAAAAACGAAATTTGGAATCAGTTATGAAAATGTACATCAGTCTTAGCTTTAATGAAAATTGAAGGGTTTTGAAGAGATCTTGCCAAAATATATTTGTAAATGGCTGCAATAATTGATTTCTTGTTGAAAAAGGGGAACAAAATCATTCAGGATTATCAAGAATGTTTAGCTAAGACTTAGATAGAAATTTAATGAATGTTAATTTAAATAGCAGCTAGAAATTGCAATAAGGTTTACTGTTAATTGATTTTCTCAAAATGTTACTTATGCCACATATCATGCACATAAAAATGACCTTTTCCACGAAAAAAAGCAGCAAAAAAACCAAAACAGACCCCACTGTGGAAAAAAATTCACAGGTAAATAAGGTATATTAGGTTCGTAATAATTTATAATAGTCAGAAGTGACTGATGACACGTGTCATGGTAATTGTAGATGACATTTTAGTTTAACAATTGACGATTTTTTGGTTTGTTTGCATTTTATAGAAAATGACGCACAATCACTTGATATTAATTAATTACACATTATAGAAAAGTCAACGCAAAAGTAAACATAGATCTCGGGTGTAGGTGTTATCATGTTGCATAAAAAAAAGCGCAATAATATTTTTTTACGATGATATAAAGCACACTAAATCCTTTCATTTGTAATATGGGTGTCGTCGTTAAGTGTGTGTAAATAAAAAAACGCGCGTAAACAAAAAGTTTCGAATTATCGTGTCAGGAAATTCCAAAGATCTCGAACAGAGTTACCTATAGTTATCTTATATCTGTCATAAATTACAGAAAAATTGTTTATAAAAGAGATACCTGACATAGGATCTCTCATCATGGGTTACCATTGTTGTCATCTGGTTTCCGCTGTCAAAAAAGGCATTCGACTGACTGAAACTCGATTCAGCCATCTGAGTTTAGGTGTATTTCAAGAAATAGTGACATAGTCTTTGACGTAATTTTGATAAGTCTTGCTAGAGTGTCAAAAGTATTAAATCAGAAGTTTTGGCCTCTGTTTATAAGGCTCTGACGGTATAGTGACAGAGATTTTTTCATGTAAGTTAAGTATGCAAAGTGGAGTTTATACTTTAAGCTTGGGCGCTCCAGTTTCTGCCTGAAATAATGCACATATTAGAGAGCCCTTGCTATAGATTAGACTAACTTGAGTGTCAAAAGTAAATCAGAAGTTTTGGCCTCTGTTTATAAGGCTCTGAGGGTATAGTGACAGAGATTTTTTCATGTAAGTTAAGTATTATACTTTAAGGTTGGGCGCTCCAGTTTCTGCCTGAAATAATGCACATATTAGAGAGCCCTTGCAAAAATAGAAAGTTGCAATATGACCTTCTTAGTGTCTGCGTGTGACTTAAAGTGATACAATTTCATCTTCAGTGGGAATTACTTTTGAGATTTAAAGTTCAATTCTATTTTTAAGATTCTGAGGCATATTTCATTAGCTAATTGTTTCTCATCATCTTTTTTCTTTAGAAAGATAACAAAATAAAAAGTCTTTCAGTCTGACATTTAGAATGATTTTTACTCATGCCAAAGCTTGGCATGTGGCGTGAAAAGAACCGTCTTTGTTTAATTAGCTGGTCTCGCTAGGATATGTTATTTTGTTTTTATTCCTGAGGAAGAATGAAGGATGTGTCATATCAACAGGCATTCTAATATGTCAAGAATAGGTAATCAAATGGTAGTCTATATACAGAAATGAATTGTTGATGTAATAATTGCAAACATTGTTTGGATGCATGTCTTGCTTGTGTTACAATTATTTTTTTAGGTGCAAAAGAAATCTGCCGCTGTTTCATTATATATAATATGCACATGCTTATTTTAGTTTAGTAATAATTATTAAAAAATATTTCTATTTTTACCGCAAATTAATTTTCAGTCACTTTTGAGATAGACCCAACCTGCAGTTATACCCTTACCAGGTTATATTTTATTGGTAGTGTTAATTATATTAGTCCGCTTGCTGCTTAGCTCTGATAAAATTTTGTCCTTGAACTAGAGTTACTTTTTTCTGTTTCCTGGTCCTTGAAGCTGAAGGTTTTTTTATTGCAACTTTAGACTGAAGTAATGAAACTTAACAAAGTGGTAAAATCATATTTTCTCAGTTTTGAGAACAAGTCAGCATAGGGTATGCCATTAACATTATGTTGTCGGCATTTGTCAGCATGGTGCAATTAGTGTTTTACATGACGACAAAACATTATAGGATACTCTTGCACGCTGTTAAACATTTTTATGCGATTTGCGATGTTAACAGTTAAACAAATTGTATTATTTGATGCTGTTTCTTAATAGTTTTCACATAAAATTAATAGCAATATAGAAATTGCAACTGAAAATGCATTAGGCTAAAACCAAACCTGCATTCTTTAATAGCCTGAAAATAATTGGAGTGTTTAGCATGACCTTATAGAGTTGTTACAAACTGGCGTAATTTCTAGAACTTAGTCTAACTGCTTTTATTGCTCCTGCTTTAAATTGGATTGAATGTTGGGGTCGTAGAATTTTTGTCGTATCTGTCTGGCTGTCTGCATTTTTAGTGGACAACTCCAATCTTGCTCCTATATTATGTTTATTCTTTAAACTCATTATCAAATATCCATCTGGAAGCACGTCTTAGCTTTGTTGTTGTAATCCTAAAGGTTCTGGAAGAGAAAGTTATTTGCCTGAGCTTCACAGTACATCTGGGAAGTCTGACCAGGATCAATATAATTATATACTGATGGCAGCCCAATCTTAGTATTTTGTATCATTTTTCCATGTATACTGACCACTTATATTCCAAATTCAAAGGAGTGTAAATTTAGAAGATGGCAAAATTCTATTGCTTAGGTAATCCCTCAGCCTGTACCAACAATTGGAAATAAAGAAATATATGTTCCACATAAAAACGAACAAATAAGTCAAAATAAGACTTTGCCGGCTGGCGATCTTGGTCTGCACTTGTTGCATGGGTAGATTCAGTTGCCACTTAAGGCAGGCGAGGGATCAATTGATCCTCAGCTTTATATATATAATGATAAGTCATGAAACTCATTGATGGGAAGTCGTCTGCTTCAGTTATGTAGACAACTGAGTGCAGTATTGTAATTAACGTTTTTCGATACACTTTTTGCAAATAATTGTTCATGTCATAAATTAATACTTTATATGTACATGCCAGCAAACATATCAGACTATCGCATAATTTGAACTAAAGCTTTTATGTACCTGTCACACTAAATCAGAAAATTTGCGTAATGTATTTTATCAATGATTTAATGGCCTCGATCTTTTAGGCAGTCAAATTTATGTTTATCTTTAAGATGTTAGATTACGCGGTTTTGTGTACCTCTATTATTAAAGAAACAAATTACTTTTGTCTTAAAGTTATAACCCTACCACTAATTCAGGGTTTTGGATGAAAAGATTTAATTGTGCGTTTTAACGTGTTTTTGCAAATGTCTTGAAATGTTTGACAAAGGGAGCCGTTACAATTTTGACAGGCAGAGGCCACCTTGGTGTGAGAAATGTGAGTCCAAGGTTTGAACCAATTAGTGGTCTCTGCGATGTATCTGACAAAAAATCTTGACTGGAATGTAAGATAACGAGAACGTTTTTGCTTTCATTTATAAGATGTTTATTTGCAATGACTTTTATTTTGTGTATTGAATATTTAGTGTCTGGTATTATTTAAGTATGGCTGAGGCATTATGCCACCATCATAGAGGCAGGGATTATGTAACTATGGTTATTGGCCGTTTATATATAAATATACAGCACTCGGTAATACTTTACAAAATAATATAAAATTGCATTACAAATCATTTTAGAAAATTTACTGATATCCATTGATTGGCAAGTAAAAAATCATTACCACTAATGAGCGTTAAATGTTATATGTTTCGGCGGTGGGTGGGGTAATGTGATAATTTCGAGGTAGTAACACAATGAGTGTTATAATAACGGTTCCCGTTAGACACGGTCTTGAGATCATGGACTCCAACATCAGCGTTATAAAGCCGGGCTCCAGTAATTATTAGCTCCGACACAAGATCTATTATACTGATAACTTAATTTTAAACCCTTCAAAAAATCCCATAGTCTAGCAGGGCAAATTTAATCCAAAGAAGTCAAAATGTTTGTAATGAACTGTGGTGTGGCTTGGGTTTAGTTGTGTTGCTCGTCCCTTGTTGATGGCTCCTTGAATATTTTGCCTGTAGCGCAGGTTTATCACAAAAACAACTTTAAAGTAGGTCATTTTGAATTTTTGAGAGGCTGTTTAGTATTTAACATAAAATGCAACAAAACTGGAGAAATTTTCGGAAGATAAAAGTCGAGAAAAAAAAGCCCGTCTTTCTAAGCAGCCCTGTTTACATAACATGCTAATGGGATGTGTCGCCATGAATAATTTTATTGTGACACAATGGTTTTTCTTCGGCTTTAAGATCAGCTACTTAGATTAGATTAGTTTAATGTGTTTGGTTACGAAAATTAAAAGTCGTTCTCATGAAATGCGCAGTTAACATTGCACTTTGCATTACAATGGTGCCTTTTAGAATTTTTATTTATTTCTTGCGTGCTGCACAGAATAAAAGTCAGTTTTGGCTTTTGTTATTAAAATCGGGAGAGTTAAAAATGAAGGAAAAAAAACCCTCGGCAGGAAAATAATGACAGGAAAGTTAATATAAAATGTCAAAATAAAGATTAAACGTACCATACAAGATATTTCTTAATAGGTTATTGTTGGACATTTTAATATTAATTAGAGTTAAACTATTATTTTTATGACATTTTATGACGCATACGGATTTAGGTGTGCTCATGTAAATTAGAAAATAATGCAGTTAAGAGCACTTAGGGTGTTCTGTTAAGTGAAATTTACTGCATTTTTCATTATTTGTTTATTTTAAGTGACTATATGCACATGCCAGGTGCAACTGCTGCGAGGAGCATTTAAAAAAAAAATTTTTGTAATAAAAAAGCTTGAATTGGTAATACATGTATAATGGAGCATAATAAATTCATGACGCTGGTCATATGAACGCACATCTTCAGATTTGTCTAAATAAAATAAATTAAACACCAATTTTCAATTATTTGAGAGAGCCTGTGTATGTTGGGCTTGGGTGGTTAAGACAGTAGCTTGTATATCCAATATCTAACCGTCCATGAATATTGGCTCAAATCTGTTAATCAAACAGAGTATGTAACATATTCACAGTTTTGCGGGACCTAGTAGCTTTAAGGTTGCTATTTTGACTATGTTATGTATTAATGTCTAGAAATATCAAAGGAGATTAATTATTTTCTATATCATTACCAAAGAGGGATAATAAAATTCTATTTTAATTACCAAAATATTGTTTTTATTTATTTCATTCTAAAAATGTTATATAATTTTACATCTAGTTTCACTAGAGAAGTAGAATTAGTTCTTTTTAAAAAACAAATTTCGCTTTTAAGAAAGTCCTGTTTATGGTTTAAAGAATTCAACTTAGATTGTAATTTATTTTAGTTATAAAGTGAACGTATTGGTAATGAATTTTTTTAAAAATATGCTATTCAAAGTGAATAAACTTAAGCTATTGGTTATCACAAGAAAGGTACAAGTTAACGTATTATGCTCCCAAAAAAGTACAGTGACCAGAAGTGGCAGATTACAAGAGACCTTGCAAAGTTATGCACTGATGGATGATTTTTTTTGCATATAACTTGGTGTCCAAAGTGATATAACAAAATATAGATTTAAGTGTAACGCACATACATGTAGTTCATTTTATGTCTCTTCCCAGACGGTTCATTTAAAAAAACAACAACCAATGTTAATTAGCCATTACAACTGTTAGTATGATAAAAATGGACCTTTAACAAGCATGTTCACACATAGACGTTGGTTTGTAAGGGGGACTTTAACGACGATTTTCATGTTCTATATGTGACTCGTACACCTATTCCGTGTATTAACAATGGTCGTTACAAGACGTTTTTGTTATGTAAATATGCGTGTTTCCTCACTTAAAGAATGTATGCCCGAAAGTCTGTGCCGCAGTTTTATTTTAAATTCCGTAATTAATCTGTCATATAAAAGTGGATTGACGTTACTTCTGTTTCACACAGTCTGCACAAAGGGCAGTGTTTTAAGATGATGTGTCATTTACAAAGTTTATTATGCTAAATGAATTTAACATGAATACATTTGTGTCAGGTTTGTTTTTTTTTAAATTTTTTTTTTCATTCTGTATGAAATACTGGTTATCGTGTGAAATTTAGAATGAAAAAGGAGAAAAGAAAAAATAGCCTCATGTCTCTGATAAGGAACAGGTTATCATTTCCCTCAAACAAAAATAAAATCATTTTAGAAGAGTCTAAATTGGATTGATGTGGCATAAATATTGTTATAATGTATATACACAGAAATTATTATTATATCTATATGCGAACTTAAAGTTTATTGCGATACAATTCCTAGTTTAACCTGCTGAATTTGTGATTTTGTCTTCACAGTCCTTTTGAAAGCGATTATAATTATCAAAATACAAAAAATGAGCTTAAAAACACTTGAAAGTTTAGACTGGTAGCAAAAGCATAAAACTTACTTTTGATATTGTGTTTCTTCACAGTGAACAAAGTAATGTAATGTGAATTTGAAAATAGAAATCAACTCCAGTTTAAATTTGAAAAAGGATTGTATAGATTTTAAAATGTTTCAGAAATACATAAAAGAAATAGAAAAATAATTTAGTTTATATGTCTTATAGACATATGAAAACAACAACAACAACAACAAAACATATATAACAATTCTTTAAAAATTACATTGCAGTATGTGGATTTTAAATTACATTTAATTATATTCTTTAAAATTCTCAATTTAGTCAAATCGCAACATAAAACATTTTTCCCCAATTTTATCAAAATTTATGATTTTACTGATAAAAATTAAACTGATGCCTTCAAAATAATTACATGTATTCAGATTTCCAATTATCTACAAAATCTGTATTGTATTACCTGTTAATTAAGTTTTGCTAGAATTTGAGGATTTCCTGACTTTATAATTTCTATTCTATTTTCAGCATTACTAGAATTGGGAACATTCTCTGGGCGACCCTGCTGTAACATGACCAAGACAAAGGCTTGCAGGGAAGCATGTATAAAGGTAATTAAATTTTAACTATTCAAGGAGCATACAGAAGGTTGATCAGGTTCTGTTAAGGTGTTTGCTTGTACCTGAAAAGATGAGTAAAGGGACGCCTGATGTCTTCCTGTGCCAGTAAATCTGGAATGGAAGTCACCATATAACATTAATAGTGACTATGTGACCTAAAATCCAAACAAAAAAATAGATACCCTATTGGCTATAATACGGCCTTTGCAGAAAGTCAATTTTCATGAATTGTATTCCAGCTCTTACATTACAACAGTTAATAAACAAAGAACTTAATGTTTATTAGGACAATAAATGGTAGCTTTATGATACTTTAGTTGCTATGCATACTTGCATTTTATGCGTAAAAAAATCATAGCCATAACCATATCTCTCAAATTGGTTCCCCCGACCATCTCATCGCGGCAGATCATGGACGAAATATATATTCTGGATAATAAGAGACGCGTTTTCAATTTAAATTTTCTTCTTGGTTTTCATGCAAGATGCTTCGATCCATTAAAACTTTTTTTTATCAACGAACAATTTTCGTAACACGCCATGAACATTGCAACCCCATGTTTATGAGTGGTACACCTTATATTTATCAATATTTATCAGAATGGATGATGAAATAAGTGACTAGTCAAGTATGTAAGCAGCGGCAAAAAACTTGTGGAAGGCGGATAATCATGCGGGGTCTCGAAATAATGAGAAAAACAGATGTTCAGTAACGTCTTCGATTATTAAGATTTTTTTTTTCTTTTTTTCGTATAAGTGGGAAGTAGTGGAAGTAATTCACATTATGTGTTAATAGGCACTCTTTATTTTGTATTGACTTTGGGAAACAAGTGTATTGAAATGCTGCAAGTGCTGGTTGTGTGCTTTTCAATTTTACAGGCTTGTAGAGTATTTTTCTTCATATAAACTTTTTAAATTGATAACAGTTACTGTCCATTGCTAATGCGATAGATTTTGATGTGAAAATGTTTGATATTAAGTAACAGTTTGCAAACAGTATAAATAAGTGTCTGAAGAGGCTTCAGAGCTTGGCTCTGTACTGGGTGCAAATGTTCGACAAGAATGCATAACCAGTGCATGACCAATTTTCTGTATATCAGATTTAAATGGATTTACTAGTAACTGGATATGGCTATTGATGATATAAACACAATGTATTATCATTTTTTGTTACTCTTTGAGATTTATAATGCAAATTGTTAAGTGTGATGGATAAAGCAATGAAATTACTTGATAGAAAAAGAGTGAAAAGATACCAACACTGGCAAAACTTTGTCAATGATGGCTTATATATTTGGTGCCTGCTTTAGTAAAAAGAACTGGTTGTCTTTCACATTTCACTCTCAAAAACATAAATTACTTTTGCAAAATGTGCTATTAACACCTGCCTTTGTCTTCTATCAGAATTTAAACTAATTCGTTCTGCGCAAAATTAAATTTTCATATTCATTTCCCAGGATCGATAAGAAAACATCTTTACCTTTGAAAGTTTACATTGAAGATACAAAAAACCTCTTCCTAAGTGATTTGTGAAAAGATTAAATTCGAAATTGCGTCAAGAACTAAACCAGAAACTTTTCAAGGAGGGCTGTTTAAAGCCATGACGTCCAAGTGATTTAATCATCTTAATTAGTAAGCACATCTTACTCATGAGCGTAAATTAAATTGGAATCATGCAATTAAGACAAAAAAACAACAACATTTTAATGTTAAACAGAAAAACACCCGTTGAACACTCATAGGACTGTTGTGATTTGATACCATTTGTGAAGATAAACCTATATACCATGTAGTTGGGAAGCCGCGGAAATGCGTTTATTTTTTTTTGCCGCTATTTTTGCTATCGCAATGAGTGGAAAAGGCATCTGCGAAAGTTAAAACCTGTTTTCCTACAGTGTAATGGCCATTAATTTTTAACGGGTGCATTGTATGTGCATATCTTCATCACCATGTCAAGGGTATAAATCACGCATATGGTGTGCATATTTCGCAAGTAGGCACTTGGCCATTAGTCTGCCAATGCTTAAAACATCATATTAATGAATAACACTTGATGAGGTAAAACCTGTCTTTTTGGTACCCCAAGTGAATAAAAAATGTGCACAGGGATTTTAATTATGATATTTATTTTGCTCTTTTTTCGAGTTGTACTGAATCGCTCTAAATATTGGTATAGTAATTAGAAGAGATGCCATAACAAACATGTACCTTTTTCTGCTAAATCATCTTATATGAGCTAGTCCAATTGTTTCAATATGGAAAAAAACCATTCATCATTTTAGGGAAAATTTCAAATTATTTTTGTATGTACTGACTGAATAGCAAACATCTGCAGGCTTTGACTGTCGAGACGGCAATGCTTTTTATGATTTGGTTATTTTGTAAAATAAAGAAGGGAGGAAATGATCTGAAATTGTGCACACAAGTTAATAGTTCTGATGCTCTTAATTAAGTCTCAAAATATATTCCCATTTCCCTTTACCGGGTATGTCAAAAAAAACTCAGTTGAGTCCTGAATGAAATATAAAAACACAAATGCCATACATACTTTACTTAAATTATATGTTTTAAGATAAATATCTCCTAAGTTTATTTTGTAATTCCTTTACAGTTACACTGTATATTTTCAAAATTTGATATTTTATAGTGCAAAAAAGCAAGATAAAAATTTTAATATTTCCTTAACTTAATGGGCCAGTGTTTTTTTTTTTTTCATGAAATTTTGAAATTATTTTTGTAATGTGTATCTGCACCTGTGCATTTTGCATTAATTTTACATCACTGTAAGGTAGAATGTGAAATTATAACATATTAAGGGACATAATCACTTCTATTCCTGCATTTTAAATAATATTTTGAACAAAAAAAAAAGAAAGAAGAAACTTAGTATAAAAACAACGCCCATCCTACCTCTTTTAGAGTAGATTCTTGATTAATCTTTCTATTCATACGGTTAACAATCTTTCTATTTATATGGTTAACCATTACATCATTTATCAACATTATTTACAGAATGGAAATTATATCTAGTCATGGTACTGGTGATTTATTAATATTAAGAATTATATAATCTGCAAAATAGAAATCAATATAAAAAAAACAATTCATAGCCTTGCATGCATACTGTGAGTGATCCAGAATATCTATGTAAGAACGCGACAGTTTTTTTTTTAGTTTGAAAATCAGATTATCAAAGAAGAAATCAGTAACTGTGTGACATTTAGATCTGTTATTTAAATATTTGTTTTGTGATTATTATTATAAATAACTTAACAAAGGAACTGTTATAGAATTTTTGTCACAGGGTAGTTTAATTGCTGAAAATACTGCATGTTTCCTCTGAGAGATGGTTCCTTTAAGGGACCTTATATACAGGAACTGAAAGTTAACAGTATAATTTGCCACTATTACAGTAAAAGAGCCAACTGGCTCCAGTCTCTATAAGCACATCCATGAAACAACGACCAGTTGGTATGCAAATGGCGACCTGCTTTCAATTTGTTTTCACCATTATCAACTATAGACAGTGCCAATAAAGTTAAAAACCTGGACAAGTCCATTAGAAAAAAATTATAGAAATACTGACTTATGTTTTGAATACAAAGTTAATTTAACTTAAGCTTCCGAGACTTAATTATAGACAAACTCAAACCAACTAGACTACTTAATGAAATAAGTCTGAAGTTTGTTGTATTAAAATGGAAACAACTAACTAGTGACCATGACAGGGTTTGAATCCACATAGTCAGCAATTCTAAAGGAATAATTGCTTGTCTAATTTGTTCACAATTTGGTCATGTTGTCTTCCTCCAATTTGAAAAAAAGGCTGAAAAGTTGGCATATAACCTTTGTATATTACTAACATGACTCATAACAAGAAACAGAAATATATTATGCAAACACCACATTATATTTCTATTTTTGAAACTATTATTCTTAAATGTATTACAGTACAAAGGTATTAAGCACAGAAGAATTTCATTTATTACCAGATTTAAAGGGAACATTTTCACAACAAATTTCACCTCGGTCTTACAGCCTTCAACAGTGATGGAGGAATAAAATAATCATAAACTACCACCATAAAAATGCTTTTAAGCCTAGTGTTACAGTTTGTTTTTTTGCCTTGTGTTGCATAACAGTATGGTGGCAAAAGGAAAGATTATTATCTTTCCGTTTATATCCGTAATGAACATTGCCCCCTACTTACACTCACCACCATATTTCCTCATGTTTTAAATTATAAACGGAAGAGCAAAACTTTTAAAATTTAGCCTATCTTTTGTCGTTTCTGACAAAAAAGCTTTCCATTCTTTGTAATATGAATTTGCATTCATTATTAGATATTTTCACAGACACTTTTCTTTGACTTGATTAATAATCTATTAAAAAATATATGTAATACAAGTTGAATAGTTTTTTTTTCTTAACGTACTTCAAAATATTATGCATTCAGTCGAGGAAAAAAATCAACTGTATCAGATGAAAATAACACTGTATTTTCTTTCCATACTTTCCGAATCAATTTACATGTCCTATGATATGACTATCTTTGTAATGGATCACATTTTCTTATTCATTGGCAGTGCCAATATTGCGGCATTCTAACGCAGAGAACAATATTGATATTGATTGGTAATGCCTAAATAATGGATATTGTTTAACTGGGGGTAGTTATGACACGTTTATTGTGGTGTCAATATTATCAGAATGAAAGCTAGACGTTTTTTATTACGAGTTTTTCATGTGATAATCATTATTTAGAGTCGTAGATTAAAAACATTAATCAGTCCAATGTAATGGCCGATGATGATTGTGGCGAGTGTTTGGTGTATGGAATTCTGGTTTTATCCCAGGACACGGCACGTGTTAACTTTGCATTGATTTGATTGAAGAAAAATTTATTTGGCTCAGCACAGTTAACAGTATATCGCATTGGGAAAAGGCCAGTACTGGTACAGAATTGTGCTGGCTGCCATAATTTCTTGGTCTGCACTGATTGCATGGTTAATACAAGTATATCAGTTCCAACCAGCAGGCTTAAAGGGTTGAAGCACTTACTTTTGATATAAACCCTAATATGTGTTTTACTCCTGTAGAAAGAGTTTATTCCTCATACGGTAAGTATAATGCGAAATATTGAATTTAAAATCTTCCAAACAGATTTAGTTCAAACTAGATCACTTTCTCAATCTTCTATAAGATCATTTTGGACTTGAGAACTTGTACTTTTAAATATTTTTTTATCTTGATGATGAAGTCTGAGCTTAAAGTCACAATTAAAAAAAAGAATATATGTTTCTGCGAAGCCAAAGCATCTGTATACATTATAGACTTGAGGCCTTTTAAGCCAGTTATTATTATCTCGTTAAGGGTTTTAACCATGTTGTCAAATGATAATGTTGACTTACTAACAAGTAAATAATTAAAGATGTAGACATAGCTTTAATGATAATCCTCCTTGAGCGATAATTAATAGTTTGTTTGAAGGGGCTTAACGCCACACATGCAGAAGCTGTTAAGGAGTTTGAGGTTAATTGCAGATTTAGTCATTTGACATTTTGTATTTACCGTAAATTGACATTCTTGAATGTGGTTTCCTTTAGCAAATGCAAGGGATAAGTCTAAACATTATTTATTTAAATTTGGTGGGATTGCTTTATTTGAAAAAGTCTTGAGTGAGATTTCTGGAACTTACTTACTTAATGATGTTGTATTTGGAAACATGGAGGTCGACCCATTAGTACGGCTCAAACCCATGATTCCTGGGTTGATAGGCTGACACCATAACTAGACCACAACTTTGTTTTAAATCTGAAACTTATATAGTTTATAGTGGTCTTATATGAAAAGAACATTATAAGATTCATTATCACAAAAATGTATCATGTGTATATGTTTTTGGATAATGCTCAATATTAAAGGCCCACTAAGCATTAAAAGTGATTATTAAAAAAAAAACAAAAAAAATTCAAAAATGTTAATCATTGGCTATCCGTATATAGCTAAGCCTTCAAGTCTTTTGATTTATTTTCTTTTGATTCATTTGTATTTTGGCAATTAATACAGTTATAGTGCTTAAGTATTATTTGTATAAGAATCTGTAAACATTTTGCATCTTTTTAACAAATAATTTCATTCATATTCAGCACTATTTTCTTCTAATGATGAGCATCACATAAATAATTATAATTATATATTTAAATCCATTATTACAACATCATAAAACTTCAGACTTTGATATTTTTACAAAAATAAAAAATAATTCATTCATGCACCTTTAACATTTACACCAAATGCTATTTTCATTTTTGTTGTCCTTCCCTGTTTTCACACCATTTCTAAATATAAAATTATCTTAACATATTTGGTGTGTTAAATGGGTGTTATCATGTTTTAGAGAAAGCATCATTTGTCAAGGTGATTTTTTTCTTTAATCTATAATTACAGGGCTTGATTTATAATTTGGTTTTGTTGCATTAAAAAAACCTGCAGTTCACTTTACTATAACAAGGGGTAGTTCAGTTTGTGCATATTAATTATGTTTAGGAACTCTCACCTTCGTATGAATCTATTACGGGAGATAAAGCTCAGTGTTTAATGCGGAGACTTTACGTCTCAGCCGGGGAAATAAGTGTCGAAATTAATACAGACATTAATCATGGCCGTCGCTAGGATATGACACGGTACTCGTCTATAGCGGTATCAGGTATAATCCCCGTGTAGGGACGCATTGTTTACGATATGATATGACATGGATTATTGAACGATATCATGCAAAGAAATAGCAGAAAATATGCATTTTATCACTGCCTCGTGTCGTATTTCAGATTTGCACTGGGCTCCCCCCTCCATTGCATCTTATATTGCGGTCATTAAGTATTTTGTCGTTTCATGGTGTAAAACACTCTTATATGGTATATTATATATTAAACTTGCAAGCTTTTCACTATCATAAAGTAGCGAAAGTTTTAGTTTAAATCCTTAAGCCTACCAGTGCAATGAGAGCAGTTAGTCTCAGACCTGGTGAAGATAGCTGGCTGGCATCCAAGTTGCCTAATTATGGTCTGCACTGTTCACTATTCAGTCAGTACAAATTTTAAAAATGTCCCTAAATCTGATGAATGGTTTTGTCCATATTGAAAGATGGACAAGTCCATTTAAGATATTAATAGCAGATCAAATACTAAACAAAGATTGTATTGAATGTGACATCAATATTAATAGTAGTAGTGTTACAGAAACTGTAAATGTTTGACAGCTTCATTGTACTGTGAGGCATGATTGTTGCAAAGGGATATTAGGTATGATTGTTTTAGATAGAATATTTGACATGGTGATTTGGTATGATATTATTGGGTAATGTATTGTTGTTATTTATTGCAGGCACAGTCAGAAGCAGACGTCGAAGCCCAGTGTAGCCACAGTACAGAAGATGCAAAACTTTATGAATGTATAGATAGGCAGCGAGGTAATTTTCCTAAAATTTCCCCTTTTCTCACTTAACAGCATGTTACTTTTGATAACTAGTTGAGTCACTTCTAGGGACAAAATATTTTTGAATGGTTGGAATTCTCCAATTAAAGAAGCAAAACACATGTTTCCCAGGGTTCCAGATTCAAGTCCTGGTCAGGCTACCTTGTAACATCTGGCACCTAACAAAGTGTGATGGTCCTTAAGTTGCTTTGAATTTTGAAAAAACAGTTTTGAGCATAGTCCAGACTACCAAGACGTGCAGACTGGCCTGGTGATATTTTAGGCCTAATCGGATTCATTACCCTTAATTTATTAAAATGATTTCGTAACCAGCTGAATGTGTTATCCAAAAATTGATAAAAATTTAAATCAGTGTTATCAAAAACAAAAGGTTATATATTGTTGAATTCATTTTCAATGTTAAAAAGGGGAGATAATCAACCAATTGTTTTCTTTTTTCTCTGAACAGATGGTGAGAAGTGCTGTGGCAAAGCGAGTGCCACGGACAGTCTCGAGTGTAAAGCCACATGCTGGAACATGTATTTAACAAACACGATCTCTGACCATGAAAGTAAAAGATCACTACGGCAATATTGTACAGGTCGGAATCGGGAAGTTTGGCAGTGTGTACAGAAACAAACACGTACAACTCGACAAAGTAGTAACATAGAAAGTATGACCTTATATTATACATGTGTATTATTTTCATATGATCAAATTTTACAGGTTATTGTATAGAATTGAATATGTGAGTGCAATGTCAGGCTAGTTTATATAAGCCAGTCATTCTACACAGATGGTTGTACCTGAAATGATATTCAGAGGAACACCTTGGAACTCTGTTTCCATACTACCAGAGTTTTGGGAGATTTATTTAAATGCCATTCATGGCCATAACGACTGTTTAAGGTAACCGACTTCAAATCACTTGCCTCTAACTGAAGTATGTTCTAGTTCACACTGACTTTGAATTCTCTTTGATGTGAGACAGCTATACGGGTAGCTTTTGGAATGTCGATAGTTCTTTACAGGTGTCCACTATTTCCTCAACATACGAGGAGAAACTAGTGGCTTTCCTGCACTATATAAACTCAAGAAAGTTTTCAAATGGTGTTTTACAGTGAAATGTAATCCAGTAAAAATGGTTTTAATGAAATACTGGAGAAAAAAACCTAACTGATGATGATACAATTGAGGAGTTGAAAATCAATGTGATAACAAACATACCATTATTATTATTGTTTGTCTATTTAGACTTGTAATTTTGTAATCACATTACTAATTTCGTTGTATATTTTAAAAGGTTTGCACTGCTGTGAACATACAGATAATGAGACGTGTAAGAAAGTGTGCACAGAAACGTTACGAAGTGGAAGCAATCCTGACCAAATCATCGAACAAGTCATAGGGTCTTGTGGAAATGTTGACATCATTGTAAGTATTTAAAAATAAGTAGATTAGAAATAAAACAGTGGTACCTCTGCAAAAAGGCAAGAACCTCTGTAGAGCGTGGAAGGAGGGGTGGGGGTTGGGAGTTGCAATGAGTAACTGTATTTACATTACGCTTACGTAGCCTAAAATGAAAATGAGGTTATCTGAGATGCACTGAAATACAATTTATTCGTGGTATGTATTCCCTAGAGTGAATGCTTTCCTTAATACACCTTATTATTTGATAATGCTCCGGTTGTTTATTTACTATCAAATATAATTTACAGCAAGCAGTCAGAGTGATTTCACAGAAATGAGCTCTAAGCTAGCATTTAGTGCATATTTATTAATTTGCACTTACCTTTACGCATCAGCAATTTAAAATAATCTTTTATTACAGTTAAATTATAAATTCTCCCTTCCCCTGGTTTGTATTAGCAATTACACATGGGAGCAGTTATTATTCGATTTCCTGGGGTATACCTTGAATTCATTTTTAATATTTGAAAATAATTACTCCAGTTTGATAATACCAGCAAAATTACCATCTAGATTAGAGGACATCACTTTTTTTTCATTCATCCTGTATATTTCCCTTCTTTTGAGGAGCTTTTTGAAAAGTTAGTGTCAATGTGCCCAATTGTTCAGAGAGAGGGGGTTAATTTCTAAGTAGATATAGTTCTAGTTTCTTTCAATATATCATGTGTGTATTATCTTTGCATTTCTTGTAACAATCCAATCTGCACTTAGTTTAGTAGGGAAAGCATAAGGATTGCAATTCAGGGTATAGCTGGTGTGAGCCTTGTATGTCAGGCAACATTTCTCTGTGCAAAATTATTGATTTTTTGTCTGTCACCTCTGATTTAGAAATAACTTGGGATTTATAATCATAATTGGATAGATTGGTAATTACTGATGGATACGTCTAGGAAAGTTTATTAGGTTGACCAACTGCTGAGATATGACTAAAAATGTAGTAATACCAGCGTTTAAAAACAAACATTCTGAGGTGTGGGGATGCACTTTTTACCTTATCTCAAGTTTGGAGATGGCCAATACCCTTTACCTAATCACAAGTTTGGAGATGACCCATACCGTTTGGGAAGGGCAAAGACCAAGTGCTGTATCTTCAAGTTCCAGGAAGTCTCCAGGGACATGCCGGTTGGTTATGGAATGTAAAACTTCATCTCCAGCGTTATCATACAAAAGATATAGACAAGGGTACTGATTTCTCCCTTGTTTAAATGCTGGCTGTTAAAATAGAAACCTAGTGGGTAAAACTTTTGTAAACCCACCAGTTAGCAGTTAGTTTTTATGTTCTTGAAAGACAAAAACAAAAAAATCCTTCACGTTTTAATTAAATGCACCTGGGTTTTCAGGACAGAATTATTTATCATGCACTCAACTTTATGAAAAACCCATGGAAGTTTTCATTAGCTATATTTTTTCCTGCCAAAAATTTGTTCCATAATCATTATCCAAGCACTTAGAGATGTTTAAGTTAAAGGCACTAAGGCACTAAAACCCTTGTGTTCTTTAATCATAGATACAACAGTTATGTCTCCCATCTCCCAATTTATGATCCAGAATCCACTTATTGTTTAAAACTAATGTCTGCTCTTAAATGATTTTCTTAAACAATACTGATAATAAGCAACTACACTTGCCAGCAGTTTTATGACTTTTGGCTAATTCAGTTTGCAAATAGGTTCCTTTTTTACTTTTGGCTGATTTTTTTTTGTCTGTGAGAATGATATAATCTGTTGTGGTACGCAGATACCGGTGTTACTGCTCTCTAGTTCTTTTACATGCGAGTTAAGCGTGTTTACATTTTTGTGAAAAAGTGAAGTCAGAAAAATTAATATTGCAGAAGTAAATAATTTAAGAAAAAAAGTTTAAATGAGAAAGAATATGAAATCAAATTCACATCTGATTCAATCTTTTGTCAAGAAGTTTAATTATTCTGACAAAAGTAAATGAAGTCTTAAGCTTTTTGGCATTATCTTAATATCAGAAAAAATATGCTCCCTGCCCCTGCCAAGTTGGATTTTTAAGTTTAAGCAAAACTTAAATAAATTGTCATCGGTGGAAAATCTCAGACAGGTGAAAGTTTTCAGTCTCCTTTCTTGAAGAGTATTCGTGAGGGACTGGTTCTTGAAATATTCTGTTTTAAGCTAAATTTGCCTCCTCTTCTGAAGAGTTAAGTCTGTAACATCATCCTACCTTTGTTTTAAAGAGTTTATGTCATGGTATTATTTTTACCTCATTTTATGAAGAGTGAAGTAACGAGCTGTGTCAGGAACTAATATATATGCACCTCTTTTATCGAAGAGTTCATTGACTGACATACTTCCTTAAAATATTGAAAAGTTCCTCTCGTTTGTTAATAACTTGAAGCATATTTTTTTATCATACATGTTGATCATTCGAGAACATTACATTTTACTGAATACTTTAGCATTTAATATCAACCATTTTTTTGACATCATGTAAATATATTAGAATCTAATATCCGTTAGATTAGCTTAAAAAAGGTAACTCAGTGATACACAATGTTGATTTTCAGATAGATATTGACACATGTCATGTAATACTGCAGAATTTAAGGTCTCGTTCAAGTGTCAGGTCTTGGGGGAAGCAAAAAAAATATGCGTGTCAGAATATGACTTGTACCAAGTAAATTGTGTGTGTCAAGAATAAGTTTTACGAACTGATCTGCTTCATTATCTGGTAGAAGTAAATCTTTAGACAACTTTGCACAAATAAAGCTAATTTAGCTGTTGGTTGATTGCTAATTTCAAGGGAGAGAAATGGTTCATGTCAGGTCATAGATATATGTGGTTATCAGTCTACATCTTTTTAAGTCTGCTGGTTCCGACCTTGCTTTTAGAAGATAAAATTTGTTATTTGTCCGTAAATCGTTACTTTAAGGTAGCTTAAAGTGAATTAAAAATAATATTTGTCAATTTTTTTTCTTTATCTGAAACATCAGTGCTGTGAATTTTAATAAACTAACAGAAGAGTGGGTTTGGGGACATTGTAAGATGGTTATAAAAATCTTAGGCTATATATCTTAATAGCATGTAGCCATTCATACAAATTTCCTGGGAAATGTTTAAACTGGAACTTGATATATGAGAAGATTGTTATTGTTCTTGCATATCAGACAGGTATAGCATGTGCTTAAGTTTGCTAATTAATACTAATCTAGGCAGGTACACGAAAATTGATTAATTTCCCTGATAATGATTATAACTAGCTGTCTAATAGGCTTCCATGTTGACTGACAGGCAGCTTACTACTGCTGTGCTTGATTTTTAACCTCAGCAGGAAGTACTTGATTATATAGTGAAGATAGTCCTTGGCAGGAACAATGTTCCACTGGTTTACACCATCTTGACAGCTTGTTAGCACAATATAATCCATGGATGCAAAAAATAAAGAATGAAAAAAAAGGAATGAATGAAAAACACTCCAGCAGACGCTCAGAAATGGAACTGACATGTTTCCCATAAATTCTGAATCTGACTAATACTGGAATGTGTGATATTTTCTGTACATTTTGCAGTTTGGTGCTTGTTTTTTTCTTTCTCTCTCTCTCTGTCTATATGTGTAATTGTTTTATTTATTTTGTTTGGATAAATGAAGTTTTGGAATTTTCCTTTTCTGTATACTTTGTCTTGAACACCATCTCATTATACTGACAGACATGATTTGTATTGCGAGAGAAAAAAAAGAAGAATATTTTCTTTAAGATAAAGCCAAGAGTCTGATGTACAAAAATAAATAATACTTGCAAATGTATTGAAATCGACAGTAAGAAAAGTTATGAAAATTTTGCAATGAACTGTTATGTAATTAAACTTTACATTTTGTAGAGAAGGAAATACATTATTTATAAATAGTTTTTGTTTATTAGTAAGTTAAAGTGTAACAGGTTTTAAATTTTGTATAATTTTTTTGGATACCGAGCTTTTGACACAGTGTTTTACCAAATGATTATATATTATGTTGTAAGACTAGATAAAGAAAGGAATCGCTTATGAGAGAAAGAAAATAAACAACGTAAATTAATTCTCCGCAAATGAAGATTTGCATGTAATGAAAAACTTCTTAATATCGAATAAAACTCCGGAAAAAATTAAAACGGTGCATATCAGATAGTTGGATCTGTTGCAAACATTACAACCAAAGTAGATAAGCGAGTTATCGCAGAGTCTGTTGATTAATTAAAAGATTGATAGGTTAGATAGGGGGCTTCCGTGGAGATGGCAGTGGCAATGAAAACATATGAGGTTACGTAATAAAACTGTTTATCTGGGCTGAACGAAACTCTCTAATCAGAAACAGTTTGAAGGTACTTGTTTACAGTGTTTAAAGCAGATATTCGACTATGCGTTGATAGTTTATTATGTTAGCGAAAATGAATCTGTGGAGTTCGGGGTTTTTTTTTACACTGATAGGATGATAGGAATGAAAAGTTACGAGACATGATTTTGATAAAAAAGTGAGAGAGAGAGAGAATTTATGGAGAAAAAAAATATCCATATGTGACCCTAGACAGCTCTTCATGAAAAGTGTGTTTATGCATAATTCAAGAATCATGATTTAAATGTTATAACTTTTTTTATCAGTATAGGCTTATATTAAAAAAAAAAACAGAATCATTTTAATGTTGCCATAGTGTTTAATTTGAAAATCATGATTTTCACACGAGGATTCATAGAATGTTTCTAAATATAGATTTTGTTCTTGTTTTAAGGCCAGGAGATGTTTTCTTTCAAGTCTCAGAGTCTGCCTAAACTCATCAATATTGGCAGTCTGAAATTTAGACCATAATAGATAAAAAATGCAACAAAAAAAAAATAAAAATAAAATAAAAAAAATGCAATAATTTCTTTCAACTGTTTACTCAGTTTGAAACTTTGCTGAATTATATCACTTACAAGCTGCAAAATTTAAAATGATATTTCTTATGCAAAGTTCTATTATTAAGATTGGCATTACAAAGTATACATGTATATGCAAACAAAAATGATATTTTAATTTAGCATTTAAAAGTATGCATCTTGGTTCATTTTCATTGAAGAGAGATTCTACATTTGCATTAATTGAAACATCATTAACAAAATGAACAGCAAATTATTGGCAATTAATGCCAGATTTAAAATGTGTATAATGCATCTAACATTAATTTGCACTTACAATTGTGCAGTTGCCGGAAATCATTCTCCAGTCTAAGTCATAATATGTAAAAAAAAATTAAAACTGCTAATTATAAACAATTTATGAACTATGTGCAGATTTAATGTCATTTGCACATTTATGGTAAATTAACCTTCACAGCTTTGTCAAAACACCCCAAACAATCTGACAATCTCTTTAAAAACTGACCTCAAGTGTAAAGTAAACAATTTCAAAAACCGAGTAAAATATTACTGAATAATTTTCATTATTTTATTGTCGCAGCTGTCTGTCACCAGAAACTTGAGATGAAATATGTCGGTTCGCTGGAAGCCATATAAATGTCTTGATATTTGTTTACCGGTATTACAACCGGTTGTTGTTGTTGTTGTTGACCTCAAATTGTATTTTCAAGGTGGATGCTATGTATTTCCCATAATACTTTAAGTGACCTAACACTGTATCTTCATTTGCAACTACAAAGTAATAAGGTAGAAAATAATCGAAAAATGAAAATTTCTGAACACAATATATTGTAAGTTTGAATATAGAAATCAACTCCAGTTTCAATTTAAAAATGTAATTTTTTTATTTGAAAAATATACATTTCGTCTCAAAAGTCTTCATCAGGTATACTTTGTTTACAGGAAATGACGTCAACGTCATATGGCGTCATCATGATATACAAATTCACAGTTCTAAAATAATATGCCAGTCAGTTGGTACCCCAATTGAAATATATAATCAATTTAGCTCAACTTGACAATGAAAAAAAATGAGCATAATGTCAGGCACTTTAATTTCGTACGTATTTAGTTATGAAGAATAAAGACAAATTTGAAATCTATATATGTATATTTATTATGTATTTCAGCATCCTCTGTACAAGTGTTTCCTGGTACTGAATTACTCCTACAGATCTGGCAATACAGCTGGGATGGACTCCTCCAAACTTCATTGTTGTGAAAAAGCCGAGACTAAAAGATGTGGTACTCTGTGTGCAAAGGTAAGAAGGGAGTAGAAAGAACTCGAACTAACCTATCCAAAGAACTGAAAGAATTTAAAGATTTGTACAGAACTCAAAAGAACCAAAACAATCAAAAGAAATTGACAAGAAAAATACAGAATTTGTTGTCATACAATGTACATTTTTAAAGGTGTCTGAGTTTGAAATTTTAGTAACTGCAATAAAAACACCTCGAAAAAAATTTGTCCATCACTTCCGTAGGATAAAACCCAGCTGGTACTTCTTTCATGCTTAGCTCACAGAACATCGGTGGTTTTACTCACCTAACCTATATGTGCTTGAAATAATGCAAGGAGGGGCACATGAGTGGTTTTCCTCCCCCAGTAAAGCTGAAAAGTAGCAATATTTCCTTTATGGTGTTGATGTGATGTAAAACCAAAACCCCCCAAAGAAGGAAAGAAAAAAAAATTGCAATGAAAATTAAAGTATTAAAAATTTTGTTCATGCCAGTTTTTGCTGTTCACAGTGGGGTTGATAAAATTTTTTATACCTTATCATTAGTTGCATTAAGTACATGTGTACTTAAAATTTTATCACAGTTGCAGTCAGCACAACACTGGCAATTTGTATACTGTTAAAAGTTCTGAGACAAATACCATAATTTTGCATTTTGTAAATCAATTAAAACAGTTTTTGTACTTTTGAAGATTGTACCAAATTGATTTGAAGAGAGTACAGATGTATGGTACACTTGTCTCTAGTGGGTTTTCTAGTAGGGTAGTGTAACTCTTTAAAATCCTGTAATTATTTAGAAAATAAATGACTTTCGTAAATTTGGACAGATACCAAATTCAAAAAAAGAAAAGAATTTTGTGGTTAAATGTTGGGTAATGTCGTATTTCTCATAAGCCGACAGTATGTAAATTTTCTGTGCCAGGCAAGCAGTCAAAAACTTCTCAATGAAGGGTTTTGGTGGCCAAATGGTTAGGGTTGTTGACTTCAAACCACTGGCCCCGCATCACTGTAGGTTTGATTCCTGAGACTTTGGTTGATTTCATGTAAGGAGGCAATCCAGCTAGCTTTCAGAACACGGTGGTTCTACTCAAGTGCTTGTTTGTACCTGAAATAATGCATGGAAATGCACCGGAGGTCTTAGTACTTTCAATATTAAAGCCCGTTATAATTCTAAATTGAAAGCAAGGTAAACTCCATTCTACATTAGTGTAAGAGATAAAAGAATTAAATGAGCCGTGTCATGACAAAACCAACATAATGGGTTTGCGACCAGCATGGATCCAGACCAGCCTGCGCATCCGCGCAGTCTGATCAGGATCCATGCTGTTCGCTTACCAACCCTATTACAAATAGAGAAACTGATAGCGAACAGCATGGATCCTGATCAGACTGCGGGGATGCGCAGGCTGGTCTGGATCCATGCTGGTCGCAAACACACTATGTTGGTTTTGTCATGACATGGCTCAAATTTTGTTTTTTTAAAATCTATCTTTTTAACAAAACTGTCATGTTATACAAATGTTAAATTCAAGTGTTACGATTTGTATAAAGAGTTAAGCAATATATTGCAGTTTCTAAGCATTAAGTTTTGTTTCCTGATTTAGAAATCATCACAGTGTTATAACTGAGTTAATACAGTATAATATCAAGTTTTAATATTTCCATACCTTTTTTTTTTTTTATCAAAGTCAAGATATGGTAAATGGATTTTAAATCAGTGCGATTTCAATCAGTAGCATGTCACTAAAATTTAGAAACTCCATGCAAAAACATATTTTTGCTTTACCAGGTGGTGTTACTGTACTGTAACAGCAATCTTTTATGTTAATTGATAATGTTTATATAACGAAATAGAAAAATGCAAGAATGCAAAAAATTCATACCGATTTATTACTTAATTGACATTTCTAGAGATAAACGGAAAACATGTCAGATTTCCGATTTTTTTATTCAATATATGCGGGTAGATAGCAATATTGTTTAAATTTTTTAACACATGCTTAATGTAGTATGCAAACTGATAAATCGTACAATTTTTGTCCGTCAGTTGTTCTTTTTATATGTATGTTATGACAGTATAAGATAAAGTTTAAGTGTAAGTTTTGATTAGATCATGTATAGATTAAATCTTATTTTGATTTTCGTTGAGTGCTTCAGACAGTTTTTAAAGTTACGTGAAAGTGACATTTTTGCAATACTTGAGGATTTTCAATGAAAGAAAAAAGGGACATTCAAAATGTCATATCTGAGTTTTTTATTGCATTAACTTGTAATGTAAAGTGAAAGAATATTAGACATTTGAATAGTAAAATGACAGTATGCAAATCAGAATTTGAAAAAAATAATGTACAGTGGGCCATGCTATGTTTTATGATTATTAATGAAGACTTACGGAAGAATTTGTCACAAAATATTTTTACGACATTGTGAACAGAGATAACTTCTGCCTTTCTTTTCCCTTTCTGATACAAATACTGTAATTGTTATTGATTTTTTGACATTGTGATCAGATAAGATTTGTGCTCCTGTTTTGATACTTAATATTTTACAAAAAATGTGTTATTATTGATTTTTTTTTACTGGATACCCAATAGAAACGCCAAAAGATAACTGCAGAACAAGTTCAAACAATTAGAAAAAAATGTTTGTATTGAAAAAGACTATAGTTTCTTTATTTTGAAATTATTACATGGTTTGTTGCAAATGTATTGAAATAGACTATAATTATAAGGTATTCTATTGTTTTGCAGGCACATGCATGGAAGTGGGACAGTATTGCAAGGTTTGAGGAGAACTGTGGCTACCTCTCATCCCCTATTTCAACTCAAGAACTTCAAATGCATAGCTGCTTAAAAGATGGTACATGTTTTGTATTATGTTTTAAAGTTGCACGCCTCCAGATGAGCAAAAATGTTTCAATAAAATCAAACCTGAGAAAATGTACAAAGATTTTAGGAAAAGTATTAAAAAGATTCAAGATTCTAGTAATAATTTACATGTTATGTGTGATTAATGACCGATTTTTAAGTATTTATAACAATATTTCTACTGCTTTACTCGCGCTGTAAGGGCTATTTTGTCATAATTTGACCTCTTTTTGGTAACTTACATGGTTTTAAATGCCATTGATAATAAATAAATTGCATTCTTTTGATAACTTCGCAATATTATATTTTTAAATACATTTTCAAATTTTCATGAAAATTAGCATAAATCTGGAGGCATGCTGCTTTAAATCTTTATAAATGTATTTATCATTTACTTTTATAAAGACTTGACCATGTCACCAGTTTAATGATTAATGTTCTATTCTTCTAGACGGTTGCCTATAAATGTTTGCATTTTAATACTGAAATACTGTAAGATATCTGGGACATGATGTAAAGGGATAAGCAACCATCTGTTTTACAATGGCATCCAGTTTACAGCTGAAAATGTTGAACTTCAATCATGAAATTGTTTACGATGATTACATAATAAATTTATTTTTATACAGATAAATCTGCATGTACAATATATTTACAATGTTATATATAATTAAATAATGTTAAAATCGTTCTAAAAATATCAAGAAAAATTTATCGTCATTGTAAATGAGAGGATTTGATAAATTATGCGTTTCAAATGATGCCAGAATAATGATGATGAAAAAAAAGTGACGGCAAGTACATGTTATAATATATGAAAAGAAATACAATTACTGGAAACCATCTTTGCAGTTTTAATATACGTCTTAAAAAAAGTTTCGTTTGTAGTCGAGCAGCCATGTCAGCTTGGTTGTCAAGGGTTACAATATTGTACGAACATGAACAACCGGCCAGCGGAACATTTCCGGAGCTGTACAGCGGAGGCGGATACTGCTGCGAGAGATGATATACTAATGTGGCAGAAAGGAAGAATTAAACTGCCTAACCTCTCCATTCCAGTCAAAGGTCAGTCAGTTCTCTCGGCCTGTAGCCATTTTAGGCATTATGCTAAAATTTTATTATTTTGGTTACAGAAATTCCAGATTGGCTATTTGGTCTGTGTGACATGCTATTTTAATAAAATTTCATCTGAAATAGAAAATTATGCAAATTTGGCTGAAAGAAAATTTCAGCCAATTTTCAGCCAGTGTAAAATCCTGTCATTTTTGGCCAATAAAGTTAAAAAAAATACAGGTGTGTTATAGATAAACTTAATTTGATATGTTACAAAATAAGCAAAATCTTTTATACAATTCAGTTTATTACTCCATTTGGCACTCATGTTACATTTTTAGATAATAAGCAAAATTTCCCTAAATTTGATCGCTCTGTATAAGGAAGAGAACAAATTTCCCATGTATTTTCTCACTGTGAAAGACATTGAGCAAATTTTAATAATTTTCATTTCATTGTTTAAAATACATGTTGATTGATTTTCTTTCTTAAAAGGAACCATATTCCTAATTGGAAAGTTTGATTTCATGTTCATGTTTAGATTTTAATGAGGCTATTACACTGTTTTACATTATACTCATATCACATAATTATAATACACAAAAAGTAGTAAAAGAGAAAAGCTATTTAGAGAAGTATATCTCTTTAAAATGTAGTATAAAAGCCAAAATGATGTATTCTGGCAAAAAATTATTGCAAAAAGATATAATCTAAGATTTAGTTAATGTCCCTAAACTTGTTGAATTTTTGAAATGGACTCTCCCATCTTTGAATTAATTTTGGTACTGTGGATTCAAAATTTTAGTGTCAAAATCAAAAAAAAAAAAAGCTAGCATTTCAGTGTAGAGCCTTGGGTCAGACTGCACGGACATGCAGGCTAATTGGACTCTGTACTGTGACAAAGGTTAGTCATTTTCAGTTCCAGCAGGTTAATAGTTGAAATCCCTTGAAATTATGATGAACGGTTCTACAGTAAAACTATGCACATTTTTAACTTAGATTAAGTGTGTGGGATAAACAAAGCAAAAAAGCTACTATTTTATCAGGACTGCCTGTTTATTTAATAGCAAGTCTGACTTTTTTCTACAAATTAATGTAATGAATAAATTTAAACCATTGCAGATGTTCGTAATTGTGAACCAAAGATGTGGAAAGCTATTGCATGTACATACCAAATCAAGCCATGTTCGAGAAAACCAACACCCACACAGATATGTCGGTAAGATTTGACAATTTGCTTAAAAATTGCCATTTGTAGTGATTTACTATTTATTCAACTATTGCTGTTTTCATAGATAAATTTTTGGTACTATTCAGGTGCATGCTTCGCCTTGTGGCAAAATAATGTACAAAAGGGCTCCTGGCCAAACTTCCATCACAAACTTGAAGCTGTAATGTGGTATATGTCAGAGTTTGTGTGACTTAAACTCAATTAGAGTACAAATGTACATGTATATAGTCCTTAAAATCTTTAATTTCTATTACAGTGAGGACTGTGTGTATATAATGAACAAATGTGTTGATACGTCACAGCTTCAAGGTCAGGTCGTTACAGATGTATGTAAGAGGTTACCGATCGAGGCTAGTGGAGAATGTATCTCAGTTAAACCATATACAGGTAACTACACAATTAAAATAATGCTTTTAATCCATAACCTGCCATTTGTTGCTTTAAACATATTTATTTAAGCTCAATTCCGAAACAAGTTTTTGCAACTTATATTAATCACTTTCTAGTCCATTTCCTGGAACAAACCAGTACTGGTGTCATTTGAAGAAACATGGTTGTGACCCAAGTAGGACTCGAACCCATGATCTCTGGGTTGAGAAGCAGACACCTTAACCAGAAGGCCATCGCTCACTATTTGTAAAAAAAGAAGATGTTTGCATTTTGTGAAATAAGTAGTAGAAACTGTTTTAATTAAAATGGAACTAATTTTTAAGATATCTTTGATTGTTTTGTTTTCAATGATAAACCTATCGATGAATTAAAAAGTTATAATTTTTCTAGTATTTTATTTAGACTTATATTAAAATTATGTCTTCATTTAGATTTTAACTTCTGTTTAAATATTTTCACAGAATAATTCATTCAAGATCAAAGTTTTAAATTGTAGAAACTCAATTGTTGTTCAATTTTCAGTTGAAAGTCCTGTACAAAGCATACATTCAGAGGTATCGCATCCTTGTAAGTCGAACACATGTAAGGATGATGAAGTTTGTGTGTTGTATCGTAGAAAGTGTAGACACTCAGCAAAATGTCCTCACTATGTCTGCAGAAAAGGTACATTGACCTTTTCCATTGTGAAGTTTGTTGAAATTCTTTTAAAAAATTTGAATTCCGCAAAATGTCCTCACTATGTCTGCAGAAAAGGTACATTCCTTTTCCTTTGTGAAGTTTGTTGAAATTCTTTTAAAAAAATTTGAATTCTTTATTAAATAGATACATATTTGATTACATCCTCGATGCAAGTTTATGGTAAATGTCAAATTCATATTTATTCTGAAAATAACAACAAAAAAAAAAAAAAAACAAGAAAAAAAAAAACAGTCTATCCAATTCATCTCGGGTGGAGTCCAAAGAGGTAAGTAAAGTCCAAAGAACTGGATGGAGTCCAAAACTGTGGGTGAAGTCTGGAATAAGCGGGTGCAGACAATAACATTGATATGTCTTGCTGTTAATAAAAAATACAACAATGTACAATGTTTTTACACCAAAATATGTTTTAGAAAATATTGATATATAAATGTGCACATAAATTAGTGTATAATGTATGTTTGTATCAATTTGAATGGAGAATATTTAAAATGAAATATTGTTTTTGTATGTTACAGAATTGTGTACATCATAGTTTATTATACTTCTATTAATAGGTTGTAAAATGGGTCAGGTGTCTAGAGTTATGGTACCATACAGTTCTGATGTGATAATTCCTGTCAACAAGAACGGGGATTCCAACTCGTGCCGGCGCTACAAAGTTTGTCATTGTTCACACAATGGAATGCTTGGCCACTGTACAGAAATACCATGTATAAAGAATGGCCATTGTACATTGGACAATGGAGTCATCGAATGTAAGTATTAATTATTTAGTTATTGTTTATGAAAGCTTGATTGTAAATAAAACTTGTAGCTTATTTGCTAAATCCAACAGTTGACCTTTCCTGGGTTATATGGTAGATATGCACATTGACTGACTGACTATCTAATTGCTACACTGGGATAATGCATAGTCACTGACTGACCTCTTTTACACAAAAGAGCATGGAGGTAAATTCACTCCACCTTGGCTTCAAATTTTTATATAAATGACATAATTTGTGAGATGCTTGTGGCGGAAAAGTTACATTCACTCTTTGTTTAATATGAATGAAGGAATCATTAAATATACTTAAATGTCCTAGGCTCTCACAATTGTCAAAAGCTAGAGATTATTTTAGCGATTCGATAGCCCAAAGCTATAAAAAAAAATCGATTTCTATTTTAAACTATAAATAACTCTATTTCTAGCTGGTGAACATTTCACGACAGGCTGCAGTGACTGCGTGTGTCATGCTGGGGAGAAAATATGTTCACAGAGACAGTGCCCAGCCATGTCTGTTGTCAATCAGATGGAATTTGCAGGTACCTATATTTGTGTGTGTACTAATTGTGTACAAAAACAATTTGTAATGGTCTTTTGTCACTCAGGACTGATTCGTGTCAGACGGTAGAGCAATACAAATAATGATTGAGTTTGTTTATGTGATGCAGAAAGTATTTTTCATATGAAATACATGTAGATAGGTATTAAATAATCATATTCTATACTACGTATTTTTATAATAAATTTTGTACAAAACTTCATAACTATATTTCAAAAGAAGTTCTATTTTCTTTTAGATGTTCAAAATTGCCAGTGCAGTCGTAAATACAAGCCTGTATGTGCAAGCAATGGAAAGACGTACCCTAACCAGTGTATCTCAAGGTGTGCTGGCCAAACTCTGTTCAGTCAGGGACCCTGTAATGTGCACGATCCATGTGCTAGCAACCCATGTGAGACTGGATACAGGTAAATAATGAAGGCCAACAATTGCCTTGTGGTAACGGTGACTGCACGCTCTATCTAGATTTTGTGGTTTTTAGCCCTACTTGGGTCACAATAATACTTTTTTTCATATATGTCATCAGTTTTTGTTAGTGCTGGATAAATAGAAACAGTCAAGCATTCATAAAATTTTACATAAAAAATGTTTCAACTAAATTATTTTCTACACAGATAAGCCAAAGAATGGGGCATATATTAGAGGGTATATAGACGGTTGACCAGATAATAGTAATATATAGTCACACTGAATTTTCATTAAATTATATGAAATATACATTTTGCAAAACAGATTCTCGTCACAACTTTGCCATTTGTCGACATTTTTATGCCCCCTATACTTTGTGGGATGGGGAGGGGGAGGATGGGATTCATATAGATTTGCCTTGTCCATTTGTCATGCTGTATACCCATAGACCAGTGGAATTAATTGGGTGAAGGGTCTGGGGTATTTTTGTGGACATTCTTGTTCTATGGATACAGTTCTAGTTCACTAAAACATCAGTTTTAAACCTTGTATATTCAATTGTCATTACATGTATATTTGAGAGATGCTGAGTCATGTAACCAACCAAGAAATAATTATTATAACTACAGTGTATGTAAAACCACAAAATGCGAGTGTTGTGCAAAATCTCCTTAACATTGTTGGTTACAGGATGAGCTTAACAATCAGATTATGTACGAGTATCTGCTGTAAATAAATACTGTATATTCAACGATTATTAGTTTTTTTTGGGTAAAAATGACATACACAACTTGAACTGATGTTTTGACAATTTCTCAGAGATGTATGACAATTTTATTATTTTTAGCTCACCTGAGCACGAAGTGCTCAAAGGTGAGCTTTTGTCATCACTCTGCGTCCGTCGTGCGTCCTTCAAAAAATGGCGTCAAACTTTTCAAACAACATCTCCTCCTAAACTACATGGCCAATTGCAACCAAACTTTACAGAAATGATCCTTAGGTGGACCCCTTTCAAAGTTGTTCAAAAATTTAAATTCCATTAAAAACTCTGGTTGCCATGGCAACCAATAAGAAAAACTTAAAAAATCTTCTTCTAAAAAACCGTAAGAGCTAGAGCTTAGATATTTGGCATGAAACATCTTCTAATGAGTGCCTACCAAGTTTGTTCAAATCAAAGCCCTAGGGTCAAAATTGGCCCGCCCAGGGGGTCATTGATTTTCCCTATATGCATATAGTAAAAACTTAAAAAATCTTCTTTTAAAGAACTCAAAGAGCTAGAGCTAAGATATTTAGCATGAAACATGTTCTAATAGGTGTCTACCAAGTTTGTTCAAATAAAAGCCCTGGGGTCAAAATTGGCTCCGCCCCGGGGGTCATTGATTTTCCTTATATATGTATAGCAAAAACTTAAAAAAATCTTCTTTAAAAAAACCCAAATAGCTGGAGTTTAGCTATTAAGCATGAAACATCTTCTAGTGAGTGTCTACAAAGTTTGTTCAAATCAAAGCCCTGGGGTCAAAATTGGCCCCGCCCCGGGGGTCATTGATTTTCCTTATATGACTGTGTATAGCAAAAACTTAAAAATCTTCTTTGAAAAAACCCAGATAGCTAGTGTTTAGATATAAAGCATGAAACATCTTCTAGTGAGTGTCTACCAAGTTTGTTCAAATAAAAGCCCTAGGGTCAAAATTGGCCCCGCCCCAGGGTGTCTTTGATTTTCCCTATATGCATATAGTTAAAACTTAAAAAATCTTCTTTTAAAGAACCCAAAGAGCTAGAGCTAAGATATTAAGCATGAAACATCTTCTAATGAGTGTCTACAAAGTTTGTTCAAATAAAAGCCCTAGGGTCAAAATTGGCCCCGCCCCCGGGGGTCATTGATTTTCCCTATGTGCATATAGTAAAAACTTAAAAAATCTTCTTTAAAGAACTCAAAGAGCTAGAGCTAAGATATTTAGCATGAAACATGTTCTCATGGGTGTCTACCAAGTTTGTTCAAATAAAAGCCCTGGGGTCAAAATTGGCCCCGCCCCGGGGGTCATTCATTAGCTTGATTTTTTTTTTTAGATATATACATATTATATATATACACATATATATTTAATATATATATATGTATATATATATATATATATATATGTATGTATGTATATGTATATATATATATATATATGTATGTATATATATATATATATATATATATACATATTATGTATATATATATATATGTATGTATGTATGTATATGTATATATATATATATATATATATATATATATATATATATATGTATATATATATGTATATATATATATTTGTATATATATATATATATATATATATATATATATATATTACATGCATACATATACAACCAAGTTTGTTCAAATAAAAGCCCTGGGGTTGAAACTGGCCTCGCTCCAGGGGCCTATATACAGGTGAGCGACTTTGGGCCATCATGGCCCTCTTGTTTTTTATTGACGTACATGAATTAGCATACCTTCAGAATGCATGACTGTTTAAACTTGATATTTTTACATAATATTATTTTGTATTTATTTATTTCTTTATTTATTTCTTTTTTCTTTTCTTGAGACCCTAACTGTGTAAGCCCCTTTTTTTTATCACCTGTGAAATATGATATGGTCATTATGGTTATCCCCCCTGATACTTTACATTATTATTATAATAAATAATGTAATAAATCAAAGCAAAATATGATATATGTTACATGCAATCAATATTCATATTATAAATAAGTAAAACAGTATATTAAATCATAGGAACTTAGATATACTAAATATTGTATATTAAAATATATACAATGTATATGGGTATTTTATAATATTTCTGTTTATATCAAGTATTTGAGATTCAAGTTTCTGTATATAAATCACAAAAAAAAACCAACAACATAGTTTAACATTAGTATGAGATCTTTAAATTATTTCTCTTTTTTTTTAAATCAAAGTTTTATCTTGATGCATAATATAAATGAAAGCTATAAATGTAAGAATATCTAGTGTTTCCACAGAATGTTTCTAAATGGTCTCCTTGAGAAATTTACAGTGAAAGGTTACCTTTAGAAATACATAATAAATTTATTCAGAGAAATGAATTTCTTAATATCAAGAAAACCACACTGGGATAAAATCGTCAAGTAAATCTTACTAGGAAAAGTTTTTTTTCAACACTAAAACAGAAAAAAAGTGTATGTGTGGCCATGTCATTTTAATTCCGGTGCAACTCCTCTCCATTAACTTTATTTTCCCTGTAGAATTTTGATAATTCAAAAGCACTTAAATGTATTAGAACATTATTCCATTAAGTGATGCTGCGGAAAAAAAAGAGCTCTGAGCAGTTCATAATTGAATTGCGCAAGTTTTATTCATGACATTTGATGCAACTGAATGTATTCACCTTAATGCAATAGCGTATTAAGTCCTTCTAAATTTAATAGCAGTTAATCAGTTATTGCACTAAGATGACTAATTGTATTGAATTTTCATGAGAGATTTCTTCAGCAAGATCAGAAAGATCTTCACAGAAATTCTATAATTTTTCTAGATTGCTGTTTTTCTTAATGGAATTTCACAATTTTTTTCTTCATCTGAGAATTTTTTTTTGTATTGTGAATTCTATATAATTTTTTTTTTCAATCAGAGAATTTCTAAGATACCAAAATAAGAAGCTTTCATGTTTTGATCCAATAAATATGAAAATGTTCAAATTTTTGTTTTTGCTGTACAATTGAATTCTGGTATTTTCAATTGAGTATTTACCTAATTTGGCATTTGGGTTCAGAATTTTCTTTTCTCAGTGTCTGAAGTGATCATTTTAATGTCTGAAATTTATAATGTATTGTATAAAATTTTAGATTTAATGTTTAAAGTCATTATTTTAATGTCCATAATTTCTTTTTTTCGTGTCTGAAATGTGCATTTTAATGTCTTAAATTTCTGTTACAAAGTCAATCATTTTGATATAACATGGACTTGTATATTGTCATGCAAGTTTGGCATGAACCAGGGACAAAATATATTGGGGACAGGTGACATATTGTAACGGGGATATTAGGGACTATTATATTGGGGACAGGGGACATAATATGATGGGGACAGGGGACCCAAAATAAAGGGGACAGGCAACACAATATAACGGGGGCAGGGGATATAATAGAACAGAGACAGGAGACATGATATAATGGGGTCAGGGGATGTAATAGAACAGGGACGGGGACGTAATAGAACAGAGACAGAGGACATGATATAACAGGGACAGGGATGTAATAGAACAGGGACGGGGACGTAATAGAACAGAGACAGAGGACATGATATAACAGGGACAGGGATGTAATAGAAAAGAGACATGGGAAGTAATATAACAGGGACGGGGACGTAATAGAACAGAGACAGGGGAAGTAATATAACAGGGATGGGGACATAATAGAACAGAGACAGGGGACATGATATAATGGGGACGTAATAGAACAGAGACAGGGGAAGTAATATAACAGGTACAAGGACGTAATAGAACAGAGACAGGGGAAGTAATATAACAGGTACAAGGACGTAATAGAACAGAGACAGGGGAAGTAATATAACAGGTACAAGGACGTAATAGAACAGAGACAGGGGACAGGATATAACAGGGACAGGGGATGTAATAGAACAGGGACGGGGACGTAATAGAACAGAGACAGGGGACAAGATATAACAGGGATGGGGACGTAATAGAACAGAGACAGGGGAAGTGATATAACAGGGACGGGGACGTTATAGAACAGAGATAGGGGACATGATATAACAGGGACAGGGGACATGATATAATGGGGACAGGGGACATAATATAACAGAGACAGGGGACATGATATTACAGGGACAGGGGACATAATGTAAAAGGGACAGGGGACATAATATAACAGGGACAGGGGACATAATATTATGGGGACAGAGGACATGATATAACAAGGCAAGAAACTACATGTATGCTTCCTGACTGAAAAGCTGTCTGATGTATCCTATTGATACATGTAGCTGATTGTTCAATAAGCATTGTGTTTAAATCCTAATTATATTAAAACTGTTATTTACATTGATACATTTTATATATTTTGTATATTTTCATATCATCATTTTATGATCATTTTAATACAAAAGGACTCTTAAACTCTTAAGCAAGATGGTTTATAGTGTTCTTATTTACACTGTTTATTATGGACAAAGAAAATACTAGTTCACAACAGTCAGTATGTCAAAATGGCAAGACATGGGCTATGGTATATTGGACAAAAAAATTAATACAGCGCTTATCCCCAGTTGCTTGTCCAATAATATTTTTTCCCAGCACAAACATTTAAAATTATCCAACTTTAATATATTGCAATACTTTTCCAATGTCACTGTTTAATTGATTTTAATTTTTGCATTGTCATATTGAACATGTTGAAAAGTAGTACATGTACCTGTTTTGTTTACATTTTCAGTTGCATAGTCAACAAACAGGTGTGCTTCGGTCATGAAAATAGTCCCTGCTTACAGTATAAATGTGGTAAGTGCTATTCAAAAAGTAGTTCCTGTATGCCTTAGATATTCATACCTCTTTCAATAGCTTCCCCATGTTTACATTGCATTACAACAAATTACTATATAGTGATTATAAACGTTTGAAAATTTTAACTTTTGTTTACAACAACAGAAAGAAAAAAAATAGTACAATTGTGATTGATACAGAAGTTTATTTTTTATTTATAATTATATAATTTTCTGATATATCCAACAGTCAACTGTATACTATTTATATGGTAATATTATGGCTGTGGGAACAAAACTGGCTCCAGAAAGTTTTATTGTTTACATACCAGACTGGGTAATCAAGTAGATTTACTAGTACAATAATACTATAATGGTACTCTCTGTGGCTGTTACTGGAGTTTTTGTCTGTCTGATTTACATAAATATGAACATTTCAATGCTAAATTGGATGTTGCCACAATAAGATAAATATTATACAAATAGGTTAATGGTTGCTTTTATCTGGGTCTTTCTAGTAATATAATTGAGCCGCGTCATGACAAAACCAACATATTGGGTTTGGGACCAGCATGGATCCAGACCAGTCTGCACATCCGCGCAGTCTGATCAGGATCCATGCTGTTCGCTATCAGTTTCTTTACTTGTTATAGGGTTGGTAAGAGAACAGCATGGATCCTGATCAGACTGCGCGGATGCGCATGCTGGTCTGGATCCATGCTGGTCACAAACCACTGGACACGGCTCAATTCTATTTGAAAGATGCTGCTTTTAACTTTGATGGGAAGAGGTGGGGAGGCAGTTTTACTTTATGTATTATGCACCTCTGTTTAAAATATTGCACTGCAAGTGCCTTAAAAGTTACTTCCTCACCATGGATCTTATAATTCACCAAGAAAAATGAAAGCTTAATTTTATTATTTAAAAGAAAAATTAACAGATGACGTAATTATTTCAGAAATTTTTATCATGCTCAGTTCCTTAAATGGACTGGCCCAGCTTTCAATTTTGGAACTGTCCTGTTGTCAGATTTGATTGAATGGATGTTCAGGCTGGCCTAGCTGTACTGTACTAGCCTAGGCTGCCCTTTTGAACCTTTGACTAAAGGGGACAGATTGCCTAGTGATCAATGTTTCTCCGCAGTCTCTCAACCAAGGCTTCATGAGTTTGAGCCCTATTAATTGACAACTTTATTTTCTTATATGATACAAATACTTAGGTAAGTTTGAGTAAGTGGACTTGAAAGTGATAGTTACGATTATAATACGAGTTGCAAGAACTTGTTTCACAATTCAATCTTAAATTAATATGTTCAAATGAGCAAGCTGTTAGTAAAGTTATAGTCCATGACTTGTGATTTTCCCTCTCTGGTTTCAGTGGCTGTTAGTGAGTGTAATGAACATGATCACGAGCCTGTTTGTGACACGAAGGATATGGAATATACCAACGACTGTGTTCTGTTGTCAAAGAGTAAAACTATGAAATATAGAGGCCATTGTCAGGTAATATATTGTCAGTTTATTCACATTTATATATTATATTTTATGTCATTTAGAAAGTATGGAGTTTTCAGAAAGTTTTTAGATTATATTGGAAAGGAAATTAATGTGGTGGTCAAAAAATGGCCGGCTTTTTTGTTCGTTTTTTCTTTTACAACTTAATTTCAAATTTCTTGTAGCAGAGGATATGAAAAATTAATTTGTTGTATTTTAGTTATTATTTTTCACTTTGGCCATTTAACCCTTGACCTGTAAAAATATACTTAATTATTTTATGAGAACTTTAGGCATTGATTTGAGTATTTGTTTGTTTGGGTTTTACATCACACCGACTAGGTATAGGTCATTCGGCAATGTTCCAGCTTTACTGGTTGAGGAAGACCTCAGGTGATGAAATTAAATTTTTATGATTTTAGGTTAGACAATGTTCCAACAGCGGAAGTGTTTGTGGGCACGATGGGGAAACCTACAATTCCGAATGTGCCGCACTTGCTGCCAGAATTACTGTCGACTATTTTGGACCGTGCAAAACATTTGGATACTCTCTGGCAACTGTTGGTAAGAATCAATTAACGTGATCCGTAACTTTACTAACTTATCTTTAATTGAGTAATCAACAATGTTACAAATCACCATATCAGCCAATTTGAATAATGAAAATTTGACCAAGAAGAAAAATTACTTATTTTTTACAGACTCTATTATCACTCTTGTATGTTTATTGTTATGGTCTTTATGAAAAAAAAATCAGTTTCTACTCAAACTTCTTATTAATATGATAATATTGTTTTAAGATTGGGTGATATTTCGAAATTGTGATATTATGATAAAGGCCATAAAAACGGAATGCAATTAAAGATACACAAGACTTTAGTGACAGTAGTCTGTTGAACCCGTTATAATCCTTATAGATTACGTAAGTGATATATTCTAGTTTATGTAAAATAATGAAATTATATGATTTATAATTAGAACATTTTATTACTGTATATTAATTTTACTCATGTAACAGATGGTAAGGATCCTAAAGAGACCCTGTGTAGTGATGTGGAGTGCCCAGCTGTAGTACCAAAAGGTTGTCATGGGATCATACCTCCCTGGTCATGTTGTCCAATTTGTGGTATATAGATTATTCATGTTTACAGTTTTTTACTAATTTATGGATTGGCTTCTGACTGGTTAGAATTGTTTTCTGCTAATTTAATAGTGTCTATATTTAATGTAAGGAACCTTTTTATCTTTACAAAATTAATGTGTGTACATTTTATTTATGGTGGCTGATTTGTACCATTAGTTATTTCGCCCTGCAACCTGCCAAGCGAAAAGTCGACAATAAACAAGTTAAAATGGCAGGGACGCGGAACGAAAACATGCTAATTAGTGGGGGCGCGGGGGGAAGTTTAATAATTAAAACTGAAATGTTTACTTATTATAGTGAAATGAAAATATATACCACTGAAGTGGGATATATTCCATATTTTCACAGTTATTGATATACAATGTACAGTGAGTCATGCTGGTTTTATAACTTGAATTCTCACATTTCAAATATTTCATTGCTGTCATCAAATTTTTGTTTTGTAGAATTGAATTTTTAATATATTAAATACTTAATTAGAGATAATGAAAATTCATTTTGTTATTTCAGCGGCCGAGTTACGTGTTCTTGTGAGCTCTTCTCTAGCGCACATGTCAATTGATGTTAAAAAGGGACCAGTCACATTAAACAAGATTATTACAGCTCTCTCACAGATGATTTCTGTGTCAGAATGTGACGTGTTTGGTTACCTTGGTTACGATAATGACATCATTATACTTGTTGCCCCGGTAACAGATGAGCCTACCATTTTACAGGTTAGATTTTCTAATGTATCAATATTATTTTAGTGAATTTCTGTTTAGTTAAGATACAAATATCTGCTGGTATTAATTATAACGAAAATTTGCCATTAATATAAAGCTGGAATAATCAGGCACATGTTCGCCTTCTGACTATATCAGGAAGTTTTAGTACTTTGATATTGAAATCCGACAATTTCCAGTAATGGATGTACAGTTCCAGGGAAAAATTAAGATTGTTCAATGAAAAATTGCAGGTTAAAATATGAATATTGTCAATTTGTACTGAATTTTGTTTTCATATAAATTGAGATTTTTAGGTTTCTTCCATGAAACCTTGATAATTACAGATGGTATGTCATAATAGAATGCCTCTGGATTGTTTAAGAGATTTTTCCATGCTAGTGGGTATAAAGTTCTTTTGTGAAAATTAATTAAACCCGAGAATTTTTCTTGCATGAATCTAACTATTTGTTGTTTTTTTTTGTCCATTTCAGACAACAGCATGTGTTAAAGAAGCGGAGAGATTCGAATACCTTATAAAATCTAGAAGCCCATCAGTGACTTCAAATTTATTATTGACACCGTTAATTTATGCCAAATTACGAACTCATGTGATGACAATGACATCAGCTGCGTCAGCATTTTATACTCAACCTATGTTGTTAGTGACCTTGACACTTATGTTGATACATTTTTCCCACAAAATTCGAGGATTTGTGTGATTTTTGATAAATGACATTGCAGAAACTTACATAGAATCTCATGTATTCCTGAAATTCAAGGGCAGGAATGCTGTTCAGCCAAGCATTATTACAGAACAAAGGGAGAGAATGCATAATAAAGGAGCAAAGAATTTCAAGACATGGTGATCTTTCTTGTTTTAAATATTTTTTTTGTATTTTTTTTTTTTCTTTTTCTTAAATTGGTGTAGATTTTTTACTAAATAAGGTTTTATTACCGTTTTTTCATATTAAGAGTTTCTTGTAAAGAGAATGCGTATTTTGGAGCAAAGAATTTATTGGATTATTAGTAAAATAATTTTTCATCTTTTAACATTGAAATGATTATCACCATTTACATTTTACGTTTAAACAGCATAAGTTCAAAATTGTTAATGCTTAAGTGGTTTTTTTTTGGTTGTTTAAAGAATATTCAGTACATACCAAAAAAGGTATTATAATATTTGTTAAAGAGGTGAAAATTGACCTTTTCGAAACACCTAGCTAAACACCGTTTTTTCGGTACGTTACGGATTTAGCTCTAGAGGGAATAACACCAATTGAATTACATAACACAGTTACATGATATTTCTATTTTTCTATCATTATTTTACCGTTTAAAGGTGAAAATAATTGAATGTATTTTGAAATTTATCTATTGCAATTTTTCAAAAAATAAATTTTTATAATGAAATCAATCAATTAAAACAGACGTAGTGGAATCTTCCATAATAATAAGGTTATTTTCTGCGTAAACTTGTTTATTTACTTTATTTTTTGTATGAAATTATTCAAAAAAAATGATATTTAATTATTTTCTATAAAGAAAAACTGTTTTATTTCAATTCAGTTTAAAAAAAGGCGAAAACATCGAGTTCGCTATTACACTCCACTAGGTGATTTCCCCAGAGCTATGTACAGAAAGTACCGGAAAACGGCGTTTAGCTAGGTTTTCGAATTCGTGAAATTTATCTATTTATTATGTGAAGTATTCATTTTAATATTTAAACATGCCCATGTTGACAATTTTTCAGTAGTTTTTTTTTTACATTTATAGAGTATGAAAAAAAAGGTCTTTAGTTTTTGGTAACGGTACTTGTTGAGTTATTTTGATTAGGAACATTGCTAAAAATTCTGTACTTTATGTAAAGTAAGATTTAGTGGCATGAAATAAAATATATTGGCCATAATTATATATGATATAACTGATACAAAAGTTTCGATATAACCTCAACAATGCCACTGTGACAAAAACTTGAAAAGACAAATATGAAATATAAAATAACAAGTCAAAAATAAGCAAAAAAAATGAGTACTTTACATAGTAAAGTAGATAAGGTAAGGTAAAATTATTATACTATATACTGAACCATTTCATTGGAGATTCATGTTGAATTTCTATATTATTATTTCATAGTATTCATGTGACTGTGATATATTGTTGCCATGGTAACCATGTTGTTAGTTGCCCTTGACAACCATTTGCCATGAAAGTGAGAAATTATGCAGCCAAAGTTAGGGCACATTTTACAAATGTGATGTCATCTTGCTACATGATGATGTAATGTAAAATTATTTTGATTTATTGTTATTGTTCATAGAGGAGTGGGGGGGGGGGGGGGGCACTAAAGCATTTTTAGGACCTTTAAAATCAACTTGATTATTTTGGTTGTTTTCTGAAGGGATAAGATTATCAACTTGATTTTATTGTTTCATTAAAGTATTTAATGTATTAAATGATGTTAAAAGCTAAAGAAAAGACAACAAAACATATGTTTGAAAATTAACAAAATTCTGATAAAATCAGAAATTTGCATATTTTCATAGCTTTAAAATTTCAGATTTGATAAAATTAAGTATAGTAAGTAAAGCTTTATGTAAAAAGATGTGTATTATATTGAAACAAAACAATGACGACATTTTATAAAGGGGCAAAGATGATTCAACGGGTATTGCACGAAACCAAACAATATACATGTATATTTAATAACCATTTCTTAGCAGATTTTTACAAAGTTTGACTTGTACTGGAAGTTTTAATAGTTAAATTTTTTACATTTCTGAAGAACAAATGGTTTAGAATAAACTTAAACGAGACAAGGCAATGTGATATGATTTTGCCGATATAATTGGTAAAAGATCTGATATAATTGGTAAAAGGTCTCATGAAATTGGTAAAAGGTCTGATGTACTTAGTAAAAGATCTGATGTAATTGTCATGTATTTTTTCTAGCATTTAGTCTTTCATAGTTGATAATATTGTGAATTATTTCTTCATACTATTTTGTTAATATGTAAAGTTAATTTACTAATGAATTGAATTGGATACATATTATATGAGAATACAATGCATACATAACATATGCATAATCAGCATTATTTATGTATACTTTATATGTGTATTATTATGTGTGTATGTATATTTCATGCTAACACGGCTACCATTTTGTCAGCTATGTAAAATTGAATCAGCATTGTTTTTATGTCCCCCAAAGGGAGGCAAGGTTGTTGTGACTGATCCGTCGGTCTATGGGTCACCTTTTTGTTGCCAGTTTAATATTGTTCACCTTCAACAAAAAGCACTGACACTTAATGAATTCAATAACTGGTACCAAAAGGTCATGACACTTTAACACAATTTTAAGAGTTTGTGACCTGAATAATTTATTAACCAGCTTCTTGATGGTGACAAGATTTGTGCTTTTAGGGGTCATGTGCTTATGTTTTCCAAAGACTTTTTACTTATTGTTTATTACTGAATACTGATAGCCATCACTTGCAAGCTAAAGTTTTGCAATGTATTCCAAACAGTATAATAGTTCCATGACTTAAATATAGTGTAATGAAATCAAGGCATAAATTAACAACTGATAAAATGTTGGGTATAAGGATTCATTATTTCTTAAATAATGCACACACAAATTAAGCGACACAAAACTCAGTATGGTATAGCATTTTGTCACCTCAGTGCAGTAACCTATTAACTCCTATAAGATTACAATAAGAAGTTAACCCGTTATTGTACCAAGTTGACGATTTATGGTTATTTAGTACAGAAGTGAATTTTAGAAATTAAATTCATGATAAATTCATGAAAAATCATCAACTTTAAAAAAAATCTATAACTATCTAAACTTTTAATTAATGCAGAAATGAGTGCAAGGACATGAACAATTGTATAAACGAATACAATGTAATTGTTATAAAATTATTAAATCTATAATATATAGCTGTAATTATTTTAGTGGCATCTTGAAATGTTAAAAAGCATTTTCGTATTAACTTTTGTACAGTGTACCTGTAAAAATGTGTATGTATTTTAATCATGAACTGTAAGTTCTTAAAATTACTGTACAAGTATATTATAAACTAGATGTAATTCTCTTATTTATATAATGTATGTATGTATAATTATATAAATTGTATATGTTATGTACATTATCAGTGAATGTTGAAGCATTATTATGAAACATGTATTTTATCGGTGCCAAAGGTATTACAGTTTTGTTTGTTCACATTGAGCATTTTTACTAGCTAGACACGCAAGGTGTAAAGGTTCACAAAAATTCTACATATGACATTTTGTTTTAAGGTAAAACCTCATTAGAATAATTACTAATTGAAACATTTGCAGACGCTTTTGTCTTTTACACACAATTTATTTATTTACAGTTATATAATGTGTACCAGTGGCTGAGTGCTTAAGGTCACTGTATTTCAATCGCAATTTACTCGTAACCGACCTCAGTTTGAATCACACAAGGGGAGGGGGTTGGAGGGTTTTGTATTTTCGGTATGAGGAAGCTGGCTAGCTTATGTAATGCCGGTGTGCCTCCTTGTACCTGTAATAACGCACAAAGAAGCGATTTAGCGCTACTTTGACCAGAAAAGTGTAATTATCGCTGAACGCCCTTTAAATTTGCAGTATGACTTAAGAACATAATTTTTATCCAACTAACTTTTCTAGAAATTAAGCTGTTATTTTTTTCTCCAAAAAGCAGCGTAGGAGTTCATTACAATTTTCTGGTTTTATACCAATTATATCGATCTATTATTAGTAACACAGTTTCCCAAGCATAAAATTTTAAAATAATATAAATTTTTTTTGCTTACTGTTGTTGATCAATGTTGAATTTTTGTGAACTTTTATGACTTCTCATCTAATATTATGGAATTTTTACGTCTTGAATCATTGTACGATGTATAATTATTGTGCCACATTTCGTTAGCGTGTATGAATGGAGAGATTGGACGATAACAACTGTGTAGCATGTTTTTTTTTCTTGTCTGTTATATTATCGAACTCTGTATCTCAGGATTATTCTAGTCATATTGTATCATTTGTCTTCTCTTGTATCATTGGAGAATACAAAACCTTTGGGTTTTTTTATCATTTATTTGATTCATGTCTTTTTTTGTCTAGGATGTAAAACACTTTATGGTTTACATGAAATACTTGATCTAGATATTGCTTTTTTGAATAAACAAAATCACTTCATGATTTACAGGAAGGAAACAAACACAAACAACAACTCAGGAGATTGTCTGAAATGATGGACTGTTGTTATATTTTATTTAGAAGTATTGATTATCTTTTGCGCTATTCTTAAGACATTTTAAACTTTCTTTATTGTTGAAATATTGTTTTTGTCCCTAAAATCAAAAAGATTTTTTTTTCTAAAATGGAAAAGCTATAAATAAAAATATTTCAAATGGGAAGCAAGAAAGTACAACATATCAAAAACACCAGGTTGACTATTATATTTGAGCCGCGTCACAACAAAACCAACATAATGGGTTTGCGACCAGCATGGATCCAGACCAGCCTGCGCCTCCGCGCAGTCTGATCAGGAACCATGCTGTTTGCTATCAGTTTCTCTACTTGTTATAGGGTTTGTAAGCGAACAGCATGGATCCTGATCAGACTGCGCGGATGCGCAGGCTGGTCTGGATCCATGCTGGTCGCAAACCCATTATGTTGGTTTTGTCATGACACGGCTCATTTATTAAACTTCCAGCTTCAGGTAACATAAACCCTACATCAGGTTAAGATTAAAAATCAATTTCATAGAGTTGGATAGAGTCATATTAGGAGAAAAGAAAAACCATCAAGTTCATGTAAATACTGCTAGGAATTTTTAAATAATAAGTTTTAATAGCCGACAGGAATTGAAATTCAGTGCAAACTTCTGTGATGATGTAAGCTAGGGACTTGAAAACTAGAAATAAATAATTTTTTATATGGAATTTTTTGTTTAAAAACATATAAGAAAGACATACTTTTTGGTATACCATTATTTATGTTAATTTATACAAAACTATATTAGACTAAGTCCTTATTTATTTGTATCTTAAATCATAAAAATGTTCATAATAATTTATCTAGATATTGCTTTAAATGGATAAACAAAATTTGCTATCATAGAAATGTTTTATTGTATTCATTGGTAATTATGAAAATTTGTAGACACATTCATGAAAAAAAACAAACAAAAGCATGGAAGGATCTATTTAATTTATCATTTGGTCATCTTCATTGTTAAAAACAAACTTCACTTAAACTTCACTTTAGGCTTCTCCAAGTTTCTTGTTTAAATCAAATGGACACTTTTGATTAATAATCAGTATCAAAATATTGATTTATGATAATTATCATAATAGTGATTTATAATCAGTGCAGTTACAAAATAATGATTTATGATCGGTATCAAAATATTGATTAATCTGTATCTAAATATTGATCTATATTGAAATATTGACAGTGAAAATATTGATATATGATTGATTTATACATTCATCATCATGATTTGTCTATAATTATTTGAACAGTCTTTAAATGTAGGAAAAATACTCATATTGTTGAATTATAGCAATGTATTTATTTTAGGTTCTGGCAAAGGTAATGTGGTTAATGAGTTACTGCTCTTAGAAGAATGCACCTAAGATTTATTTCACTTGAATATGGATAAAAGTTGAAAAAGAATGTTTTATTTATTGGTAGTGTTGATTTTAGAATGCAGTAAAAATCATTAAAATTAAGTGCTTTTGACACATCAAGATAAATTAATTTTGAACTATATGCAAGTGCTTCTGGAAAAATGAAACATTATGGCTTTTGGTTAAATTAACAAAAGCAACATCAAAATGAAATATTTGTTAATTTACCCACTGATTTAAAAGTATTGATACCCCAAGCCATATTTTTAAATCATTTTTTAGCACAGTTATTGGTATGGAACAAGCATATTTACTTTGATTTATTTCATATACCGTAGGTATATTTACAAGATTTCCAGAGAACATGAATATATATGTTTTAAATGGGCATACTTTTCACTAGAATTTCATAAAGCATATAGATAATATTCTTATGTGTAAAATAGGATCCATTTTCTTCTTGCAAAGGATAAACATAATTTACTAGGGCATTTATATTTTTTACTTCATCATAAATGTATACCATTTAAACCAAATATCTCATCATAGTGTTTTATATGTTTTTTTATAGTGCTATTTAGACAAAAAATTAAAATGTGCTTTAACTGTTTTTTCTGACATATGTGTATTATTATTTATGAATATAAGACAAAATAGATTGGTCATGTATGTTTATGTTTTGATAAGTATTATTCTTCTGTCTTGTTATATATTTGAAGAAAAGGATAAAAATTAAATTGTTATGAAACATGAGATTTCATTATTATTATTCATTTGAGTAAAGTTTTTCCCAAACATAATAAAAAACTTGGGACAGGAAGTCAAGTTTATGATTTGAATTTGATTTTAAATGGTTTCAGAATTTTCAAATGAGTAACGTTTTCTTATACCGCCGCACAACAAATTAGTAAGGGATCATAATACTGGAATTAGCTTATCCTAACCTCTGGCCAACCGTTGATTTTTCCTTATTTGCCCAATAACTTAAGATGCCTTTGACCCACAGACTTCATATTTGGTATTGAGATAGGTAGATGACTCATTGATTTTAAGGTCAAATGTCAAGGTTACAGGGGCCTTGACTTAAAAAAGCTTTTCCACCCAATTACTTAAGTATCCTTTGACCTACAGTCTTCATATTTGGCTTGAAGGTTATTCATGATTATTAGATGACCCCTTTTAAATTTCACTGGGTTAGTGGACAAGTTCATAGGGGCCTTGACTAAAAAAGCTTTTCCGCCAAATAACTTAAGATTCCTTTGACCATGTCTTCATATTTGGTATTGAGATGGGTCATGGTTAGTAGATAACCCCTATTAAAATCAAAGGTCACGGGGGCCTTGACTAAAAAAAAACTTGTCCGCAAAATAACTTAAAAATTCTCTGACCCAGTCATATTTGGCATGGAGGTTAGTCATGATTATAAAATAACCCCTAATTATATTGAGGTCACTGGTTCAAAGAACAAGGTCACAGGGGCCTTGACTAAAAAAAGCATGTCCACCCAATTACTTAAGATTCCTTTGAACCGCAGTCTTCATATTTGGCATGGAAGTTGGTCATGACCATTAGATGACCCCTATTGCTTTTGAGGTCACTGGGTCAAAGTCACTAGGGCCTCGACTTCAAACAGTTGTACGCTCAATTGCTTTAGAATGCTTCGGTCAACAGTCTTCATATTTAAAATTTAGGTTGGTTATGACACAAAGATGACCCTATTGATTTTTAAGTTACTAGGCCAAAGGTTAAGGTCAAAAGGACCTTGACTAAAAAAAGCTTGTCCGCCCAATAACTTAATAATCCTTTGACCCACATTCTTCATATTTGGCAAGGAGGTTAGTCATGACCATTAGATGACCCCTATTGATTATGAGGTCACTTGGTCAAAGGTCACAGGGCATAGACTCCAAAAAGCTTGTCCGCCCAATAGCCTAAGAATCCTTTGACCCACTGTCTTCATATCTGGCACGGAGGTTGATCATGACCATTTGGTGACCCCTGATTTGGGGTCACTGGGTCAAAGGTCCAAGTCACAGGGGTGTTAAGTTTTAAAAGCTTGACAGCTTGATTGCATAAGAATGCTTTGATCAACAGTTCATATTTGGTATTAAGGTTGGTTATGACTACTAGATGACCCCTATTCATTTTGAAGTCACTGGGTCAAAGGTCACGGTCACAGGGGCCTTGACTTCAAAAAGCTTGTCCGGCCAATAAGGTTGAATACATTATTTTAAAGGAAATAATTACATTGCCTTAAAATTGATGCATATTTGTCTAGCAGAAAAAAGAATATATGTATAGGACACTGCCAGTCTTTCAATAAAAAGTGACATGCCTATCCAAGAGTAAATGATAGGTTTACAGGTCAAAGTCAAAATAACTATATTTTACCATAACTGATTTCAATTTTAAAGTATAGTTCATTTGTATACATGACAAACAGAAAAGTCTATAAATCTCCTTTGGATACTTGTATATCGTAAACATTCAATTGGTAAAATAGTGGGGCATTCTATTTATATTTTAGGTAGTTGTATTTTATCCAAAACATTGTTCATTATCAATTATTAGTTGATTATCTTTATAATAGTCAAACTTTTTAAACATACAGTCAGTTCAGTTCAGCTCAACACGACAATGAAAAAATAGCATACTGTCACTTTAACTGAACAAAACAAGGCAGTCTGAATGACAGCTAAATCCCCTTCCGCAGTGGACATGAATGTGTACTTCTTGACCTTTTACCAACCATGACCTTGATCTTGTGCCATGCCATAGGAACCTGGATGTTGAGCTCTGCAGATTGTGCCCTGGCGGTGATCATTTGTGCCAAGTAACTTTAAAACCATGGAATTGTCAATTAGTTATAGAGGGACATAAAAATTAGATGTTTTTACATTGGACCTTTGAGTGTGACCCTGACCTTCAGGGTTGTGACTTGATTACTGTTTTCTGCCAATGGTGTCATAATGGTGATCATTTCTACCAATTTATCTTAAAGATATTATACCTGTTTAAATGTTATGGACAGACATTCTAACATTTGAGCTGAAACTTTGACCTTGACCTTGGGGGTAGCAACCCAATTATTTTGCCCTGCACATTGTCTCATAATGATGATCACTTAATGTGCCAAGCTATTTAAAACTAGAAATGTGTCATCATGCCACGGATGCCCCCGCATGCAGCCAAAATTTCAGATATTATAATATTTAGTTCCAAATTTGTTTGCACAAAATTATTTTTTTCATTTTAAGTTCAAAGCCCTTAAAACTATTCAATGTTACCGCAAACCATTTTTATACAATGTTAAATGCACTGAAATTATTAACTTGACCTTTTGTAAATTGCATATAGCATATTTGTAGCCGAAATAATGGCCACATACATTTCCACAAAAGTATGAGTGCTGAAACTGAAAATTCAAAATTTTTCCAACATTCAAGAAAAAGATAACTTTGTCCAAAATCATTTAACCACGACCAAATTCAAACTTGAACTGCTTATTCCTAAGATGTATCTATATGTCAAATTTGAGTTGAATGTGTACAACCATTGGGGAGATAATGAACGGAAACTTCAAATTTCTGATTTTTTTTTTCAAAGTTCAAGAGAGATAACTCTGACAGCTATCATCAAACCATGACCAAATTCGAAATTGACCAATGCATTCTTATGACATATCCATATCTTTAATTTGAGTTGAATATGTTGGGGAGATAATGAATGGGAACTGAAAATTTCCTTTTTTTCAAAGTTAAAGGGGCATAACTCTGCAAAAAATCATTGAACCATGACAAAATTCAAACTTGACCTGTGCATTTCTTTGACGTATCCATATGTCAAATTTGAGTTAGATGTGTAATACCCTAGAGGAGATAATGAATGGAAACTGAAGATTTCAGATTATTTTCAAAGTAAAGGGACATAACTATGCCAAAAATCATCGAACCATGACCAAATTCCAACTTGACCTGCGCATTCCTTTGACATGTCCATATGTCAAATTTGAGTTGAATGTGTAATACTGTTGGGGAGATAATGAACGGAAACTAAAATTTCATATTATTTTCAAAGTAACAGGGGCATAACTCTGCCAAAAATCATCGAACCATGACCAAATTCGAACTTGACCTGTACATTTTGTATTTTCTCATGACATATCCATATGTCAAGTTTGAGTTGAATGTGTTGTACCATTAGGGGGATAATGAACGGAAACTGAAAATTTCATATTATTTTCAAAGTAATAAAAGGGGCATAATTCTGCCAAAAATCATCAAACCATAACCAAATTCGAACTTGACCTGTATTTTTTCATGACATATCCATATGTCAAGTTTGAGTTGAATGTGTAATACTGTTGGGGAGATAATGAATGGAAACTGAAAATTTCATATTATTTTCAAAGTAAAAGGGGCATAACTCTGCCAAAAATCATCGAACCATGACCAAATTCGACCTTTCTCAAGACATATCCATATCTCAAATTTGAGTTGAATGTGTGCAACCGTTACTAAGATAATGAACGGAAACTAATGATGACGGAATGACAGAATGACGGAAGGACAGAATGACGGAACAGGGTAACACTATAATTATGCCCCGGCCATTATATGGCGGGGGCATAAAAATCAGAGGTTTAAAAGTTATTGAGGGGACATGAAATGTAGACTTTTATACATTTGACCTTTAACCTTTTGACATTGACTTTGGGGGTAGAACCCAATTATTGCACTCTGCTCATGTTCTTATAATGGTGATCAATTGTGACAAGTTATTTTTGTAAAAAAATCAGCGGTTAAAAAGTTATGAAGCGGACATGAAATGTAGACTTTTTAACATTTGACCTTAAAGTGTGACCTTGACCTTTTGGGTAGCAACCAAATTATTGCCCTATGCACGTCGTTTTATACAATGATCAGATGTGAAGTTATTAAAAAAAATGTCAGTGTTAAATAATTGGAGCGGACACGAACTGTAGACTTTTAATTAAGAAATGAAGACTTTTTGATATTTGACCTTTAAGAGTGACTTTGACCTTGGGGGTATTAACCCAATTATTGCGCTCTGCACATCGTCTCATTATGGTGATCACTTGTGCCAAGTTATTTTTTTTAGGAGTTTAAAAGTTATGGAGCGGACACGACAGTGTTATGGACGGACAGACGGACCGACTAACAGACAGACGGAGGTCATTCCTATAATTCCTTTCCTGCTACGCAGAAGTGGATTAACAAGTAAGTAGATCGTATAGAATCTTCTGTTTGTCACATTGTTCTTCTTTTTAAAGCTAATCTACATCATACAGACGTTTGAGTTTGAAAATTTTGTTGGTGACAAGTAAGACTCAAACGCCTGGATGATACAGAATGCAAGTCGGCCACGTGCGGCCATTGCCCACGCTCAAACACCATTTACGACAGATTTTGTTCGAGTGTGCGGCAGGAATGGTATATATTTCATGATCTTGAGGCTCCTGATTCTCTGAGGCAGAAGAGGGTTGTAAACTTCGTAGCCCTCGTTATATCTAGACATATCTATCACAGCATCCTCGTCCGCATCAGATACCTGCCATGTTGCAATTCCTCTGTCTTCCAGTGAACCTTTTGTAGCGAGAAAAACAATCATTTCATGATACCGTATTGTATTAAAGTTTTTATTTATTTTATAAAGGTCAGGAAAATGTGTTTATTAGATATCTATATATGTTTTTTAAATTTATGATGGGAAACGTATTACAAATGCTAATGTTGCCAATAATAAAAAGTAAAAATTAATATTAATTTCTTGATCTACTTTATAAGAACAACAAGAACAACAAGAACAACAACAAAGCCATTGTCATGAGCAACTTGTCGGCGTTGGCTAAGTTTTAGTTAAACTGCACGGTTAACTTTGTTAACCTTTTTGTCTCAAGTTAATAACTTCAAATTTTACTTGAAACATAACATATGGATGCATCTTGATAAGGTTTGTCTGTCACGGACATTTTCGGGTCATAGGTCAATGTCAATGTGCCATTAAATTCAAACTATCTCTTTATTTTGAATATGTGCAGTTTACTATCAAACAAAGAGAAAAGTGGACCGCGATGCTCCTCGGGGGTGGGGGGGGGGACAACTACAACTTTCTACCGATATCAACGCAATGTACCGACTATTAAAAGTCGTTATTTGATAACGTATTTGATACCCGCACATGTGTCCGAAAAATAGGATATAACTAACAAAACTTGTCACAGAACGTTTCAAGCAAGTATGAAAAACCGCATTCGAAGAACCTCCGCGATTATTCATTATCTTATTGAAATGGTTGAAAAGTTAAGATTCTGCAAACAGTAAAGGCATTTTCCAATCAAAATTACATATAACCTTTTTAAACACCATTAAATATGCTATGTAATAAATTCCTATTTGTAGTTTTTACTGACATACTGTCAGATTATGAATTTTGGTAAAAAAAACCCAAGTCTCTTAGCGTACCTGGAACCGTGTTGTCGAGGAAACAGGCTATGATTGTCCCAGTCAGGTTTGGGTTGCCTAGCAACATTGACATTATCCTATCAAACTGCTCGTGACCTATATAATTATAATAAAATAACAAAATTTCATAAATTCGGCACATAATTCTTCAACTTTGAAGAGTGTGTACAAGTATACACTTTTACTAAACATAGGCAGTTCAATTCAATATCATTTAAGTTCTGAGCATTGTGTAATATACCAAAAAGATATTAAAGTAAATATGGAAGTTACCTTATTCATTTATTTGTGGCGTTTCAGAAAAAGTTAAGAATCAATAAATAAGAAGAAAAAAAACTTAATTTATTTATGTTGTTTTTTGTTGTTTTTTTCTTGTTTGTTGTTCTTTTTATATCTTTTTTTTTGGGGGGGGGGGGTATTATAATTCCATGATTACCTCAATTTTTTTACTGATTGCTAGAAATGATAATTAACTACACCAGTATTTATAAGCAAACAGCATTTTCGGTTCAATGTGTTTGTTAATTTTCTGTGGTATCTTTCAAAACCCACAAAATAATAAAAATAATTTCAACACCGTGTTTGGTCCTATCAATTCTTTCGGGATGAAATGTTGCCTATTGAAGGAAGGACAGTCACAGGCGTCGACATGGTTATTAAATGAGAAGATATCTGGTCAATTCGCAAAAAATAACGAAATACATATGTATATTTAGTACAAGAAAAATACCTTTATGTAATTCTAACCATTCTGACGATCTTATTTTAGAAATTCGAAATTACAGCATCATGCGTCATTTGCAATTTATTTATTGTGAAAAGAAATTTGTATAAAATTGCGATTTTCTACACAGAGGTGGTGAACAAAAATCATCCTTTCGTTTTTCTACTTTTTGCTGGGTATATAGCTACAAAAATCTTACAAAGAAAAGTCAAGATAAGAAAACAATACCCGTTTTAATAGGCGAGTCTTCTTTCTGTGCCCATGTTGGAACAGATAGTCCGATGAATATAGAGAGACCAATGATAGCCATGTTTCTAGGTGACGACATGTTGGTTACCTAGCAACGACAAAATAAAACAAGAGCTGTCAACTAATCTCATTACTCGGTAAATTAAGAGCCCGGTTAATGTGGAAATTAACAAAAGAAGATTAGTTAAAAATACACGACATAATTATGAACTTTGGATATTGACCAAAACCTTTTCTATTTTCACAAAGGACCATAATTCAGTCAAATCAATAAATCAACCCAAGAGTTATGGGCCTATAACAGTGACCAACTGTTATGACCGTTGACATGTTGTAAGTACATTTAACAAGTGAATGCATTAAGTTGTTATGAACATTAAATGCTGCATTAAAAACATTGACCAAATATTTTCGAAGTCCACAAAGACCCATAATTATGTCAAATCCATGCTAGAGTTATGGGCATTGGATAGTTGCTTCCAGCGATAATAACAAATTATTGTGTGATATTACAAGCAAAAGTTACATCTTTTGTGGTTGAGGAGTTATGATGTTGGATAAGATGTTGCTGTAAAACTTTAACCAAATTGTTACGCCGACGCAGACACTGACATCGGCGCCAAGTGAGTTAGATAACCCCACTATTCTTCGAATAGTCTATTATAACGATGTACCACGACGCTTGAGAACAGTAATTATGGCGGGAAATTTAACAAGTTTACACCTTACGCTTGTTAAGTTGAAGCACAATTCACTTGGATATCACTTAACTTGATTCAATATGTACGCAATTATTGAGAGTAATGTTTGTTATTTAAAGGCACATTATTCCTCGTAAACAAATTATAAAGGACAAATATGTTATTACTTCCTTTAAAGTATTTTAATTGTTTTTCACCTGAAGAAAGGAGTACTAAATGTGAAAATATCTGTTACAAAAGTAGTAAAATGTAAACAAAGTAGTAATTTGACGTCTATACAAAATACTAAATCACTATAATTGTACTAATTGCAGAAAGGCAAAAATAAATGCTTCACAGTGATTATCTCCCTTTGCAGATAATAATAAGAAGAGATCACTGCGAAGGAGATAAGCGAATTTCAAGAAATGGTAGAAACCTTACCTCAAGATTGGAGAGAATAACACCAAAGAATATACCGAACATAACAACTATCGCTCCACCGAGTACTGGGTAGGGTATTGTAATGAACACAGCCGAAAACTTGCCAAATATGCCGAACAATATGTAGATAATGCCAGTAAATACCAACACTCTACGACTTGCCACCTGGAAATTTATATGCAAATGTGTTATCGAATCAGTTTAATAATGTTTTTTATAAAACTTATTACTAATAGGAAGATTTGTGTTTTTCTTTGTTTCTTTGGTCAGTCATACACACGAAAGGAATATGCAGTGTGCAATAGGCATTTGTTTTCAACTGTTGTGACATATGCAAATTTTGAAGCTGTCACTTATACGAGAAAAAACATTATTTTATACACTGGGGGAAATACAGGTATATTTACATGGGAAAAGTCTCGAAAGGGCTTTTATTACAAATTCATTGCAGAAATAAAATTGCCAACAGACTGGTCGACAGTCATTCATTGAATCTTGTAATTGTTATACGCTATTGCCAGAAAAGTGTTCAAAGCTACAAATTTGGGTTAATACTTGCAGACAGGCACCCTCATCACTCGGCCAACACTTTTCTTCCGTTCTTTTCCCATCTGATGACTTTGTTTTCCATAAAAAGGACAGGATCATGTGATAAGACACACGGACGAATTTCTAGTTGAAATAGTTGTTTATAAGATATAACTGTATATAAACCTCAACGAATGTACAATGTATATAATAAATATAATCATAGATAGTACCTGACCTTTGTGACGCCAATAGCTCCTATGCTGCCACCATAAGTTGACGTTGCATGGCCACACCCTACAGCCCCAGACAGGAAGGAACATATACCCTCTATCAGAATTCCGCGGTTTACCGCATGCTTTGGTGGCGCTGGAACGCGGGTAACCTTTGCGCATGCGTAGTAATCACCAATGGAGTCAAGAATGGACATGAATGTTGCTATCATGAAGGACAGGAATGCTGAAGCGCTGAACCCGAATGGTCCATATTGACCTGAAAATTCATTTGATTAAGAATTCAGTAAAGGAACAAAAAGATGATTAATGCATACTAAATGACCATTCAAGGCTTATGTTTAAGAAGGGAGATTCTGAAAAATATTCTTAAACTCTGTAGGATATTCCTGGATAATTAACCACTGATTTCCTAATAATCCGCAAGTCACCAGCTACTAATCATGTTTCGCCGAGGATCGAACCAGTAAATAAATTAATTAATTGATTAACAAGAGGACCATGATTGCCCTGAGGTCGCTCACTTGTATATAGTCCCCCCAACAGGGTCAATTTTAACCCAAGGGCTTTTATTTGAACAAACTTGGTAGACACCCATAAGAAGATGTTTCATGCTTAACATCTAAGCTCTAACTCATTGGGTTTTTTAAAAGAAGATTTTTAAGGTTTACTATACACATATAATTAAAAACAATGACACCCCTGGGGCGGGGCCAGTTTTGACCCTAGGGCTTTTATTTGAGCAAACTTTGTAGACACTTACTAGAAGATGTTTCATGCCAAATATCTAAACTCTAGCTATTTGGGTTTTTTAAAAGAAGATTTTTAAGTTTTTGCTATAGTTACACATATAAGGAAAATCAATGACCCCCGGGGCAGGGCCAATTTTGACCCCAGGGCTTTTATTTCAACAAACTTTGTAGACACTCAATAGAAGATGTTTCATGCTTAATATCTAAACTCTAGCTATTTGGGTTTTTCAAAGAAGATTTTTTAAGTTTTTACTATATACATATAGGGAAAATCAATGACCCCCTGGGGCAGGGCCAATTTTGACCCCGGGACTTTTATTTGAACAAACTTGGTAGACACTCATTAGAAGATGTTTCATGCTAAATATCTTAGCTCTAGCTCTTTGGGTTCTTCAAAAGAAGATTTTTTAAGTTTTTACAATATGCATATAGGGAAAATCAATGACCCCCTGGGGCGGGACTAATTTTGACCCCAGGGCTTTTATTTGAACAAACTTGGTAGACACTCATTAGAAGATGTTTCATGCCAAATATCTAAGCTCTAGCTCTTAGGGTTTTTTAAAAGAAGATATTTAAAGTTTTTTCTTTTGGTTGCCATGGCAACCAGAGTTCGGCATGGAATTAAATTCTTTAAACAATTTTTAAAGGTGACCACCAAAGAAACATTCCTGTGAAGTTTGGATGAAATTGGCTCAGTGGTATATGAGGAGATGTCATTTAAAGTAAAAGTTTACGGACGGACGACGGACGGACGACGGACGCCGGTCGAAAAGCGATCACAAAAGCTCACGCTGTCACTTTGTGACAGGTGAGCTAATAAAAATATAAATAAATAAATAATAGAAAGAGGATATTAAAGTTTCTTCTATAATTACATGATTTATTTTCATCGAGTGGTATGCAAATAAACATATATATGATAATTTTCATAGCACAAAATGAAAAATATGAAAAGTCTTGAATTTTCTGTTAATTATATACATTTAATCTTTTGACACCACAGTTTGAAAGATTTTCTCTAAAATTGTGTATATTGGCTGAATTAAGCAGAAAGTAGTCCGACAAGACACCAGTGAAAATACGGAAATATGATTAACTGCAGTGAAAATACCGAAAGTATGCTTCACTGCAGTGAAAAAACGAGAAATGAAAATTAAATTTTATTTTATCAATAAATTATCAATATTTTATTTATAAGTATATAATAAATACTATGTATTTAAATACAAAATGAAAACTGCAAACACGGGTTTCACTGTGTACGACGTTACATAGGAACATTGAAAAAATGTTTTTATTACGACGTTAATTACCCGGATATGGTACAGTGAACCACGGATTGTTATCTATGACGTCAGCACGTGCGTCTGTCCGTGCCCTATAACTCGTATGGCTAGGATCATTAGGAAAGACGTCAAATCTGGTCAATATGCCACATATCGCCCAGTTGATAATGATAGAAATAAGAATCTGGAATGAAAATAATAAAGAGAATACATTCAAAGGAAGCGGTTGGTGTTTTTGTGGAGGAGTTAAAATAAAGTCATATATTAAACTTTTTTGAAGAACATATTTTGCTGTGTGTAAGGTAGCCATCGGTTTCATTTGTATCTAGTACATTTACTTTGATGATAAATGGTTGAAACAGCAGTCCCTTGAACAACAAAATACTAAAACTGCTAAACTTTATGAATAACGGTGGGGACAGTTATAAATGCCAAAAATAACAAATTGTGTTTTAAGATGGTAATGCAATGGTCCAATTTTAAACATAATGAATAGAGACGTTTTGAACCTCCATAACATCCATAACAAAAGTTTGTAACAGAGTTACCGGAAAGTTTAACATGAGTAACAAAATTGTGCTATTTCAAAAGGTTGAGGTATGGACCGGGACTTTCAGGAATGCTAGATCTGCACATGCAAGTAACCATAAATTCATTAAAGAAATATAATGAAATAACTCCTGTATATGTGTCAACAGAAATACATTTGTATACTTATCTCGTTATCACTATTTTAAAGCCACAAAATGTGACAAATAAAAATTCAAGACAAAATATGGTCTGTTACAGGGTATACTTCGTGTCCAGTCATAAGTAATTAAACAATGACATTTCATACCTTGTAACAGACCATTTTAGGCTTTGAACAAGTGGGATCTTGACCTTTGAGGTAGGGGTCTAGGTATTGCGCATGACATGTCGTCTCATTATTGTTAACATTTGGGCCAAACTATTTAGAAATCCCTTGATTGATGAAACAGTTATATACGCACACAAAATATACTCTAGAACAGACCGTGTTAAGCTTAAGCACTCAAGTGTGAGCTTGACATTGAAGGTAGGAGTCTGGCTGTTGCGTACGATACATGGTCCCATTATTGTGAACACTTGTGCTACGTTATTTCAAAATCCCTTGATAGATGAAAATTTTATGGACCGGACACCACGAACACCCTCGAACAGATGATGTTCACCTTTAATCACAGAACGTGACCTTGATCTTGAAGTAAGGCGTCTGGATGTTGCGTATCATCTTCTTATTGTGAACATTTGTGCCAAATATTTTCAAAAATCCCTTGATGGATGAGAAAGTTATGCACTGGAAACAAAATACACCCTATAACGGACTTTGTTAACCTTTGACCTCTAACTGTGACCTTGACCTTGGAGGTAGGCAACTGGTTGTTACGCATGGCACATCGCTTTATAAATGTGAATATTTGTGCCAAAATTTCAAAATCCTTTTATCTTTGGATAAGTTATGAACTGGACATATAATATTCCCTGTAACAGACTATGCTAATATTTGACCTCAAATTGTGACCTTGATTTTTTTCGAGGTATGTAATTGGTTTTAGGCACGACACATTGCCTCATTATTGTGAACATTTGTGCCAAGTAATTTCAAAATCCCTTGATCTATGAAGAAGTTATAGACCGGACACAAAATATATCCTGTAACGGACTATGTGAATATTTGACCTCTACCTGTGACCTTGACCTTGGAGGTAGGCGACTTTTTAGTTTAATAATATTTTATTGCATATATAAATATACATCAATTCATTTACATTAACAAAATTACACAATATACAAAAGGGTTGGGTTAGGCGACTGGCTTTTACGCATAACACATTGACTCATTATTTTGAACATTTGTGCCAAGTTTTTTCAAAATCCTTTCATGGATAAGAAAGTTTTGGATCGGTCACGACATATACCCTCAAATAGTCAATGTTGACCTTTAATCACCAAGTGTGATCTTGACCTTGGAGGTAGGGTTCCGGTTGTTGCGATTGACACATCGTCTTATTATAACAAACATTTGTGCCAAGTTATTTCAAATTTCTTTGATAAATGACATAGTTATGGACCGGACACGAAAATGTGACGGACGGACAGACGGACGAGCCAATATTTGGGGTTTATATGCTTTTTCTTTGTTCTTTATGTGGCACTTTTCCCCATAAACCAGTAAAATTGTCACATAAACCTGTCAGTTTATGTGATTTCCTTCTTTTTTAACTAAAATTATGGACGGAATGAAGTATTCACCATTGAATGTTCGCCAAAACAGACGGACGGAACCTTTTGTTCTACAAAAAGGCGGGGACAATTAACTATATAATTTACAGAATGTTTTTTGTTTGTTGAAAATATGTTATAAGTAAAACATAAAAAACAACATAAAAACAAATATTGAAATACTTACTGCAAAAACTTGATGTAACGGGTAACGTATAATTCTGTATCCACCGGAAGGAGTCCACACTGGCACTGGCATGTCATATTTAGCAAGATATAAAAATAATACCACTGCAACAGCTACCGTGCTGGAAATAATAAAATTTCTACTTCACATTGCCTTGCCTGTTTCTATTTACATCATGTGCCATTTCATAACATAAATTTGACATACGTATAACGCCGATATTCATTTCTTCAATGAGTATTATAAATGTAACTGATGATTGTCAGATGTAACTAGAGCTATCACTGAAGGTGATTTATAGCCATTGATAAGTGTTCTGAAGAAAAATTTGACCTCAACCTATAGTAAATGAAGTTTCAACTGCGTACAAAGAATTATTTCAATTAATTGCAATACCAACCGGGGTCTTCATGTAAGTTTCCTATACACCAAGTTTGATTACAATATCTCACTCCTAACTCTAGTTATTGTCCGGAAATCTGTTTTCTATTTTAGTAACGGTGACCTTGGATGCAATATCAACCGGGATTTTGACATAAGGTTTTCTATATACATGTACCAAGTTTAATTACAATACTGCATTCCAAACTCTAGTTATCGTCCGGAAACCATGATGTGGACGGAAGGACAGACGGACCGACCGACCGACAACCGGACTCCTATATACCCCCCCCCACTAAACTTCGTTTGTGGGGATATAATTAAGAGAACCACTTACGACATGGATATTGCCCAGCTTACTACCACGAATTTCAAAACCGGTTGAACAAGGAATATAAATATTAGCACCAATGCAGGAACGATTGTGAGTGGACCAACGAATTTCAACAGCAGTCCAACTATTCCAGTGAAGCCGAAAAGTGCGTGAATCAGGCCTGCTATCATTAAACTGCCTTGCAACTGGAACAAAAGAGCAAAAATGCGTGAATCATGCATGCTGCTATGAACCGCCATGCAACAAATTAAGAAAACACATTTAACTTCACATAAAAACAAATAAACAAAAGGGTCATGATGGCCCTGAGTCACTCACCAGTATTAACTGCATTTCAGTGTTGGAAATTAAATTTCAAATGATTTTGCTGAAAGGCAAGTCCAGCTATTTTGCCAAGTTCAACTCAACTTTAACTTGCCCCTCTTGTAATAAACTTTCACAACACTGATTGTTTTTTTTTCCCGTCACAATAAACATAATTTTAGAGCCACATATGGTACTAGATCACTCATCTGACCCATCATTTCATTTTTCACTATATAAATTGAAATATTTTGCCCTAATATTTTGGAAGGGTTTTATTAAAAATATCTTTGTTGCAAGTGTGTACCTATGTAGAATAAATGCAGAATAAATGACCACTAGAGTTTTTTTTTTGATGGGACAATTTTTTTTATAACTTTTGTGAATGAATGCACAAAATGTCACATGCAAAATATAATGAGTAGATATTTGAAGTTTACAATTTGGGACAATGAATATTTTATACATTTTATATGGTAACTTAAGTGTACCTAAAAAGACAATAGGTCAAACAATGTAAAAATATCAAAAGTAGGCTAGCTGATATCAAAATTGAATTCAGCATTACAAGTACACCCCTAGTCCATATTTTAAGTAAGTACATCAAACAAGAGGGCCATGATGGCCATGAGGTCGCTCACCTGTATATAGGCCCCCACCCCCGGGCCAATTTTTACCCAAGGGCTTTTTATTTGTTTATTTGAACAGACTTGGTAGACACCCATAAGAAGATGTTTCATGCTAAACATCTAAGTTCTAGCTCATTGGGTTTTTTAAAAGGAGATTTTTAAAGTTTTTACTATACACATATAGTTAAAACAATGACACCCCTGGGGCAGGGCCAGTTTTGACACCCGGGCCTTTATTTGAACAAACTTTGTAGATATTTACTTAAAGATGTTTCATGCTTAATATCTAAACTCTAGCTATTTGGGTTTTTTCAAAGAAGATTTTTAAGTTTTTGCTATACACATATAAGGAAAATCAATGACCCCCCCCCCCCCCCGGGCGGGGCCAGTTTTGATCCCAGGGCTTTTATTTGAACATACTTGGTAGACACCCATTAGAACATGTTTCATGCTAAATATCTTAGCTCTAGCTTATTGAGTTCTTTAAAAGAAGATTTTTTAAGTTTTTACTATATGCATATAGAGAAAATCAATGACCCCCTGGGGCGGGGCCAATTTTGACCCCATGGCTTTTATTTGAACAAACTTGGTAGACACTCACTAGAAGATGTTTCATGCTAAATATCTTAGCTCTAGCTCTTTGGGTTCTTTAAAAGAAGATTTTTTAAGTTTTTACTATATGCATATAGGGAAAATCAATGACCCCCTGGGGCGGGGTCAATTTTGACCCCAGGGCTTTTATTTGAACAAACTTGGTAGACATTCACTAGAAGATGTTTCATGCCAAATATCTAAGCTCTAGCTCTTATGGTTCTTTAAAAGAAGATTTTTTAAGTTTTTACTATATGCATATAGGGAAAATCAATGACCCCCTGGGGCGGGGCCAATTTTGACCCCAGGGCTTTTATTTGAACAAACTTGTTAGACACTCACTAGAAGATGTTTCATGCCAAATATCTAAGCTCTAGCTCTTTGCGTTTTTTAAAAGAAGATATTTAAAGTTTTTTCTTTTGGTTGCCTTGGCAACCAGAGTTCTGCATGGAATTAAATTATTTGAACAATTTTTAAAGGTGACCACCAAACGAACATTCCTGTGAAGTTTGGATGAAATTGGCTTAGTGGTTTATGAGGAGATGTCATTTAAAGCAAAAGTTTACGGACGGACGACGGACGAAAAGCGATCACAAAAGCTCACCCTGTCACTTTGTGACAGGTGAGCTAATAATTGCTAAAACAACCAATATTTAAAAGTAGCACGCCACTAGAAGATGTTTCATGCCAAATATCTAAGCTCTAGCTCTTATGGTTCTTTAAAAGAAGATTTTTTAAGTTTTTACTATATGCATATAGGGAAAATCAATGACCCCCCGGGGCGGGGCCAATTTTGACTCCAGGGCTTTAATTTGAACAAACTTGGTAGACACTCACTAGAAGATGTTTCATGCTTAATATCTTAGCTCTAGCTTTTTAGGTTTTTTAAAAGAAGATTTTTTAAGTTTTTACTATATGCATATAGGGAAAATCAATGACCCCCTGGGGCGGGGCCAATTTTGACCCCAGGGCTTTTATTTGAACAAACTTGGTAGACATTCACTAGAAGATGTTTCATGCTTAATATCTAAGCTCTAGCTCTTACGGTTCTTTAAAAGAAGATTTTTTAAGTTTTTACTATATGCATATAGGGAAAATCAATGACCCCCCGGGGCGGGGCCAATTTTGACCCCAGGGCTTTTATTTGAACAAACTTGGTAGACACTCACTAGAAGATGTTTCATGCCAAATATCTAAGCTCTAGCTCTTAGGGTTGTTTGAAAGAAGATATTTAAAGATTTTTCTTTCGGTTGCCATGGCAACCAGAGTTCTGCATGGAATTAAATTCTAAGGAACAATTTTTAAAGGTGACCACCAAAGAAACATTCCTGTGAAGTTTGGATGAAATTGGCTCAGGGGTTTATGAGGAGATGTCATTTAAAGCAAAAGTTTACGGACGGACGACGGACGGACGGACGACGGACGGACGACGGACGGACGGACGGACGGACGCCGGACGAAAAGCGATCACAAAAGCTCACCCTGTCACTTTGTGACAGGTGAGCTAAAAATCAAGAAAGTAGGTCAAGCGATATAAAAATATCAAAAGTAGGCAAGTTGATATAAAAATTAAATTCGGTATCAGAAATTACACCCATGGTCCAAATTTAAAATCTGAATGTCAAAGAACAAGAAAATAGGTCAAATGGTGTCATTAATATCAAAAGTAGGTCAGCTGATATCAAAATTCAATTTAAGATAAAAATACACAAATTATACCCCTGGTCCAAATTTCAAGTCTGTACATAACAGACAAATGAAGTAGGTCAAGCAATATCAAAAAACATATCAAAAGTAGACCAGTTCATATCCAAATTCAATTCAGGATCAGAAATTAAAGCCCTTGTCCAAATTTCAAGTAGGGGCATAAAAAAACGAGAAGCTAGGTCAAACAATATCAAATAATAACATCAAAAGAAGTCAGTTGATATACTGATTTAATTCGCATTAGAAATTACATTCCTGTCAAGAAAGTAGGTGAAATGGTTTCAAAAAAAAAGTAACAGCTCAACTGATACCAAAATTCAATTTAGCACATGAAACAGGTTCACCAGTATGTCCTAACATTTATTGAAATGTGCTTTCTCCAAGTTTGAATCCAATTCAACAAAAATGAACAAGAGCACCGCTTGGCGGAGCATTATATGCAAGAAAGTGTTTTTTTTAGTAAGGATGAAGCATTTATTAGACATGGGAATTAGCTGTTCATCCTATGAAATTTTACAGATGTAGGTTGATTAATACTTAAGTAATTAATAATGACCTTAACCTTTGACCTTGTGACCCTAAAATCAACAAGATATGTTTGTAAAACATGTATGCCCCCTATCGGCAGCCAATTAGTCATGTGATCAGGTTATTATGCATGACTTCTGACCCAGTGAACAAACAATTAATAAGGGTTATCTAGTATCTACTGGTCATGACTAGTTACAAGGTAATAATTATTGTGACCCCATAGGTTGTGTGCAGCAATTTAAGTTATTACAAATCTTACCAAATAATATATGCATAAATTTTTTGAATCATGTAGGCCTCATTAATGACAGCCAAGTTGTTATATAACATAAGACCTTCAAATGTGTATACCAAAAGCATTTTTAGTTCAATATAAAAATATCAGCCAAGGCAACTTGAGTTGTTGAGTTATTGGTCAGAAACCGTCATTAAATACAGGGTCAATATGACATTGACCCCTTGACCCCAAAATCAATAGGGGTCATCTACTGGTCATGACCAATCACCATATCAAGTTTGAAGTCCCTAGGCCTAAGGGTTCTTTAGTTATTGATCAGAAACCGTTTTTACCTACAAGGTCAATGTGACCTTGACCTTTGACCCCTTAACCCCAAAATCAATAGGGGTCATCTGCTGGTCATGACCAATCACCATAGCAAGTTTGAAGTTCCTAGGCCTAAGGGTTCTTTAGTTATTGATCGAAAACCGTTTTTACCTAAGAGGTCAATGTGACCTTGACCTTTGACCCTTGACCCCAAAATCAATAGGGGTCATCTACTGATCATGACCAATCACCATATCAAGTTTGAAGTCTCTAGGCCTAAGGGTTCTTAAGTTATTGATCAGAAACCGTTTTTACCCAAGAGGTCAATGTGACCTTGACCTTTGACCCCTTAACCCCAAAATCAATAGGGGTCATCTGCTGGTCATGACCAATCACCATACCAAGTTTGAAGTTCCTAAGCCTATGGGTTCTTTAGTTATTGATCGGAAACCGTTTTTACCCAAGAGGTCAATGTGACCTTGACCTTTGACCCCTTGACCCCAAAATCAATAGGGGTCATCTACTGATCATGACCAATCACCATACCAAGTTTGAAGTCCCTAGGCCTATGGGTTCTTTAGTTATTGATCAGAAACCGTTTTTACCTACAAGCTCAATGTGACCTTGACCTTTGATCCCTTAACCCCAAAATCAATAGGGGTCATCTGCTTGTCATGACCAATCACCATACCAAGTTTGAAGTTCCTAGGCCTATGGGTTCTTTAGTTATTGATCGAAAACCGTTTTTACCTAAGAGGTCAATGTGACCTTGACCTTTGACCCCTTGACCCCAAAATCAATAGGGGTCATTTACTGATCATGACCAATCACCATATCAAGTTTGAAGTTCCTAGGCCTAAGGGTTCTTTAGTTATTGATCGGAAACCGTTTTTGCTTACAAGGTCAATGTGACCTTGACCTTTGACCCCTTGACCCCAAAATCAATAGGGGTCATCTACTGGTCATGACCAATCACCATACCAAGTTTGAAGTTCCTAGGCCTAAGGGTTCTTTAGTTATCACTCGGAAACCATTTGATCTACGGACCGACGGACCGACAAGTGCAAAGAAATATACTCCCTCTTCTTTGAAGTGGGGGCATAATAAGGGTCTTCTACCTTTTATGGACAGTCAACCTAAGGAGTTTGAATATGTTGGCCAAATGGAACTTTAGTTATGCTCCGGAAACTGTTTTCAATTTTAAGGTAATAGTGACCTTGACCTTTGACCCCAAAATCAATAGGGGTCTTCTTCCCAATATGGACAATAATCCTATGAAGTTTGAATGTTGTGGATCAAATGGGACTAAAGTTATGCTCCGGAAACTGTTTTCAGTATCAAGGTTATAGTGACCATGACCTTTGACTTTGTGACCCCAAAATCAATAGGGGTCTTCTACCCACTATGGACAACCATCCTATGAAGTTTGAACATTGTGGGTCAAATGGAACTTAAGTTATGCTCCGGTATCAAGGTAATAGTGACCTTGACCTTTGACCTTGTGACCCCAAAATCAATAGGGGTTTTCTACCCAATATGGACAATCATCCTATGAAGTTTGAACATTGTGGGTCAAATGGAACTTAAGTTATGCTCCGGAAACTGTTTTCAGTATCAAGGTAATAGTGAGCTTGACCTTTGACCTTGTGACCCCAAAATCAATAGGGGTCTTCTACCCTATATGGACAATCATATTATGAAGTTTGAACATTGTGTGCCAAATGGAACTTTAGTTATACTCCGGAAACCAAACTGCTAACGGACAAATTGCCAACGGACGGAAAATGTTCTCAGTATCAAGGTAATAGTGACCTTGACCTTTTTGACCGCAAAATCAATAGGGGTCATCTGCCCAATATGGACAATCATCCTATGAAGTTTGAACATTGGGGGCCAAATGAAACTTAAGTTATTCTCCGGAAACCAAATTGCTAACGGACAAATTGCTAACAAATCTATGAAATTCTTACTGAATATGTCTAATTTGGATAAAAGAATGAATAAACTATGTATGGGAACCTGCATTTACTATTATAGGCCAAGTAAAGTTGCTTTTTTCTATAAAAAGAGCCATTTTTTATAATGAAAGAATATGGGCCTATTCATATTGTGACCACCTATAGTGTGAAGTTTAAAACATAACTCATCTACATGTACTTTTTGAAGACAAAACACGTTTATTTTATATTTATAAAGAGACTGTGTATCCATTGTCAATGTTTTCTAATATTTAATTTGAGGATAGAATATTTTTAAGCTATAATTTGAAGAAATGCCATGGCCTGGGACATTTAAGCTTTGGCGGCACCTGAAAGGGACAATCAAATCAATATGAGCAAACTTGATGAAAGACTACCTAAGAATGCCACAGACAAAGTTTGGTGATCATCCATCAATTATTTCAATATGAGATGGAGTTCAAAGGTTTTTCTATTTTTAGCTTCAGTGGCCCCTAAAAGAGGCCAATCAAATTAATATGAGCAAACTTGACAAAAGACTACCTAAGAATGCTACAGACAAAGTTTGGTGATCATCCATCAATTACTTCTTTAGAAGCAGACATTTAAAGGTATTTCTATTTTTAGCCTTAGCGGCCCCTAAAAAGGGCCAATCAAATTAATATTAACTTGGTGATCATCTATCAATTAGTTCTGTAGAAGAAGGCTTTTGAAGGTATTTCTATTTTAGCGGCCCTTAAAAGGGACCAATCAAATTAATATGAGCAAACTTGACAACAGACTACCTAAGAATGCTACAGACAAAGTTTGGTGATCATCCATCAATTAGTTCTGTAGAAGTTGTCTAAAGGTTTTTATAATTTTAGCTTTAGAGACCGCTAAAAGGGACAATCAAATTTATATGAGCAAATGTGATAAAAGACTACCTAAGAATGACACTGACAAATTTTGGTGATCGTCCATCATGTAATTTAGTAGTAGAAGAGGTTTAAAGGTTTTTTCTATTTTTAGCTCTTTTGACCCCTAAAATGGGCCAATTAAAAAGACATGAGCAAATTTAAGTGTGACTGTTACAAGGATGCTACATATATCTGCCCAGCAGTTTTAGAGAAGATGATTGTTGACCCATGACGACGGACGATGGACGACGTACCATCCCCCTTTCATACTAATAGCTCACTCTGAACCTTCGGTTCTGGTGAGCTAAAATGAAGAGCGCTGACCACGTATGCTTTCATTTAACTACAAACACATATAATATAATAATAACAATAAGACAAGAGCATTAAAGATATACTATGCTCAAATTTGATATTAGAAAATATTCATATTTGATACGCAGTCTCTACGTAAATATAGAATAAACATGTTATGACTTCATACAAAGGTAGATATATCACGTTTAAAATTCTACAGACTATAGGTGGTCACATTTTTCTTATTTAAAAGACCAACTTTACTTGTCCGTAATAAGGAAATGATGTGAAAATGAGCATTATTTTTTACCGCTTGGACGTTGGATATTATTTTCTCCATAGGAAATTCCCGTGACGTTGTGTTGTCAGTTGCGTTAAACAACGGGTTTTCTGGAACTGAAACATGAAATGAAATATTTGCAATAAGACAGAATAACATTACAGCATGATGGATTCATAATTGTTTTAGAATGTTGTTTTGCTAAAAAAAATTAGATGAATTTAAAAAGAATATGGGTGTAAGTTCATGTAACTTATCATGTGCGGGGCTTTTACCTATATGCAGTTTGCGTATGCACAAATTTATGAATTTTCTCGATTCTGCATTATGTACGTTGTAAAAAGTTCTATGACAAGCTATCACCTCCCATACATTTATAAGCAGAAACAAGAAATATCTTTAAAAGTAGATGCCCAAACTGTAAACAGCAAGCTGTAACATCTGACCTCGAGGTATGACCTAGAGCTTTAACCTAGACGATAATATCCAAAGAATATTGATAATATATAGGGGGTATGTTTTGGATAGTACCGTTAATATTGATTAAATTTCAAGTTCCTGTAAGACCTTATTTTTTATCTAGCCACACGGTTCTTGTCCGCGATACACCATCTCATGATGAAGTTCACTTATGACAGGTTCAATATTTGTAATTCCACCAGCTAGTGAAAGAGTTATGGTGCGGACAAGCTTTTTTAGATTTTTATAATTGACCTTAAAATATGACCTTGACCTTTGACCTGTCACACGGTTTATGCACGCGACACACTGTCTCATTATTGTGAACAACTGTGCTAAGTTATTTGAAATTCTGCCAACAAATGACAGTTACGGCCCGGACAAACTTAATCCGGACGAGCGAACTAACGTACGTACGTATGGACGGACGGACAGACACACGTACGTACACCGAACCGCCGTTGTGACCACTATGATGAGCTCACTGAAAGCGGGCTCGACAAAAAGCCGTGGCTAACGTTTCTGGATCAAAGTGTTCTCAGAAATTCAATGTAATATGGACTACCTGCTCAGTTTCCATAAGTAATTGATATACTTTTCCAATATTCATAAAATTTTCTGGTATTTAGAAATGACATACAATGTCCGGTACATACCGGGAAAAGGGATGGCGGAGCAGGGGCGGATACAGAACATCGTTTCCGGGGGGGGGGGGGGGCTGACATATGGGTGGAAGATTTTGAAAAAAATAATGCAACAGGCAAAAATTGTGCCAGCATCTTGTTCATGTGACAAAAATGTACTTGATGTGTTTTATTGCTCATCTTATGAGTGGCAATGTACTTTGCTTATACATGTGTTTATATACTAATGTTTTTGTAAATATTTAGATGATATGAGATTAAGAAAAATATTTGTAATTGGGGTGGGCCTGGGAGGGGTGTCCCCTCCCATAGACTGAAATTTTTTTGAAATATGAGGTTGAAAATGGTGTTATTTCCTTGACTTTCTAGTGCTGTTTATGGTACCTTTTGGATGGTTTAACATCACAAGGTATTTTGTACAGGCTAGTGTTTGCAGGATCTTTCAAATAGCATTCCCTGGTGTTTAGTAGTGAGCATTTACAAAATAACAGCACACCAAAGTATGTGCGACCGTTCATAAAAATTATTTCAAACACTCGATCAATTTACTCATCTGAATAAAATACAATTTTCCTAAATAAATTGTTATTAAAATACTGCATTTTTATTATACAAAAAAATAATAATTTCAAACACTAATATGCAATAAGAATTCTTTCCATCAACGAATCCATTTAAGATTATGACTAAAGAGGTCAGTACAAATTTAAATTTATTTAAAATATATATATAACTGCCATAAAAAGCAAATGATCAGTCTTTTCATCTTAATAAAAATCTTAGTAAAACTAGTTATTTAAACGTGATTCCTTTAATATTATCTTTTTTTTTTAAACTCGCCACCTTTTTAATTTACAAATCATAATTTTCAATTTCTTAATTATAGGGCTTTCTCAAAGAAAATGGAAAAATAAAGATAGTTAAATATGGTGTACTATATAACACATCTATTTGCCTCTATTTGTGACTATTAATTTCATTAGTCCTTTGGAAAGTAATAAACCAATCAATTATGCACTGAAGTCATTCAAGCATGTTGATAGATAAAGATCTCTGCCAAGCCCCCAGGCAGGAGATTAACAATTAGATGACAGCAAAAAATGTTTTGATAAGGGAGTACACTGCAGTCAATAAAGTATGAAACTGACAAAAATATATTCCAGCCCAGCTGGTAAACGTATCCTTTGGCTGAGCTAGGGGGGGGGGGGGTTGCAGCCCTGAAGCCCGGCCTGAATCCGCCACTGGCGGAGAGCCCGTAAACTAACCGGAAGTCAAGGTAAAAACATACATCCTACGGCCGAAAAAAAAAACCAAACATTAATTGAATTATTAAATTTGTTAATTAACATAAATATAAAACACAATATATTTATTACCTGTGTCTCCTGAACAGAAATTCCCGTCTGTGTTTGCCACTAATAACAGGGGTATAATATATGATGCTGAAGCTCCTTGATATAATGGTAGCCTGTTTAAAAAAACAACCCTAAAGTTCCATTTTCACTATTAACAGGTATACAATGTACTTGAAACGTATCAAATTTGTTCGATTTCGACTTTGTATTCATGAATAGTCTATACGTTCTAGCAAAAAGCTGTTAAGTTAAAAAGAAATTAAATGTGGAAATTACATATTTGATAGTAAATGCTCTCCATTTCGGTTCATGTTCTTAAAGAAAAGAAAGACACATAGTTACAACAGTACAATTTGCTTAAAGTATGTATGTGTGCGTGGGCGTGCGTGTGTGCATGCGTGTACGTGCGTGTCTATATTCATTTATCTATTTATTTATTTATTTCTGTAGCATATGTTTTGTATAATTTTGTAACTAAGATTTACTCACTATTTTAAAATAAACCAATACAGCTTGGCTTATGACTTACCTAATGCCGAATAGATTCATAGCTACTGTAGTTACACCACTCATGAAGAGCGTCGAGCTGAGGAGCCTCGCTTTGAACACATTGTTGTCCGAGGCGCACACGGCCTCCGCCACTAACAGCGACGTAATCAGCTGACCTGACAGAGCTAACAGCGATTGCTAGAAATAGAGGATAATTATATACAACTATACCCAAAGCAGAGCAATGATTATATACGACTATACCCCGAGCAGAGCTACTCAAAAAGACTTTAATTCTCGTGAGGATAATAATGCCATGAATGACCTTAATTCCCGCATGTCTCCTTCGAGACCTGCAGCTGATTTACAGTACAAGTGACAATAGTTAAACAGTTAAAGTTCTTCCATAGTAAAGTTAAATCTCGTTTCTTATCTGTTAACAATTTAGCTGTCGGTAGGACACCGTGCTCGACTATTCTCAATTCTTGAAGTCAAATAAGACCCTATATAATGTAGAATTTACTTAGTTTTAAAAGAGCCTAAGTTCTGTCAGAATCCATGTTTGAGTTATGGGCCTTATATAGTGCTGTCCAATGAGTCTGCAAAGTTTCAACCCATTCCCTTCAATAGCTTTGGAGACGCAAATACTTAACCAAAGTGTGACACCGGCGCCTGGGAGTGTACAACAGGTATAGTATATCGCCAGATTAGTGCATGATGCACAAATTAGTACATAATACACAAATTAATGTATTTAATCATACACCGATCGATGAATAAAAATTTTGATAAATGCGTTTCTGTAAATTATTTGTTGTTTATTTATAATCATGTTTTGGCACCTGCACATAACATTGGTAATAGTCTGTTTTATTGACAAAGTATAAACACAACTTCTGATCTAAATGAACTTCAGGAGATTTTAATGTTTTCATCCTCAGAAAAATTGTACCTTTCAGACATAAATTCATTTCCATATTTCATATCTAGTTATAATTCTGATCTGGTATACTTAGTTTTAAAATTGTCTCTTGACTGGAAAGTAAAAAAATAACCACTTCCAATTTTGGGATGCACCAATTAGTGTATCATGCAGATTTTCAAAAAAGTGCTAGAATTACCAGTGTTTACATCAATATCTTTAGTTTCAGAATATTTCTATGAATATTATCTATAGAAAGTGCAGGTGCCACAATTCACACTGCTATATTTACAAAATAATGGGTGTTCAAAGATTTGATTAATAGTCTGGTACACCAATTGGTGCATCATAAAATACACCAATTAGTGCATCATACACATACTGGTGCATCATGCACTAATCTGGCGAAATACTAGACCTGTACAATAGCTCTCCCTCTTCTTCGAATAGCCGAGACAATTAATCACTTTTGCATCTAAACAGGCGACATATTAACTACCTCTAACAGGAAACCATAGAAACGTACGAAAAATTGTAGCAAACTCGGCAGCGCAACTCGGAAGTAAATTATATCATCAGAAAATGAATGAAAGAAAATTGGAAGGCCAACAAAGATACTGTTGGTTTGGGCATTATTTTTTTTTCGACGAAACTTAAGCTTTTCGTTGAAAGGTGCTGAAACATTTTTTGTTCTTTCAACCTATATGACGTTGAGAAACCGCTACAAAGAAAATTATTTATAGTATAGGGGGATATATTTGCCGTTGTATTTTTATTACTTGCTTATAGAATGTCAATTTCCTGTGTATTGGGCTGGTGAAAATACCCGATCGGGCTTATGACATAAAAAAATCATATTTCTAGAAAAATAATGAAGAGATTTCTTTTAAACTTTGTTTTGTTTATTGAGCATAATGTATAATAACATAAACAGAAAGAAAAAAATTTGGTAACTGTCACTTTTGTGAGAATTATTTCCCCTTTTTCATATTTATATAACACATAACTTTCCAAGTCCTTAAAAAATATGTTACATACAAAAAGTATAAAACAAAATAAGATAAATAACTTCTTTATGATCCAATTCATTACGCCAACACCTGTCAGTATACATTTCATTCATTTTTCAAAGGAAACTTCAAAGTATAATGTTCAGTGTCAAAGAATTATAAAAGTGTTTATGCCAGAAAAAGAATATTAAATCCAAATATATAGAATAAAGGTTCTGGCGCAATAATTTTGAGCAAAATGAAGATGTTGTACACATCTCTGTTAAGAATTTTACAATACAACATAGTTATTAAGGACTTCAAAACTATGTGTCATATACATATATAAACATGAAAGAGGGGAAATATTTTTCACACAAGTGATAGTAACCAATTATTTTTCTTTTCTGTTTATGTCATATATTATGCTTAATAAACAAACAAAGTTTAAAAGAAATATCTTTATTATTTTTCTAGAAATATGTGTTTATGTCATTAGCCCGATCGGGCATTTTCACCAGCCTGTTGGGTGCGGCTTAGCATGCAAATAAGAAAACTTACCAAATTTAAGTTCCAAAACGATATCCATGTAATACTGACACACTACATGTTCAGTTTGTTTCAATGTTGAACGAGTTTGATCCGACATGGTCGATTTTAGTAAATATGACTTTCTATTCATCAGTGTTCATGGCAGCTATTTTAACATCGCTTGTTATGAGTGAAATTAAATTCTAAATCAGTGCACGAAAATTCCGTGCGAATACAAACTGCCTATACCTTACACTGCCTAAAGGCCATGCAAATATGTTCTATAGTTTTATATTTTAAACAAGAACATACATTGATTTTCAATTAGATTTTTTGATTATTAAATGTGTTTATTTATTTATCTATCTAATCTATATTAATCGTCGTATAAGTCAGCTACAGTTACTCGTATTTTCTCCAAATTATCTTCTTACAGACGTGAAGAAGACAATTCGCTAGGACAAACAACAAATTTATTCTCGGCCTCGCCTTTGACTAATTTTTGCTTATCCTAGCAATCTGTAAAGAAGACACTTTTGAAGAAAAACTCGTTTTGTATACACTCAAACGGTAACAGTAAAAATATCATCCCCAGGAAAATACCGTGGCGATAATAATAGTAATTTTATGAGGACATGTATATATTTTACTGAATATATATAGAGATAATTTTAAAGCTATGTGTTAATTAATTTATAATCCCGATTATCTGAAAATTTGAACCAAATCTAACCAGGATAAAATTTAAACCAATAGTAAAAACTTCCCTTACATTGCTACGTTAAACTTACTTTTATTCTTTGATCTACCAGCCATAAAACATTGGCTGTTATTCGTTTAGAAATTAAAACACAAACATTCTGACACGTAAATGAATTATATTCATATAACGTACAATCACATGTAATTACCACTTACTTGTAAAAACCATATAAGCGTTAAATTTAAGATAAATTGTAATAACCATATAATCACTAAAACGTGAAATTACTTGTAATAACTTTATAACCGTTAAACTTAAAATTACTTGTAATAACCATATAATCGTTAAATGGAAAATTATCTGTAATGACCATATATTTCTAATCATAATTACTTGTAATGATCATATAATCATAAAACGTCAAATAACTTGTAATAACAATATAATCGTTAAACGTAAAATTATCTGTATGATAATTAAACGTAAACTTACTTGTCATAACCATATAAATGTAACCATAAAACGTAAAGTTACTTGTAATAACCATATAACCATAATACGAAAAATAGCATTTAATAACCATATAACCGAAAAAACCTTGTAAATGATTGTAAAAAATACAACAGTAAAGCGTATTATTACTCATAAAATGTGAAATTGATTTTTTTATACAATGACAACATTAAATATTGTACAAATACTATATACTTGGTTGAATACACGTTTATTTACAACTAATGCACAAAATTATTATCTTTATTTACCTGTAATGCACATATAATTGTCACATATATCGGAGGGGAATCATTGATTCCGTATATAAGATATTTTTCAGCTTTATTCTCTATCTCTGGTTCCACAAGCATCTCAGATTTCTCGTCGACCTCATCTATTTCAAACATGGCCGTCGTGCCATTAACATCTTTGTCGGTTTCCTTTGACATTTTCTTTGCTAGTTTAGTATCCCTTTTACAATATAAATATAACTTTTAAAACAATGTTCACATCGATACGCAACTAAATGTAAGAATGTATCTCCTTTTAAAGGGGAACTTAAACTGAGAAGGTTTACATAATGTATGTCCTTTAAAAGTCATAACAGTAACATTGAAACAGATTACACTATTATGAAATTATATTTAAGGTACCACAAACTGGAACAACTTCGCATCATAATATGCATCGGCAGGATTCTAGTAAATATATTCATCATCACTGACAAAGTGCAACTAAACGAGACAAATTTTATCTACCCCTCTGACCGATAGTTTACAATATCGCGTGACGATAGTCATGGCTCACTCGAAAGTTTCTTACTGAACAATAAGAAAATATTTAATAATAAAATACTGATAATAAAAAAAAACCACATTTAATAGTTAAACTATATTTTGTTTAAGATTGAATGCAAGTGGTCATAATAACTTACCTGTGTCATTGGTTTGCAGTAAGGTCAGCTCGCATATCCATGCAACTCCACGTTATAGATCTCAGGATTTTCATTGGTCAATATGCATTCTATGCTGGGTTCTGACCAATCAAATACCTGAGATCTGAGTTTGTGATCATTAATATTTTTATAACCTCTGCTAGACCATACAGTCTCTATACACGTTTGTCTGTTCGTTGGCTGTTAAGTACCACCGACACGTTAAATATCACATGGTGACTTTCAGGCTCTACTGTAGAAGGAAAGCCGCAGTTGCCCATCCATGCATTATCTCATCTGGGAAGAACCACCGATGCCCCGTAAGCTAGCTAGATAGCTTGAAAGAATCTTAAATCCCTGACAGAATCAAACCTACAGAGGTTAGTGGGGGAAATTAACTATTTTTGAATAAGATATTATTAAAATGAAACAAAATATGTACATCAACGTCTATAAAGGTCAAGAAATGTAGTATTTAATACGAGTTACGGAGTGAGTTTTGTCCTGTTGAAGAGAATATAACAAATTTTTTTTCATGACATTAGTTAAGAATGATAGTCAAATTAGCGAATGATTTTGTAAAACTTGTGCGTGAACAGAAGATTCATTGTAAATGACAATGATACATGCGTCCATGATAACACGTGTAAAGAACGCTTTGCGTCAGCTCAAATTGCAATCTACAATGTCGTTAAGGGGACAGGGGACAAATATAAAATATGGCCCCGTGAAATTTATCGATAACACAGACATGGTGTTTTGAAAATACTGAAAAGTTTTGTTATTTCTTTGTCATTGCATTTGTTTAGTGTTTGTGTGTAGGACATATTTTCAAAGGAATCGGGCGCATTAATACTCTAGAGTATATTGCACATTTATTAAGATGTAATTGTATCATAGTTTGGAGACCTTTCTGTTGAAAATGTGTCAGGGTTAAATCGTATACATATACATGCACAGTGCGTTAACTGGAGTGCGGGTATTAGTTACCCGCACTCCAGAGCATGCCCATTGATTGGCTCATTTTTGCTGGGGTTTACATATTGTGACGGCAGAGAAAGGGAAAGCGACAGAAATATCATATTCAGATGTTCGTTCATTGGTCCATTTTTGCCGGGGTTTCATATTGTGACAACAGGGAACGTGTTTTTATGTTTGACTATGATACAAAAGAGAAAGAACACCAAAACACTCGGCAATCTGATTAATACTCGGGGGCTACGCCCCCTCGTACAAATCAGATAGCCTCGTTTTTCGGTGCTCTTTCTATTACTTAGCATATTTCAGCTGTGATTATTTGTGTGTAGAGGTAAATATAAATTGCTGTCAGTCTTATTCTACTGCACTGGACCACCTAGGGTTAATGAGATGAACATATGATCTTATCAGATGACCAAGCAGAACGCTAAAAGTATCCTATCAGAGTGGCCGCAGTAAATTTCTCTTAATTTATGTGTTTATGTGTTATTACTAGAATTAAGATTTATTCAATTATTCTTGTAAAATGGATTAAATACCGGATTTATTTGTTCATAATTTAATTTAAAGTGACAATATTCTGGATATAACAATTGACTTCTGTTTTTGATTTGATTATCCATTTATATTTTCCACATGGATTGCTACAAGAATGGGTAAAGTGTTCAGTTCCAGTAGGGAACTCCACTTTTCAAGAAGCCCAACAGTCGCTATATAACCAGTACAGTAGGTACTGAGGCGTACTGCAACGACCCCAGAGTTTGCGGACAGTAGGTCCAACATAACTCTGCAACAAAATTTGGAATGTCTAGAGTTTGCGGACAGTAGGTCCAATATTAACTCTGCAACAGATTAGGAAAATCTGTTTCGTCATCATTGAATGATGGACAACAGTATGAAGCCTTGGCCAGATGCTTGACCTTCCAAGTTTTTATGCTACAACTACTACTACAACAACAAAGACAATATTGCTTTAACTTGAAGTTATCAAGACATAAAATTAATATTATATTATTTAACAATTTAATTTCTTGAGCCACGAACATACCAAAGTCATGTGTCTTAGGCCAACGAAATGCACATATCACAGCTTATAATTTATAAGACTCTTATTCTATTGGTTAAAATGATCTGCAGTATCTTACTGTTTTAAATCTTCTTTGATATAAGAAAATATCAGCTCTTGCTCACAAAATATAATTCTATGTTTAGTTGGGTAACTGTATGATAAGTTAAAAAATTTGAATTAAAGATATAATATGCTCAAATTCATTGTATTTTTAAATATTGATAATTGCTACACAGTCTCTTTTTTAATATAAAATAAACATGTTTTGACTACACACTAAGAAGATATCTTATGTCTTAAACTCTACACAATTTAGAGGCACAATAAGAATGCATAGTTTCAAAAAAAAAAAAAAAAAAAAAAAAAAAAAAAACTTATATGCAGCTTCCCAAACACAGTTTGTACATTCTTTTATTCAAATAAGACATATTTAGAAAGAAATACATAGATTTCAAATAATTTCTGGGATAAAAATATTTTACTCTGAGATGAGTATAGTATATCTTTAACATGCTTTGGGCGGAAAAACAGTAAGTTACATTTTACAGTATCATCCTTGAACAGGCTCATTCAAACCAAGCCTGCAACATTTTCATTTATGCTGTTTTGGGCGTATTGTAGAGATTTTATTTGCACAAAAATGGTTTTATATTAGAGGAATATTCTGGAGTAAGTTTTGCCTAGAAATGTCAAGAACTGTATACTCCAAATTTGTTACATAACAGGGAATATGCTGGAGTAAGTTTTGCATAGAAATGTCAAGAACTTTGTACTCCACATTTGTTATATATGATGGAATATGCTGGAGCTAGTTTTGCATAGAAATGTCAAGAACTGTGTACTCCAAATCTGTTATATAAGAGGGAATATGCTGGAGATAGTTTTGCATGGAAATGTCAAGAACTGTGTACTCCAAATTTGTTATATAAGAGGGAATATGCTGGAGCTTGTTTTGCATAGAAATGTCAAGAACTGTCTACTCCAAATTTGTTATATAAGATGGAATATGCTGGAGCTAGTTTTGCATAGAAATTGCAAGAACTGTGTACTCCAAATTTTTTATATAAAATGGAATATGCTGGAGCTAATTTTGCATAGAAATGTCAAGAACTGGGTATTCCAAATTTGTTATATAAGAGGGAATATGCTGGAGCTAGTTTTGCATAGAAATGTTAAGAACTGTGTACTCCAAATTTGTTATATAAGAGGGAATATGCTGGAGCTAGTTTTGCATAGTAATGTCAAGAACCGTGTACTCCAAATTTGTTATATAAGATGGAATATGCTGGAGCTAGTTTTGCATAAAAATGCCAAGAACTGTGTACTCCAAATTTGTTATATAAGATGGAATATGCTGGAGCTAGTTTTGCATAGTAATATCAAGAACAGTGTACTTCAAATTTGGTATATAAGAAGGTATATGCTGGACCTAGTTTTGCATAAAAATGTCAAGAACTGTGTACTCCAAATTTGTTATATAAGAGGGAATATGCTGGAGCTAGTTTTGCATAAAATGACAAAACCGTGTACTACAAATTAGTTATCTATATAAAAGCGAATATGCTGGAGCTAGTTTTGCAATAAATATCCAAACCTGAGTTTCTCCAAATTTGTTATATAAGATGGAATATGTTGGAGCATGTTTTGCATAGAAATGTCAAAACCCGCGAGTACTCCAAATTTGTCATACGAGAAGGAATATGTTGAAGCAAATTTTGCATAGATTGTCAAAACCTGAATACTCCAAATTTGTTATATAGGAAGATCAAATATGCTGGAGAAAGTGTTTTGCATAGAAGTGTCAAAACTGTGACTGGGAAAACGCACCGTTTGGAGCTGATCTTATGAAGGAATTGTTACTTTCCTTACGGAAAGTAAACGCATATTAAATAACATTGGTTGTATATAGTGTGAGGTAAGAATCTCAGGGGCAACCATGAGTACACATACAAGAAAGAAAACAGAATGTGAGTATGCATTGTTTTTACAATACTCTAGAAACACTTCGAAATACCCTGAACATTGTAAGCTGATAACTTTCAATATTGGTACTTGCTCGAGATGGTTCAAAAATGAAATTTATATTGAATAACTCTTTACCTGTATATCTCAGGTAAAGTACACTGACAATGTCGATTGTAAAGAACTTGCTTTTATTTTTAAGAAAATGACATATCATTCGAAATGGAAGAACATGAAATAAGATATGAAAAGTTTTAGTGAAGAAAATAAACATTTAATCACTAAAATATTTTTCTATCCAGAATTTTCTTCGACTGAAAGGTGTATATAGACATAGCTAAATGCATAATTGAATACATGTTTGATATACTTTGTATGCATTGAAATTTTTGCTCAAGCTAACTACAGTAAAACATAGAAAAGAAATAAAATGAATTAATGAATATAATAAAATAAACTATTAAGATGGAAAAAAAAAAAAAAAAATCATTTGCATTTGCCTTGTCTTTCATTGTTGGACAAACCTATGAAACCAATGTTTTACCATTCATTACAATAATGATAGTTTATACAAAGTTGTAATGTGCAGTATTTTAGATGGTTAAGATAAGGTTGATAATTTGGGATTTATTGTATACATGTACTACATCTTCAGATAAATCTCTCACTGGACCCTCTCAGTGAATTGTTTTTGTTAGGGTTTATCATCGGACTTATTCCTGGGAAAACAGCAGGTATTAATAGCTGTACCTGGTTTGTAGGTCAAACATATGTCTTAATTTGATTTGTTTGTTTGCAAGGAGGGGTTGCTAATTAACCTTCACTGTGTTATGATCCATGGCGCTATAAATCAGAGAGGGATTTGTGTCGGACCTATCACAACAATAGGCAAACAAAATCCTGATTGTGCTACGGCTGTCAAAGTGTCATTAAAATTTTGATTTAAATAATTGAAACAACTAGTTTCAATAAAAATATTAATTATATCAAGAAAACTGCAGTTTAGTCTATGAAACATTTCTACGGTTGATGAACGCATCTATATTTGTAGACTGCATGTTAATTAGTCAACTAGAAATGTTATAAAATTTGAAAAAGAAATGGCAGGTAAATTAATAATATATCATTATATGTAGATGTGGTACCTTACTCGTCATTGCCCGGGGGAAAGGAAACACTAAGCAGATTATTCTACCAAATGGCATGATCATAGAATATTACTTGTTTGGGTTTTGTTTTCAAACAACTGAATAAGTAAGTGGTGATAAGAGATTCAGCCATTTGTTTTTGGTAGTTTTCATTATCGTTTTTGAAATAAATCAGTTGATGACTTAATTAACTAATTAATTGATTGATTGATTCCAAACAAAAATGATAATAATATTAATAATTCAGGAAAAATGAACAAATTCATTTGTATGTTTCATTATATCCTATCCTGTATCGAGTGGAATCGAAAACGTGAACCATAGAAACATGTACTGTAACTGCAATACAGAGCTGATTTGGAAAATAATATACATGTGTTTATTGAAGAAAACATGCAGGGAAAAAAAATGTAAATAATATAAACGAATAATGGCAGGTTTAGGCTTAATGGCCCTTTAACCGCAGATCAGTAATTTCAAAACACTGATTTTGCAAGATATCAGAAATCGAGCCTAAAGAAATTATAATTAAAAACATAAATGTGTTGCTTTAAAACCATAGAAAACTTCGAATATCACTACATGTGAAAGAATTTTGTGCTACACGTATATGTGTGTCAAACTTGTTTGCAATTTTCTGTTTACAATATACGATGCAATGTATCAATTTTGCAATGTAACATTGCAGCAGGGGTCAAGCCTATAATGACCTTTAATTTCCGCACAGTAGAAATAGGGAATAGTATTCTTTTATAATGATTGTTACTTTTACAGCATTTTATGTATATGGCAATTGCATACTTTATTTTGTACATTACATTTTCAGTTTTGAAAAGTTAATAGTCGTAGATTGAATGCGTAATCATTGTACTTGGTTATGAAGTTTTAACGACTTATCAAAATGCGAGCATGGTCTCTAAAATCTCATTAACCCTAGGTGGTCCAGTGCAGTAGAATTAATAAATTAAACGAGACTTACCTGGAAGTTGAAGTTCAATTATTATTCTACTGCTACTGGACCACAGGGTTTAATGCCCACCCAATTACCCCTCCCATATGTATAAGCCATTGTCGCATTTTGCATAATTATGTATGCTCTGAAAGTCTGCTTGGTCATCTGATAAGATCATATGTTCATCTCATTAAACCCTGTGGTCCAGTAGCAGTAGAATAATAATTGAACTTCAACTTCCAGGTAAGTCTCGTTTAATTTATTAATTTTAAGGAGTAACGCATGCACACTGTTATTTCCGTCAACGAATGTCATGTATTTATCTTTGCATATTGTTATATTATTAGTTATCTGCCTGTGTAACAGGGTTTTTTTTTTAAATATTTGGAGTTGTGTTTTATTTGCTATTTGTTTAAATGTATACTACTCAACTTTTGCTCACTATTATGAAAAGTATGAAAAAGATTCAATTGTTTATTTTGCAAATCTTCATTAAGCAATGTTTTAAGATGGCTCATATTTAAATGCAATATGTTTTATTCGGGTAGACCTCGTCTCTAGGACACGAAAAACATGCGTCCCTCAATTTTCTGTTATAAATGGGAGCAGGGACACACTATTGTCCTTATACACACACAGATATATTACAAATTTATGCTCATTCAAAGATCAGACTTTTTTTACATTGGTCACTTTGGCATTGCAAAATGTATGATAGACGGCATTTAAGCGAAGCTAAGCTCTGGAGGGCTGAAGGGATAGTAGACACGGGGGGATCACGTGACTTTGTATAGCAATACCCACGAGAAAATGGCGACTGGTAGAGTGGTGTGAGGGGCACATACCGGGAGGTTGGTGTGGTGCTTTATGTACACCACACCATCAAACCATTATCACCAGTGACTGGGAATCGCTCAGATATTAAACACCCAGGTTTAGCTGTCTGCCAGGGCTATTCTTACTATAAAGTATTTTGATCATGGTCGCTGTCCGAAGATTGGTGGAAAGAGCTGTTTGTTAAAATTAAATACTGGTATGTGATTGGACCGGATCCGTGGTCACGTGGTAAGTAACCAATGGGTCGTAAGTTCGATTCGACTTTCATTAACGGCGAACGCCTGTTTATAATTTTAAGAAGCGCAACTAAAAATGCAGAATAGGAAATCCAACAACAATGTAAACGATTTTATTCATTGAGCTCACCAATAAGAAAATTGGTTAATATAAAACATAATTATTTTGTTGCACATTTTGATTCTTTCACAGACATTGAAACTTGACACAGATATGTAAATAATTCTATCAGAGATTATCATGTTTTAACATATTCCAAATACAAAAACAACGGAACCTCATAACACATGGATAAAAGCGTTGGTCCCCAACCTGTGTAACGATTAAATTATCTCACATGATACCAGTGCAAGTTAGTTTCAGGAATAGGTCAGGAAAGTGCTCAAACTTCCTTTTACAATCGAGATAAAATAATATGCTTAAAATGAGATGTGCAGACTACCATTTCCAATGTTAAATACAGCCAAATTGAGCATTAAACACCATTGACTTTCATACTGTGTCTTTTATATGGTAAGAACGGAACAAATTTCATCAGTTTGAGTCGAAGGAACCGTCTCGGCAACAGGGGGTCATATACTTCAAAACCCTCATTGTAGCGAGCGGTATCGAGTTCGGCAGATTCATCGTCATCACTGACGTGCCATGCAGCCATTCCACGATCCTCTAATGACCCTGTAAAATAATATACCCACGTATAAACTACGATATAACAAAGTGTAATGACAATATTTAAAGTTAAATGACAATATTACATAGATTTATGTATTAAAGTTTAATGACAATAAATATTTTAAACGATAAATGACAACATAACAAAGTTAAACTAGAAATGTGTCCATAGGACACGGATGCCCCCACACGCCAATGTTCTGTCAATCTTATGACTCTAGGTCAAATATTTTTTGGACTACATGTGCTACAAGTTGAAAACTAAAAATCAACAAAGGGCCATAATTCTGTTAAATTTGGTCGCAGCAAAAATTCCTTCCTTTATTACCATCTACACATGGAGGTTGTTCATCCCTGGAAGTTTAAGCAAAATCTGCCATCCGGTTTAAGAGGAGTTGCGTTCACAAAATTTCTACATAGTATATAATGAAAAAATCAACAAAGGGCCATAATTCTGTTAAATTTGGTTGCAGCAAAAATTCCTTCCTTTACTGCCATCTACACATTAAGGTTGTTCATCCCTGGAAGTTTAAGCAAAATCTGCCATCCGGTTTAAGAGGAGTTGCATTCACAAAATTTCTACATAGTATATAGTGAAAAAATCAACAAAGGGCCATAATTCTGTAAAATTTGGTCGCAGCAAAAATTCCTTCCTTTACTGCCATCTACACCTTAAGGTTGTTCATCCCTGTAAGTTTAAGCAAAATCTGCCATCCGGTTTAAGAGGAGTTGCGTTCACAAGATTTCGGGACGTACGGACGGACTGACGGACGGACTGACGGACGGACAAGTGCAACGCTATATGCTCCCACATTGTGGGGGCATAACAAACTATAATAAAGTTATGTGACGATATGAATATTAAGTTAAATGGCGCTGTAATTAATAAGTAATAAGTTAAACTGCAATATAATAAAAACTTAAATTGCAATATCACAAAGTTAAATGACGATATAATGAAGTTAAATGCCAATATAACACAGTTAAATCAAAATATAATAAAATTAAATTGCAATATAACCAAAAGTTAAATTGCAATATCATAAAGTTAAAATGACTCTATAATAATGCTAAATGACATTATAACAACTATATGACAATAAAACCAAGTTATATAAAAAAAGAAGACATACCTGACACCGTATTGTCAAGAAAACATGCCAATATGGTACCAACAAGGGTTGGGTTGCCTAGCAACATAGCTATAATTCTGTCAGCTTTTTCATTACCTTTTAAATAGTTAATTTTTATCTTAATTACTAGAACATGTGTATTGAAATCAATAACTTTTTCATCAACATCAAATGTCACACGTTATTCCTATCTGTACAACATAATAATAACGAAGATGAACTGAAGCCAGTAGTTTGATTTAAGCGGAAAATGAATCAAAATAGTCTAAAGTTAAGCGCCCGAAAAAAATCTACTTAAGTAATTTCTTGTATGTAGCGTTAATTATGAGCTGATCTAAATCAGCCGACTTGTGTTGCTATATGTAATTATGCGGATGTTTACATATAGCAAAATGTGTAGGACAAATAGGCCGTTACCCTGCACCGGAAACTATTGAAAAGATCACAGACAATTGCAATTCAACACTAGCTCTTTTATGCAAAGGATTGATTTCCTAAACATATAGAATAGTTTTCATCAGAAATGGTACATGAAGATGCCTTCATAATGCCCCCCCCCCCCGGTCACGGTGGAAGGATTGAACAAAATATAATAATATTAATAAAAAAAAAACACAAAAAACGAAGATCATAAATTTCAAAATCTCACAGACAGCAACCGGAGTACTTTAAAAGGTGAGTAGACGATTCTAAGCCTTAATAGAGCGTTTAAAACGCCTTTCATTTTATGGTCATTTTGTATGATACACAAAATATTATTTAAAAGGTTGGTCTATAATCTTACACACAAGTTATTGTTCCAGACCTTGATCAAATATGTTTATTCCCGTCATGTAAAACTCTCAGTAGAGTTTCTTTTAATATCAACTTCTCATTGTTTGTATTTTTATATTGGAAAATTGGAAAGTGGACAGTCTAAGTCTCAATGCAAAAGTTACACTAAATTAACAAGGCCAATAGGTCAGGAAAAGAAATGTAATTATTTAAAACGAAAAGGAGAATAAGTCAAACCTGAATGGATCGGTGTCACGACTTGATGGACCCATGTTGGTACAGACAGGCCAATAAATATTGACAGTCCAATAATGGCCATATTTCTTGGCGAAGACATATTTGTCACCTGAAATATAATATTTAATGGTCAATAATAGAAACCTTAAAGAACGCCCCAAAAACAGTAAAGTTGAAAATATGGCAGATTAGGTTTAATTACGCCTGTGCATGGACAGAAGTGGTAAATTCAAGATACCGTCCATGCCCAGTAGCAGCGCCTAAGCAGAATTCAACATTCAGATAAGAAAATGGTTGTATTTTGAATTAAGAAACATCAACGAATGTTAAATCACACTACCAGGACAATATAATTAATTACAACCAGATCATTTCACGTATTAGGAAACGTAGCATATAAATGAGTATGACCCTAAATTAAACCCGGGGATCGATTGCTTGTTTTAACCTAATCTGGTACCGGCCATAGTTCCTCATTTTACGCTAATACTGGTTTGTCAAATTTATGATTATTTATGTGAACATGCCTTTATCTTATTAACAAAGAATGCATGTAATTGCATTGATATTTTCATAATTTTACAGTACTGGTTCTTACAAATACAATGATAAAAAGAAAAGAAAATTATTTGCGTACTTATTATACAAACATGCAGCAAAAAAGAAGAAAGAGATGTATGTGTATCAGCTATAAAATGACTTACCTCTAGATTTGACAGGACAACACCAAAGAAGATACCAAACATAACAACAATAGCACCACCAAGAACCGGGCTGGGTATTGTGATGAATAATGCCGAGAACTTCCCAAATATTCCAAACAATACATACAACACCCCCACACCAATAAACACGTGACGACTGGCCACCTGAAACAAACATATACAGAATATATTCCTTATACCTTATCACGCTGAATATACATTTCAAAATGACCTCCCTCCCGCAGAAAAACAAAACAACAAAAAACAACAACAAAAAAACAGAAACAAAACAAAAATCAACAAAACAAAACAACAACAACATCAACAACAACAACAACAACAAACACCAATCAAACGATCAACAATTATCATTTTCAGTACATATCGAATGATTATTCGTCAAGATGAATTTACCATAATTGACCATTGTAGTCGCCCCATTCGCTTATATTAGCCGGCACAGTCCTCGATTATAACCAGTGCAGACCATGATCAGTCAGGACGGCACGAATGACTGCACTGGTTGCAAGGATATATTCAAGTGCCGCAAATACGTGAAAGGTTTATGTTAGGATTATTACAGAACTTCTTAGATCTTGATTTCTGTTCTTGCTAATCCCCCCTCACACAAACAACAACAACAAAAATACGATATGATTGTGGATGATTAGCATTAATATTCAACGTCGTGACTTTTTTTAAATTACCTGGTTATGGAAGAAAATGATACCCGGGCTATCTTTTGTACTGATTTATTTTCCAGAAACATGGCAATACATAAATTATATTCTTTACTATCTTCTGTCATTTTGATGATAAACGCGGGGCAAATTTATATAAGTGAATAAATCATTTGTGCTAATATTCAACATGATCTGATTGCAGATACTCAAGAACAATTTGAATTTTGAATACTTGAAAAATATAACTCAATACGACTGAATTCGCCAATATAAGAAGACTAATATTTTACGTACCCTTGTCACACCTATAGCACCGATATTTCCACCATACGTTCCGGTTGCATGGCCGCAACCCACAGCTCCTGACAGAAATGTACACAGCCCTTCAACCAATAGGCCTCGGTTTACCGCGTGGCGTGGAGGCGGTGGAACGCGACATACCTTTGCGCATGCGTAATAATCACCAATCGAATCCAACACAGATATAAGCGTTGCAATCATGCATGAAAGAAAAGCAACTTCGCTAAACCCGATTGGTCCATACTGACCTGTATGTAAGAGAAAGTCACGATTTAAAACATTTTATTTTCTAAAAGATTATCATTTTTATTTTTCAGCTGTCTTATAATGTCAAATCTAAACATATTTAGATTTAATTCAACTCAATTTTGATGAAAGATTGACGCTTATTCGAAATACGCTCTTGTCCACTACCTGAGACTCGCCTTTCAGGCTGACAATACCAAGTAAGAGGAAACACGATCGTGACCATGTAGGACTCGAAACCAAGACCCTTTGACAGATAGACGAACAATTTAGTAACTAAACAACCCCTTTTAAAGATTGAATTTTTAATGTACACAATTTATAATTGAGAGTAGAAATAACAACGATCCTTAACTATAGTACAACATCTTATATAAGCTTGTAATAGTTACATCCCTTAGAAAGCGATTAACCAAATACCTGGATAAGGAAACGTAAACCAAGGGTGGTCACTTATTATAGATAATCGTGCGTCTGTGCGTGAGTTATAACCTGGATGTTTGGGATCGGAGGGGAATACTCCAAGTTTAGTTAGAACTCCGCATAGTGCCCAGTTGATTATAATAGATATAAGAATCTGAAATTAAAGCCAAAGATTATTCAATATTCATTATTATTCATTATTCTACACACGAGTTTGCACGTGCTATGATTACCATAAGGCATATTAAATGGCATTAAAAAATGTTATCATGACGTATATAGGCCAATAGTTTTTTAAATTTTTTCCACAATACAAAACATTTATGCATATACATACAATATATTGAGATATACATTAAAAGATTTCTTTTAAGATTCTACAAATATTACTAAGAAAGTAATTCAATAGTATAATCTTACCAATAATGCCAGACATACTTTTAAAATAACATTCGAAAAATGCTTTTCAGGAGTTATTTCATTACAAGTTGACAGAAATTCTTTAACATAAAGTTAAATCTCAATATAACATTAAAAACTTAACAGTGATACTTATTTTGACAAAATTGTCATCAACTCAAGGGAAACAACTCCTACTATTTTAATTTTGATGTTCAATAAAGAGTTGTACCTCTTGTCATGAATACTTAATGCATTAATATCAGGAAAAAATAACAGTAGAGGATGCATTTGCTCTAAACAAAATAATCATATAATTGTCTGCATCACTTCTTTTGACTATTGATTATTTTAAACATTAAATGAGCCGTGCAATGACAAAACCAACATAATGGGTTTGCGACCAGCATGGATCCAGACCAGCCTGCGCATCCGCGCAGTCTGATCAGGATCCTTGCTGTTCGCTTACCATCTCTATTACAAGTAGAGAACCTGATAGCGAACAGCATGGATCCTGATCAGACTGCGCAGGCTGGTCTGGATCCATGCTGGTCGCAAACCCATTATGTTGGTTTTGTCGTGGCAAGGCTCAAATGCTGAATATGCCACTAATTAAGTAGTTTTAACTTTTTCGAAGTAATCACCATCACCACCAACTACTACTATTTATATAATCAACACCATTATTAAAATACTAATAGCTTACAATAAAAATAACATGATGCAGTATTTTATTAAGTACTACTGAGTATATGATATTTGGTATTTCAAAAATATTAAACGTTAATGCTTACCATCTTAAATGAAATTATTTTAAGAACTGACTTTTCTAAAAATAGGTTGAAAAATTTTGATATTACCGCAAATACTTGATGCAGAGGGTAACGTATAATCCTGAAGCCATCAGAGGGAGTCCAGACTGGTACGGGCATTTTGTAGTTGGACAGGTATAAGAATAATATCACAGCAACTATGACAGTTCTAAAAATAGAATTTTAGCATTATAAACTTTGCAATGCTTTCATGCCATTCGGAACACATTGTAGGTAACGTTTAATTATCTCGGAAACAACAATGTTTGATGTAGATTTTAAACTAAACTAAACGAACAAACTAGACTAAAAGTCCTGATCCATATGTTGTGCAGCCGAAAAATGATAAAATTCATTTAAAAAAAAAAGAATAAATTTGCATGATGATTTTCTTTTAAACACAAATATTTATATATATAATCATTTTCTAAAAGGTCATATTTTTAAAACAAAATTTGTGAAATTTCAAATATGTTAAGTTACAAATTGTATATGTTTCAATAACAGATGTCAAATTTAAAAATTATGTAACTGGAAGATTAAAATGCGGCTTTTCCTCTTTGTCCAATCAACTGTGCTAAAAGTTTTATAATATATAGGTGATAAGGTCAATAAGGTGATAAGGTGATAAGCTGTCTGTACTTATCATGTTGTTAAACCTTATGACTGATAAAATATCCAGGTGATGATTGTTGTTATAAATTCTATGTTGCTATGTTACATTATTTTGTATTGAAACCTGATTGGTCATTTTGTTATTTAAGACACAAAAAGGTTAAAATTCTATTGGTCAGTTAAAACGAAATCAATTTTAGAATTATTGTAAAGATACATGTAGAAAATTTAGAGACAGTTAGATTTTGGATTTCCAAGTGATAACATTGTATTGTGGCTTTCCACTAAAAATAATCGTTACTGTTTTTAATATCAATTTGTTAACATCAGGATAACCTGTGTTTATGTTATATATTATCTGTGGTATTCCACTAAGAAAGAAACATTAAAATATAAAACGGAACATTGTGTTAAGATTCAATCCACCTTCAGTAGAACTCTAAAGTTAGCGCATAACACATACCTCAATCTTTTGAAATACATGTAGCACATTTTTATGCTTCATATGATACTTCCCTAAGATGGGCGACGTTGTTAACTCTGTTACAAATCCTTGTTCTATATAATATAGAATATAAATATTTGAATTTGGCGGCCCGAAAGAGAATTATAGTGTTGGGTCCCGGCTCAAAAAGCGAATCACGAGCGCAAAAATATGCTAGGCTCAGGCCGCGAATTGGATGGACTGTTTACATTTTGGAGTCTGCAATATTTACTTTATTGAGACTTGATGGTATATGGTATTTTTTCATATATGTAAAATTGTTTGAAAACGATATTTATCGTTGTAACAGATGTTCAATTTGTGTTTAAATATCGTAATATTTTTGATAGTGTGTTTACAGGGGCTTATCACATTGGGGGGAGCAGGATCTGACCCCCAAGCGTCTGTGAACAGAACTGGTATAATCTTATACATATAGACAAGTATTACAGAAACAAACAAAGATAAATAAGATGTGTTTTAATAGTATGATTGAAAAAGATTTCCGTCAATTAATTCAATTTCGGAATATCATTTGGTATTCTGTCAATGGCATTGTCATTGCATTTTATGGTTTGTTAGAACATTATCAGTCATATACTAGTAACTAAATAATGTCTTTATATTTACATCAAATAAGTCGACTTTAACACGATAGATATAACAAAATAGAGTGGTTCAGTGATTTAAAGCAATAACTTGCAACTAGTTTACATGTTTTTTTGTTGTTGTTTTTTTGTAGCGAAGGCTTAAACAATATGCAATATACACTATTCGGTCGGTGTATTCATACTCTTGGATTCGAGGACCATATCAGATGTTTAACAGAAAGGGCTGAAAAGTTGTGATAGCTTACAAACATGTCAGTAACATTTGACAATACTTTTCTGGTCCTTTTTAAAGATGTCTTAGGAACATAAAGAATGACCATTGGAATAAAATTGCACGGTGAAAAAAAAACAAAAAAAAAACAACAACAAAAACAAAAAACAAACAAAAAAAAAAAAAAAAAACAAAAAAAAACAAACAAAAAAAACCGTAAAAGATAATGTGTAGTATATGTAGTTGTTGGATTTTAAAACTGACTGTGTAAAGGTCATATGATGACATTACAGTTTTACTAGTGGTGCAAGACCTCAGGTGTCCCTCCATGGATTATTATAGGCAAGAAAGGCAACCTGAGTACAGCCAAAGGATTTCCGTAAGCTATCTGTAAAGCTTCCTAACATAAAAGAATCCAGAGTCCCTGACTGGATTCGAACCCAGAGCGGTAAGGGGTCGGTTCGTATCCGCTTGGCAACAAAGACCCCAACAATAATGAAAATTATAGAGGGAATAATAATGATAATCATATGCATACTTACGACATGGCTATACCCCAGTTAACTTCTACAAACTTGAGAACAGGCTTGACTATGAATATAAAGAGAAGAAGCATAGTTGGCACGATTGTGAGAGGTCCAACAAGTTTGAGGAGGACGCCAATAAGTCCAGTGAAGCCGAGGAACGCGTGTACAATCCCAGCTAGCATTAGACTTCCCTGAAGCTGAAATATGTTATGTTAAATTTGAAACATGTTCCAGTAAGAGAAAAGCACTGCATGCACAGCATTAACCTTAAATAAAAAGAAGTAACAAGTTTGCTTAAGTTGGAGGTTAAAAGATCCCGCTATTCGTAAGCAAAAACAAACAAACAAACAAACAAACCAACCGACAAACCAAACATCAAACCAACCAACAAACAAACAAACAAAAAAAGTAAAAAACGTATTAATAATGTTAGTTGAATAAGCGGGGATGGAAATACCTATCATAAATTTGAAGTCAAACAATGTTTATTAATCATTCATTTATATTATTGCCCTGTGAACAAAAACGTTAGGTGTTCCAACACGTGCATCCGACAGAATCATGGCTTGCAAAGCGAAAATGGTCGGTGATAGAATATTGGCATGCGATAGAATAATGGAGTGCTGGAAAATCACTGCGTGTGATAAAATCATGGTGTAAGCTAAAAATCATGGTGTGTGTGCGACAATATCATGGCGTGCGTGTGACAATATCATGGCGTATCTGCGACAATATCATGGCGTATGTGCGTCAATATCATTGCGTATGTGCGTCAATATCATTGCGTGTGTGTGACAATATCATGGATATTATGGCGTGTGTGCGACTATATCATGGCGTCTCTGCGACAATATCATGGCGTATGTGCGTCAATATCATTGCGTGTGTGACAATATCATGGCGTGCGTGCGACAATATCATGGCGTATCTGCGACAATATCATGGCATATGTGCGTCAATATCATGGCTTATGTGCGACAATATCATGTCGTATGTGCGACAATATCATGGCTTATGTGCGACAATATCCTGGCGTGCGTGCGACAATATCATGGCGTATGTGTACGTCAATATTCATGGCTTATGTGCGACAATATATGTCGATGTGCGACCAATATTATGTTATGCGACAATATCTATGGCTTATGTGCGACAATATCCTGGCGTGCGTGCGACAATATCATGGCGTATCTGCGACAATATCATGGCGTATGTGCGTCAATATCATTGCGTGTGTGCGACAATATCATGGCGCGTGTGTGACAATATCATGGATATTATGGCGTGTGTGCGACTATATCACGGCGTGCGATAGAATATGATACATTTAGGCACCATCTAATTGTAAATGTTTATACAACCTTATATTGCAAAATTTAAATTTCTGCGGAGGAAGTGAGCTGACGGATATTTAGTCGGCGGTAATGCACGTCATTGGGGTTCCTGGCCTTTATTAACTCCGTAAAATGAAACTAAATCAAGCATCAAACTTACCAGTAAAACGTTTTATGTTTAACATCATAATAATTAAACGTTCGCCATATCCCACAGAAAGCTACATCAAAATATAATTGTTTACGGAAAAACAGTCTAACTTGTTACACCCTAATATGATTCAAACTATAAGGATATGTTTCAATGTACGTAACATTCACCATGATAAATAAATGAGCCGCGTCATGACAAAACCAACATAATGCGTTTGAGACCAGCATGGATCCAGACCAGCCTGCGCATCCGCGCAGTCTGATCAGGATCCATGCTGTTCGCTATCGGTTTCTCTACTTGTTATAGAGTTTGTAAGCGAACAGCATGGATCCTGATCAGACTGCGCGGATGCGCAAACCCATTACGTTGGACGCGGCTCAAATATATTTTAATGTCTCAAGTCACGACTTTTTGTTTATTTTATACTTAATCATTTAGTTGTTATGAAACAAGGTAAACATGTAATGAAAAATAAAACTGATGTAAACAAATCACGTGACCAAACTAAAATGACAATTTTTAAAGAATATTTGAAGTATTAATCACAAATACTTACCGCACGAACATTTAGTAGAATTCTTTCCATAGTCACGTCCGGGTCAGTAGAATTGGAAGACATATTGACTGCTGGTGAAACTGCTGCAAAATAGTAATTTACACTGCCTTTCCTTACAGGCACAATATGCCTCAGAAATCCATATTGTTTTAATTCGTTAGAAATGCCAAAATGCGTGTGATAATGTTTTACATGTATTAATGGATTAAGGGCATGTTATAGATATTCAATAACTGAAGAAAGTAGCGCTGAACATGAAGTTATGTTCCTTAAAGGTAGCAAATGTAAAAAAGTAGTAATTTGACTATGGTCACCATTCTGATTTATGCAGGCATACTATATTCCATCTTAATTCCGATTTTGAAATCGTTTAGAAATATATGATTTTACTATATCTTCATTTCATTTAATGAGTATTTATAGAGTCTGCAGAAAGCATTGAAAAATAAAACGATCGAAATGTAAAATAGCGATTAAGAAATGGTACGAGCACATTGGTGTGGGTATAGAAATATCCTCTTACCGGCTTCTTTTAATTCTGAAATAAACAATGTGTATTATCATTATCATTAGTAATAATACTATTATTATTATTTTTATCATCATCATCATCATCATCATCGTCATCGTCATCGTCACCATCACCGTCACCGTCATCGTCATCATCATCATCACCATCACCATCACCACCATCATCATCATCATCATCATCATCATCATCATTATCATCATCATCATCATCATCATCATTTTATTATTATTACAATTATTATTTAATTTATTACCATTATTTTTATAATTCTCATCAATATTATTATTATTATTATTGTCGGAACCTAGCACTTACACAATAAGTCGAAATATGTCGAGAGTCAAAAGTGCAAGCAGTTACTTATAAGAAATATGTTGAAATGTCTGTAGCAATACTTTATCAAAGCGTACAATGTCTAAAATTATGACATACATATGGACATTTTTACCTGGAGCCAATGTAGAACAAAAGGTTCCCTCCACACTTCCAACCAGTAACAATGGTACCACATACTCTGACATCGCTCCTTGAAAAAGTGGCAACCTAATGAATAGAATAACTTTGTTAGTATAGATTAAAATATTATTTACACAAACATTATCAATATTGAATGTCTAATGAATTATCTGTGAAGGTATGATGGCTAGGACTTTGTGCCGTGTGCAGATTTTATTCTTGTAGTGGGACGAATAGTACGAAAGGACTATGGTACGAAAGGACTATGCATGAAGTCTTCGTTTGACATGTCTTCGTACTTTTACATTTTCGCCTTACAAAACCGCAAATAAATTGATACACAGCTATCATCTTTTCCATGTTTTCAGTTTTCGATCTGAAATTGAATTGGTCAAGGAAAGTAACCGCTGTGAGTAGTAAAGTATTCACGTTGAAAGTGATATATCATTTTAATATGCTAGTTACATTAATCCACGCAACAGTTCTCTTAATTGGTAAAAGAACTGAATTTCGAAAATAATTATTTGCTGTTTGTTGAATTTGAGTAACATAACTATTATTATCAAAACAGAGGTAGACTAATTTCAAAATACTATTGATTATAAGATGATAGATTAAATGATAATGTTAGAGATGATTTGTAATGTTAAAAATGAAGGATGAATAATAAGATAATAATAAGATAAAACATTCGTTTTCACAAAACAAAACTTGTAAAATACCAGCCGCGTACGAGATCTTTTTCATTTCTGAAACTAATGTAAGTCATAAGAACTGCATTAATTCAACCAAATTATTTGGCAATCAATTTGTGACAACAATATGCGGATTACAAATTTAAAAATGGACGGCAACATGTAGCATTTAAAGAAGGAATAAACTTGTTTGAAGCTAGACCAAATAAATAAATAAATAAATAAATAAATAAATAAATAAATAAATAAATAAATAAATAAATAAATAAATAAATAAATAAATGCCTATCAATGAAGGAATTTAGGGTCCAAACCGTTTCTCTTATATGACACCAGGCCTGCAGAACCTAAACATGTTTTCTTATAGTAGCGTATGAATTTACAACTGCATTAAAAATGGCAAAATGACGTCATTCTAAGAACGCAATTCATTCATAAAAGGCGCGCGGGATTGGCGTCATTTAAAGCAAGCGACTTAGATAATCCTGTCTGATACCCAAGAATCATGTAGAAGACAGCGTCATCATTTAAATGTTCTTTATCTTTATCCGCAGCGATATTAACAAGACAAAAAAAAAATATTATTTTGATTTTTATGTCTTTCACATTTGTCAGATTCGCATTATCATTAATTATTTGATTAGTCATGACATTTTAAATATATAAAAACATATAAATACAATTAACTGAACACCCAGTTATGAAATGACAGTTATTTACGAAAATGTTGGGCAGACACACAATGAGGGGGCATTGATATTTTTACACACTTTGTTACATTCCACTGCAATGAAAAATCAGAGTTGCCTGAAAAGAGGAAAAATGCAAAAAAGAAGAAAAAAATCAGTGACATGAGCGAAAAGTTGACATTTATAAATTAAGAAGTATTATGTAGCAAAAAAAAAAATGAAAACAAAAATGAATTAATATTTTTATTTTGAATTTAGGTTAAGCTTGTTTATAAGAAATATGAGGGGAGCTGTCGAAATAAAGCTTCAAAGATTTTACAAACTATATATAACAACGTTTCAACGACGTCACTGGTACTATTTCGAGAGAGGTTTAGCAAAAACTGCTATTCAATGCACACTTGATATAAGAGCAAAACAGAACAAAATGTTCCCTTACAAAATTTTCAATGTGCTATGTTTAGTAGGTTTTAGCTTAGACTTTGCTTATGTGCCACCAACCTTTTTTAAATTAACAAATGCTGTTCATACAAACAAAAATTTTCTTCCAATTATTAACAGCAAAATGTAACTTTCAATAGTTGTACCTTATCAAAAGCATTGAACAATGTTTATTTTCTGATACCTATTTCTTAGAATCACCAATCTCCAAAAATTGAATTTTGTTGTTTTTGTTGCGTTTTGCTTTTGGTTTACTTGAAACTTTGAAACATATTTTATTATTGTCACCTACAAAGATTATAATAATCGTTATAAGTCCATTCCAATAATAATCCCCCTTTGGTTTAAAACGTATTTTATCTTTTTATCAAGTTTCAATATTACATATCAAACACAAAACTTAAACAAAATCATGATAAAGTGGATTGACCTCAAAGCTTATTGTACTAGCTAGACATCGGTACAGATTTTGGCGATACAAACAATTTAACAAATTGTTTCATCCGAGATAAAATATGTTAACATTATTATAAGAAAATAAGACAAAATTAGAACAAAACAAACAAAAGAAAATCGAGAGAAAACCATAAAGAAGTGTTAAGAAGTTTAAATTAGGAAAGAAATCCGAGTAAAGAAGAAAATATGAGAAAATTTAAAGATATAAAGAAGTGTGAAGCTATAGAATTGGGCGAACTGCAGAATGACACATTCATAAAGATGATGGACCTTTTCATTTTGACATTATTTTAAAATTTCTGGTCTTCCCTATTATCCAAGAGACTATTTTCACCTTCACTAGTAGTCCATGACCATGTGCTAGTTTATTTAATTTATTGAAATAAAATAATAAAATTTATAACCATACCTAATACCAATGGTGTTCATAGCTAGGGTTGTTACGCCGCTCATAAAGAGCGTAGAGCTGAGGAGCCTCGCTTTGAAAATATCATTGCCGGACGCGCATACCGCCTCAGCTACCAACAGGGACACAATAAGCTGCGTCGATAAAGACAGGAGGCCTTGCTGTAAAAATTAAAACAAACATGTTTTTTTTTTCATTCCAAATGTGGACCTTTTGAGGAAAAAATGTTGTTTTCTGTTTGTTTGCTTTTTAAACTAAAATAGTGGACCTGTTTTTTCTCAGATATACAAGTAAATAAATTGTTTTCTAACTAAATATCATATAAACTGTTTTACTCAAATACAAGAATATACTTGTTAAAGGCACATTATGCCTCAGATATCAATATTTATTAAAGTCTTTAGAAATGTCAAACATGCACGTGTTTAATAGTGCTTTACTAATGGAATAAGAACATGCTAGGTGTTTAACAGCTGAAAAAAGTAGCGCTGAATGTGCAGTAATGTGTCGTAAAGTTAGCAAAATGTAAACAATGTACATGTTTTATTTTGACTTCCAGACAAAATGATATTCACAAAAAATATACCAATAACAACAAAGCAAAGAAAGCAAAGATAGTTCATCAAAGTGGGAAATGAGTATTTTATGGAAACTGTAAGAAGATACCAAACATTTTTAAATAGCATTTCTGGGCCTTTAATCTAAATATGTTTGATTTGACGAAACATATACAATTTTTTTACAACCATTGTGTAATTGTGGAGTATATTGTCAAATCTATTCACTTATTTCACTTATTTTTCCTTTAATTTCTTTTATAGTAATTTACAAAATATCAGATTAACAAAAGTACATGTATTATATTTCTTATCTGTATTATACGTACATAGTACTCATATTATATGTAATAATGTTTACTTATGTCTGCTTAATCTCAGTTGATTGGACTTACATGTATTTTATATGTATATTAATTTTGTGTATATCATTTGAGAAAGAGACTTAAATAAACGAATAAATTTAACTCATTTTAAAATTGTTATAGATTCTTTGCACGTTCTACCGACTGATGGCAGCTTATATATACCTTTCTACCATTTTAAAAACCAGCCACTTTGGTTCAATAGTGACACTATTATTATATTATACCATTGCATCTGTTGACACATAATTTGAATAAAATGGCGAGAAATGATATACATAAAAGGTCCGTATTTCATATATATTCAAATGACATTGCATGTAAAGCAAAACATATCAACATTAATCATGTCACGGAAGTGTTTACTCCTCTAAAATATTTCCTAGGCTATAAATATACCTGCAGTTTGAAGATTATAAGTATATTTCAAGGATATATTATAAGATACATGCATGCATATTGTAACAGATAGAAAAATAAAATCGAAAATGACCAATGACAAATGCATCATGTGGTTATAACAAACAATTCCTCCTTATACTTAAATTTGTTTTTAAGTGCATGACTATGATATATCTATAAAGTTATCATTTAACTATTATGGTACATTGTATATATTTATGTGCCGAACCCAACTGAATTTGTTTGAAAATCTTTGCCCAGCTTTGAACTTGGATCAGTTAAGTGATCTGAGTATCCAAACACAAAAACTAAGCTGCTAGCAGTATAGAGCCTGGTCAGATTGCTCGGTTGTGCAGGCTGAACTGGCTTTTACTCGTGGAAAAAGCTTATCATATATGTTCGGTTCTGTGTGTTCTAAGTTTAATAAGGGTCCATCCACCCTTTCAGGCAATGAGAGTATGAACCCCATTCCTTCGGTTCCACCAGGTTAAAGGTTAAAGTATATATTAAATTACCTGTAATGCACAGACTATTGTAATATGTATAGGTGGCGAATCCTTTACTCCATAAATCAAGTAATTCGCGTGAACACTCTTTTGATGTTGTAAAGTTTTGTCGGGCTGTTTATCACCGTCTCTGTCAGCAGATGATAACGCAGTTTCGTCTAAACATTCCTCCTTTGAATCAAGCATTTTACGTGAATTAGTTTGATAAATTTTACACTAAATTCAAAATCACTATAAGCATGTTATTGCAATGTTTCAATTGAATGCATTTTTTTTACTGAATGGCGATCTGGATTACTGAAAGTGGCCTAATAAACCATTTGCACAAACAATTTCTGTGCTTTATCATAAATAATTTAAGTTTTATATGCGTCCGCATGCACATGCTAGTATATGTATATTACTTATTCGTGCTTATCTTGACCCCATATGTATTCAAAAAGAGCAATCATTTGTTACTATCTTATTTTTTCTATTTAATACATATGAATAAAATAAAGATTTATACCAATAAATCTATTACACGACGGCAAATATTGGACAATATACAGTTTTTTTTTGTCTATATAAAGCTATCAAACACATTGGTCTATAAAAAAAGACACATGATTAAATTCTGATTTTTCTCTATACTGTAGATAGCTCAATTATTGTATTTTGATATTTAAATTCCTTAAACTTTTAATTGACTGGTCCTTATTCAAAGATGGGCTCATTCAGTAGGTATAGCGCTAAGGTAAGCAGAATCATCATAAACATTTGAGGATTTGGAATTCTTATTTTCTCTATTCTAAACACAAAAAGGTGTCGACATATTTTAGAAATTAACAACTAGCCCAAGAGATATGACTTTGTTATTTTTGTTTTTACAGAAAATTTATTGGCTGAAATACTGATATTACTTTTATAATGCAAGATATCCTCTAGTTAAACAAAATAATGGCTGAGGCAATATAAAACCGAGCTTTGGTTAAACATACATTAAATGCAGACGAGCGAATATTCATTCGGCAATACACATTTTTTGTGTTTCGTTTTTGCTTTGGTCATTATCAGATGACTTATACAAATAAAGTACGCGATTTGGTTAAATATATGATGTGAACACTGCTATGTTGAATGAATATTAGGAACCGTTTATGTTGTATTATAATACTACTTTATAATTTGTATTGCAATGACTATATTCAAAATATTTAATACGTATATCGCCCAATATCTAAATTAAAAATCACGAACTATACATATCTTGTATCATAAAAATATATAAGGATCAACCATGTTTTATTATGTAATAAATGCGCACACATCATTAAACGTTGACACCATTTGTCTCCACTTAATGTATGTCAAACATAATTCAGATTTACGGCGTGGTGAACTTATTTTGCCATGCTATTTTTTATACCATATTTACGGCCGTTGATTGGACTACGTGTTTTTCTTTAATGAAAAGTATATTGTTGATAAATAGGTAATAGGTGTATTAACGGACATCCTGTATATATATCATTGCAAAGGATCGTGGCATCCGTAATTTGGTCAATATTGTTTGCCAACAATCATATATCTTATGCCATTAAAACATACATTTCCTGAATGCGTGATTGTGTGCGAGAGAGTATGACGCTGCTATTCACTCGGATTATGTCGGAGAAAAGAGCGGGTTATTTATTTGTGAATTGATGACTTAAACAACGTGCACATGTCCGTTATTCATTTTATAAAAAATTCTGATCCCCAACCCACTGACAAAAATACAATAAACAACCCCACATCTAATAATAATAATAATAATAATAATAATAATAATAATAATAATAATAATAATAAATAAAACGAATTAAAAAAAAATCGACCCCACTACGAGACTCCCAGTGCCACTCCCGAAGAAACCTTTGTATACAAATCTGTCTATATCATTGTTGATGTGCATGTGAAAGAAACAGTACTTTTCGTTTTTTGCCTTGTTTGTTTATCCTCCTTTTAAATAATTTTGTTGTTAGTGGGTTTTCTTTTGATTTTTTGTGTTTGGTTACTTTACACAATTAATACGTTGTCAAGGATTAACATGTAAGCACGATGTGTCACTATCAACATACTGTTTTCTTTTCCGGACATAGAAATTATCTATACTTTTTGTCAAAGTGTCAATTGCATGATTGTGTTAATGATTGTTTATTTACACAGTCATAGGTCCGAGGAGGATGGCTCTCTGTCATGTTGTAATAATTTATCGGCCTGACACACTCTTATATATTTTATTTGACTTTTAAGATTTATAATAAAATTGTGGTAAAAATTAAACATTAGTGCAATTAGAATGACCATGACCTTTCGTGTGAGCAATTATTATAGAACTCCGTGTTATGGTATCCTATAAATAATATTTGTTACCTTCACCGAAAGAGATATTTCGTTCAATATTCAAGAATATTGGCAACAAGGGTTACTTTAACAGTGCTCAGTTTTCCCCTTGTGAATTTCGTTAAGAAGTGATGTTCTACCCATTTACATAACTCATTTTAACAATTAATTTGCACTTAGTCAATCAATAACCCAAGTGTAAATATAGGTGAAAAATTGACTGAGCGTTTTTATGACAGATATATACAGATATGGAAAATGCAACCTCTCCCACGCCCCCTAGCACCGATTTAAGCATTAATAAATGCTCAACTAAATGTTTTTAAATCAGTGACACCAAATGTCCTATAAAATATCATTTAAAAGGATATCACAACACTGTAATGAAGTACTGGGCGACTTTTTACAACCGCCACATAGTACATTGCACCTGATGTTAATACAAAAATCCAGGAATATAAAAAAAGTTTACACTTACAGCAGTTAAAGTAATGAACATATGTGCTCAATTATTATATGATCTAAAAATAGCTGCAATCTTATTGGTCCAAACTGTAGTCAACAGAACTTTTTATAAAATCATATTCACTGGGTGTAGTATCATATTAACTGGCTGAATTGTATTTTCAAATCTAAAAATAGATTGAGACTCATATTCAATGACCATACACCGTAGACTGTTAATTACGTGTGTTAATTAAAAAAATAATTGTTGCGTTTTGTTCTTTATGGCATATTTCTCGATTGAAATATCATTACTTTACTGTTATACTTAAATACTAAACCGCATTGATGAGTATAAACTTGAATTACTTTTGTATGCGCAGCGTTCGCGTAGTCGTTGCACGCCTTACACGTGCGTCTTTTTTCCCGCACTTCAACGAGGCAAAATTTGTACATGTATATAAGGATGTACTTTTTCGTGATTTTTTTTTTCAATTCTTAGCATATTCATATAATAAAACAATTATTGACTAGTGACCCATTGAATATGATGTGATATTCACCGGCAGAAAGTCATATTGACCTCGGCTATCGCCTCGGTCAATATGTCATCTGCCGGTGAATATCACATCATATTCAATGGCTCACTAGTCAATAATTGTATATTATTACAGCCTTTTGTTTTGTTAAATTGTTACGTTATTTTAGTCATAGTAAAAAAGACGATGTAGTAATGTACTGTTACACTGTAGTTGTTGCTATTTTCACAAGCACAATTTATCATATCCAATATGTTATACAGAAAAAAAAGAAAGAAATATTTGAGCCGTGTCACGACAAAACCAACATAATGGGTTTGCGACCAGCATGGATCCAGACCAGCCTGCGCATCCGCGCAGTCTGATCAGGATCCATGCTGTTCGCTTACAAACTCTTTAACAAGTAGAGAAACTGATAGCGAACAGCATGGATCCTGATCAGACTGCGCGGATGCGCAGGCTGGTCTGGATCCATGCTGGTCGCAAACCCATTATGTTGGTTTTGTCGTGACACGGCTCAATTTTATCGGTTTAACACATTTAACAATTATATAGAAAATGAATGATATGGGTGTAATTGACATGATGGATTACATCTATGAAAATATATATATATTGGTTAATGAATTACTCATGATTATGGATTTTAAAATCAACAAGTGATTTGAGTGAGTTCTCCGAACAGGCGTTAGCTTTCAATTAAGTGTTGTTTTTAATGACCACAAAACGACATTTGATTTTAAAGAAATTTTTCGTAAATAATAATAAAATAATATTGAAATAATGATGATGTTGATGAAGATAATAATAATAATAATAATAATAATAATAATAATAATAATAATAATAATAATAATAATAAACAATAATAAAAAACATTAAAAAACACGCTTAAGCCGATGCTGGGGGCATGCAATATGTTGTACATTACATGATCTCCAATAAAAATACTCAATCAAATCGAGTCTGCAACTGTCAGCTTTGTTTTCATTGCTGTTAAGTAGTCTCCATCTTTTTAAGATTTTTTTTACTAAATTCAATAATTTTTCATTATTCCTGACATAAATTACTTAACATTGAAAATAATTGAATTTATTGTTTTTATGTAAAATTGTATTTAAAAATTGTAAATTGTGTTTATAGTAATATAATTAAATATTGTTTAACTAAATAATTGTATACCTTCATCGTTGGACAAATGCAGAATGAAAAAAATAGTCTGGACTTTTTTCTGACAATACAAACTGACAGAGCAAGATTACATGCTCTATAACACCAACCTAATTCATTTTATCAGTACAATTTGATGACGAACTCTTCCGATTTCTACATCCGATGGAAATGATATAAAGATCGATCAAGTTTTATTAATTGTTTGGTTAAATCGACCACAACACTTTAATTACACATCTTCTAATAACTTACACTTTTAAATTTAGATAAAATATATCAAAATCTATTACTTAGTATACATGTATGTTATTTTCATAAACATCAATAGCAATTTAGCCTGTTATATGATATTTTTGTCAAAGAAATGGAATTGCCACATTAGGTCATTTTTTTTATCAGTAAATATGTTTGGATCAGTCATCAGTTTGCAATAAAACACAGTGGTATGTGCATAAATGTTGTAGAACTTTGTCTGTCTTCCATGTCAAAGTTACAGTCTATTGACAATAATAGCGTCGCGTTATTTACAGGTTACGTTCTGACGTTACGCCATGCACTTGAAGTCGCACAGTGAGCGCAGACGACAGTAATTCTATAGCTAGCGCACGAGCGTTCATAGATTAGTTATTTTGCGTACCAAGTATGCAGCAGTGTATCATTATTACTCTTAAAATACATGATGATATTATTAATTATTTTGCAAATAAAGTCACAAATAATCTTTGTAGGTCATACTATAATGCATTTAATTAGGATGCAGAAATACAACTCGTTTACCAAATACTTATAAATGAAATATTGAGAATATTGTTGAAAAAAATGCGTCTTTTCATTTTTCGTATTTTCACTGTAAAAAATTATTTTTTACTGCAGTGAAACATATTTTCCGTATTTTCACTGGTGTCTTGCCGGACTACTTTTTTCTAAATTTTACCAGTACACAAAATTTAAAGCTACATGCCTCCAGATGAGTCAAAATATTTCAATAAAATCAAACTTGAGAAATATGTACTACGATTTTAGGAAAAGTAAAATGATTCGAGATTCAAGTAATATTTTACATGTTATGTGCGGTTAATGACTGATTTTTCAATATTTACAACTATATTTCTACTGCGTTACTAACGCAGTAAGAGCTATTTATGCATATTTTGACAACTTTTTTGTAATTTACGTAGGTTGAAAGTGCCATTGATAATGTGCAAACTGCTTCCTTTTGGTTATTTCACGATATTATACAGTAGAATACATTTTCAAAACTTTCATAAAAATTAGCGTGTATTGGAGGCGTGCTGCTTTAAGGGAAGGTCTCTCAAATTGTAATGTCAAAAAAGAGAAAAATATATATAATAAACAGAAAATTTAAGTTTTTTTTTCTTTAGATACAGGATTTATTTTCATCTTGCGGTTTGAAAATTATCATATTTCACTCGACACTCATGAAATATTTATTTTCATACCACTCTATGCTAATAAATCCTGTATTTATAGGTAAAACTTGAATATATTGTATATACATATGTATTATTTTTATCTATATAAATTCATACTGAAAGAATATATATCAAACTTTTATTTCACTGTATCTGAATTATGTTTGACCGCAGAAGCATAGTATATTGAGTACAATTTTCTTCTTCTCTTTAATTATAGTTTAGTATGTGAAATTGTAACAAATAAATAAAAAAAGTATATGATGATGTTTTCTTTACGATGAACCCCAGTGAAACGCTAGGATAAATTAAAAACTTATTTGTGTTTAACAAATGTCCGCAAATCAACCGGATTACTTGCAAGAAATATACTTGAGTTTACATCACCGGGCTGAAATGTCCAGCTACTAATTTGATAAATTACATCATCAAAATGACAAATGATACGTAATCGTTTAAATATCAAACGCATGTTAAGTACGGAATTTGTTATTCAAACATAAAACATTTTTAAGACAAAAAATAAATATTTTTTTTGTTATAAAAATCTTGTATGACATAAAAACTAAAGATTTTTTTCTTGTTTTTAGTAAAAGTAAATATAAAAAACATAAGTAAACACCGGCCATTCAAATTGTACTTCGACGCGGTTCACCAAAGTTGCGATATTAACTCCCCCGTAATTGATACAAAACAAAACCACAACGTATCTAAAGCGTTCTATATTTAAATCTTAATTTGCCCTCTCATCTGAATCATACGTTGTAACGTTATAACCCTCATACGTTAAAAAAAAAACGGCAATCCGAATTTGAACACTAATTCATCAAATTAACCAAAACAGGATACTTAAAATGACAATCCTAGTGATCCTTTCAACACTTAAAAATTGTAAAACAATATCTTGTGATATTAGAATCAATATACGCCCTTTATTTTTACGTAAACCACGCATTAACGGTAACGTAACGCATGGATGACGGCAGTAAACGTCATATCAACGGATCAGTCCGTTTTGCCGTATAAAAGCACTCTGTTATCAAATGATAGCATGAATTTACGATTTCAAAGTGCTGGTGTTATGAAGTAGCATGCTTTCTTTAATTTAATTTGTTGTATTTTTACGCCACTTTTTGACATTTTACGACATACGCCTCGGTTCTTTTTATTATTTTCAGTGCTTAAAAAGACACGATTTTTATAAAAAATAGATTGCATGAATAAGAAGGAACAAATAGGTTTATTTTATTATTATTTTGCATGACCGCCTGCAAGAGTTTTATTATTATTTTTTAAATTTTTAATTACAAAAGAAGGTATTCAGGTGAACAGAGCAACAAGTCAGGGGATTTCTGACGTTTTGATAGTTGAAACACCAGACGAAAATTAATAGACACATATCAGTGCGTGTGACTTCTTAAAAATACAATTATTATAATAAAATGAGTGGGAAAATGTGGACATTATTTCTAGGCACCGTTTTTCTAGCGTGTTTAAACAGTGTTTCCGGTAATGGTCGACTTCTAGTTCCACCGCAAAGGTCCAGTCTTTGGAGGGATCCATTATTCTACAGAAACCGTTACGTCGTCAAAAATTATGACGATCATACTCTTGACTGTGGTGGATTCTGGGTAAGTTAAAACATAATGCAAGACTTTTAATCTTATTACATGATGTGAAGAAGTACAAATGTCACTTTTTTCATTTCGTACGTTTCTTGAAAATTCATTAGATTTTTTAAACAGAAAAAATGTTGCATTTTTCTTCGGATAAATTATATTCGTCCCTTTAAAGCAACTTTTGATTAGCTAATAGTTATATTTATTATGCGTTCATCTAAATTTGAAGAGAAATTCTACATAACAAAATTCAGGATCAAATCAAGAACGAAAAGGAAATATTTTTTACCAATTATTCATACAAAACTTGAGTAATGCTGTATTTTCAAACAAAACAGCCGCAAAGTGATAAGGCTAAAATTAAAATGCATTTCTTAAAAAAAATCTTTTTAAACGGAAATACATTTTTTTCAATACAGCTTAGTTTATAAATAATTAATATATCAAAATATTTTAAAACGAAATTCTGTTCAGCGGTTGTATTTTTAAATCTTAAATAGTTACGCTTAAAATAAAAATGTTATTAGTATCTGTTTCAACATTATAGCGAAATAAAACAACATCAATATAAAAACTAACAATGTTCTTTTTGATACGATTTATTATTGTATAATGATAGTTTGTAAAAAAGTAACGAAATTAAAGGAAATACAAATCTTGTAACAATCTAAATGTAACACGCACTTTATTCAGGAAGTTGGATACTGGTAATAAGTGACAGTTATTTTGAAAATACATGGACAAGTTAATTATTTAACTAATATCTAAAGACAACTTCTCTGACAGATAAGTGGCCAAAAAATAACGTTACATTCTCGTATCATAAATTATAACAAGAAGTACACAAAAATTACATGTTTTTTAATGTTTTAACCTGAAAAGTCGGCTCGTACAAGTAAAAGTTTAACATTTTATTTTTGATAATGGAATAGCATGTTTTAACAACGCATTGTGGTACATTAGAGTATTTGAGAATAAAAGAATGTTTTTGAGGACCTGAAATAAAACTAGAAAATACTGTCAAGTGAAAAACGTTTTTTTTTTCAATTGAAAGCATTAGAAATCCTGTACTCTTATAACAGTACTAAAATATCCCTTTTTCCTAATTATATATTTAACATTAAATTTGATTTGAATTCCTAGAATGTTCATTTGAATATTTCTTTTGATGAATTACATAAAGCATGTCTTAATTTTAATTGATTTAGAACATGAAACCTCATTAATTTGTAAAACAATTTGTTTAAAACAGCTGCGCACGAGTTCCACTTGCGCATACGCGTTTCGTGTTTTGTAAAACACAACTAAATGATATATATTATTTGTTTAAATATAAACCATATCTAACATTGAAATTCTGAAAGCATGGATAGATTTTACAAAATATCATTATGTTACATTGCTTACTGTGCACATGTTTCAATAAATGTATTTTATCATTCATTCACTGCAAAAACACACGTACTCATTTCACTCTGAATTAACGGTACTTTAAGAAATATGGTTAATGATTGATAAAGATTTGATGTTAAAAAGTCTGTAATAAAGCACTCGTTTTCATTGTTTTTTCCAGCCTAAGGATTAAGATAGCTTTCTCCATAGGTTGGCGTGAAAATTGCCCAAGACAGCAAATGTTTTTAATGGTTTTTATACGTCATGAAAGATTTTTAGTCGTATAGTTTGTTGCCGACTCAATACGACCCCATGCGAATACGATTAGAAAACCACGTCAACCGATAGAAATTCGAGAAATTTATTTTCGGTCTTACATATTTTTTTTTTAGTTCGATATAATTATATACCTTTAAGTTTTTGAGGTCTCGTAGGATTAAAACTTTATAGGGACATCTCATAAAAACTTAACCTATTCAGTCATGTTATATTGTCCATGTACTTAAAAACGATAAAAATCCACAAATACATATCAATTACATGTTTGCAGATGACAACATTCATCCTTAAATATAAAAATTTAATTTATTTCAGAAAATGCACGAGAACGATGGAAGATGCGGCGTGTGTGGTGATGCGTGGGACGACGAACAGCCACGCCCAAATGAGGCAGGTGGAATGTACGCTCGTGGTATTATCGGCCGCACGTATTCCACCGATAAGCGATTCATTGATACCATCGTTCAAGTGACTTCATCGATGTCTGGGTATTTCGAGTTTAACATTTGCCCCAACGATGACGTCAAACAAACAGTAAAGGCAGAATGTCTGGATCAGTTTCCATTACGCATCTTGAGCAAGGATCGATCCACGTCGTATGGTAGACGATACTCGCCGGACATTAAGGCGGGGCAAGCTGGGATCGTTGAACTATCTTTAGAAATACCAGAGGGACTTGAATGCAAACAATGTGTTCTACGATGGAGATGGCATGGAGGTAAATAGCATAGTAACATATTTTCATGTTTAAAGTAAAAACCCCTTCAAGACGATTTAAATAAAAATAAATGAATTGTGAAATACACAGACAGTAGTTAAGTTTTCTTCCAAACTGTTTCCTGTAAATCAATTTTGGGATTTCAAAATGTGCGCTAGTTAAAAGGAACTAAATTGAACTTTTTTTAGCCCAAAACATAAAATTTGAATTTCTTATAAAATCAGCTTGGGCCTTTAACTCAGAAGAAAATACACGAAGGATTGTAAGGAAATTTACTCGGAAATAAATTGAGCTATTCTGAACCCGATTCGAGTGAAAAGCGTTCATTTTATTTTTGTCATTTTTCACAATTTTTCTCGAAATACGGGGAAAGCGAATGATCTGAAATTTTGGGCCTGAACCTACACCAAATGGAACATTAATCTCGAAAACTTATTTTCTGTCCCGCCTTGTCAAAAAACCCTCAGTGGAGTCCCTTTAATATGCCAACCAGTCATAATTGATCTGTGCTGAACACAAACTGTGTTTCTAATGTTAGTTAGGACAATTGTTTACTGACTAGAATTTAAATTGCCCACCTGATTTTGCCATTCAGCCCCCTCCCTGTATTATGAAACTAGTCGCATGGCCTCTAATTAATTCATTTTCATATTTATTATTCGTACATTATACACGCAAAATAAGTACTAGTACAAGATAGTTAAGATTTTCAAAGCATATAAAGTAATGTAAATTAAAAGAAACCACACGTTATTAAGTAGTAAAAGCAGATTTCAATCACCAGATAAATGAATAAATTTATCTTGCTTTTATTACACACACTAAAATAATAAGGTCATTCGGAGTGATTACCATACTTAATTATTTCTTTGTCACTTAATGTGACTACATTTAAATTATATTTCCATGGCCAATTACAGGCTTGTATACTTGAAGAATGATATAGATTATTTGTCCAAGAACAATGTCTGTGAGAAAGCCAAAAAATAACAAATAATATTTAATTATTCACTATAATAACACACAATGTTTGTCCATATTTTGAAGAAAAAAAAATCATGTGACAGCAGCCCTTGTTATCTAGTTCGCCATAAATGGTCAAACATGGAAACCTTAAAGAACACCCAAAACGATAAAATTGAAAATATTGCAGGATCGGTTTAAATGAGCCTGTTCATGAACAGAAGTGGAAATGAAGGTTACTATCCATGCTATGCTCTTGCTTAAGCAGAACTCAACATTGGTCGAACTCAGAATTGATAAATACTTGATACAGTCTAAAATGAATTGATGATCATCACTTTTAAAGATGTATTTTTTAGAGCAGCTTTCCATTCACACTGACGTAGCATAAAAATCATTCATCAAATACCTTACAAATTTATATTCGGACATAAGATATAAGGACATCGCGTGACAAGTATATAGATATGTCAGATTGACTTGCGGTTAAGATGTCTGCCTAGGAACAAAAGGACCGTGAGGTAGAGTTCTTCCGTGGCCACGGTTTCCTCAAATATAACCTCTAATTGTTAGTTCCAGAAAGTAGTCTCGAGAGTAGTTCAGATAATCACTAAGTTTACATTGCAATCAAGCTACATAAATTATGTCTTATCCATATGGTTTAAAGACTCTTGTAACACGGAAATAAAAGTGTCAACCAATGCACTGAATGATTGTCTATCACCATCATTATTGTTTCACCTAACAAGCATTTATTTTACCCTTCTAATGTATTCCGTGGGGGTTGAATAAATATTCAGAGGGCGCTACATATTGTCATAAATCATTATGCTTTATACTTAATGTTACTTGTCTCATCAGATTAGTTTTATGATTTTGCATATTGTAAAATTGTAGCATTATTAAAAAACACTCCGCAACCTGCCTCTTATATATTTTGTCATATTTAATGCCCTATTCGCATTATAAAAGTAAGTTTCGAGTGATTTTTAAAGCTTCTCTAACAGTAACTGTCAGTAGAATCAGTGTAGATGTAGACAGAGATGAGAGACACTTGTTACGTAACTCATTAAATGTAAAAAATGTACTCATTCAGCATCTCCCGCCCTTAAATTTAAATATTTGTAATCACTAATATCCTGTGCTTAACTCATACTTATGTAAATCAATATATAATTGCGTAAGTACAGATAAGAAAAGAACAATCAAACATGATAGATATAGTTAATTACAATACAGAATGAATATAAACATTTCAATGAACCTTTACCATTAAACTTTTTAAACATATCATATTATGCTAACCTACATATTTAGAAATTTTTTCTTCTGCGCCAAAATATGCACTCATTCAAAACATTTTAAACAACTTAACAAGTACTTTCAACAAACTTTGGTGGTATTAAAGAGCCTTGTATACTCAATAGGGCATGCATGCTTAAAGTATTTTCAAAAATGTTAAACTTAATTCATTAACTATATAATAGTTGAATTACAAACAGTACAAATATATATATTGTAATACGATAAAAACTTTCGATCCATCCCTTGTTTATCATATTGTTTTCTCAAGTTAAGTAAGGCGTATATAATATTATGACATATGTTTAACTGATGTTATACTATTATGTTTAACATAGGTTTTATTTTAGACATAAAAGCATTTTGATTAAATTACAAAAAATTGTTTGTAGTTGTTAACTGTCTGGCTTGTCAGATAATACTAGTTATGTTTTCATTGCAGCAAACAATTACGGTATCTGCAGGAATGGGCAATGGGGAAAAGGATGTGGAGAACAGCCCGAGATCTATAACTGTGCTGACATTGCTATTCTACCTGAACACGTGATCAACGGCGGCAAAACTATTGATAATAGACCAGTGAGGCCAAAGTCTACAACTTCAACAACAACACAAAAGACTACGACAACAAAAGCTGCAACAACAACTACTACACCAGCAGTCACTACAACAACCGAAGAACCACTCGCAGTAATGACAACAACAACAACACATATTCAAACAACAACAACGCCGGTAGTCACAACAACAACTCAAGAACCAACAACAGAGCAACAAAAGACAACAACAACAGAATCAGTCATGACTACTTCTCAAGAACCAGTCGAATCAACAACTCATAAAGTAATGACAACAACAACAACAGAAGCTGAAACATCAACTAAAGAACAAAGAACAACATCACTACCAGAACAAACAACAGCAGCACTTGATCAAACACCAACTACGCCAATACAAGAACAGACAACAGCATCACAAGAACAAACAACAACACCACCAATGCAAGAACAGACAACAGCATCACAAGAACAAACAACAACAACACCTCTAATACAAGAACAGACAACATCAACACAAGAACAAACAACAGTAACAACAAATGAAACATCAACATCAAATATGCCTGACATCACATCTACTGCGTCATTAGCCATGAATTCTACACTGACGATAAAAAGTACAACGTCGCAATCTGTTATACCTGAATCAACAACTGAAATACCGACTGTTCAACCCGAACCAGAAGATTCTGTAATCACGGAATCAACACCACAGCCAGAACCAGAGCAGAGACAATCTACAGAACATATCAAACAATCTACTTCAGGTGTTGTCGATCAAACAACCACTATGGCTTCCTCTGATAAGGCAGTAACAGAGACTTCGACAAATTTGCCTTTAGTACAAACCGACGCAGCGAAAACAGATCAAACAGCATCCAGTTCCACACCAGCAAATACAGTTCAGCAGCAAACTACAGAACGCATTGATACAATGACGACTACAATTTCTCCCGTTAATCAAGCTGAAACACAAACTGCAGAAGCACAAACTAATGCGGTAAAATTTCAAAATGATACAACGACTTCATCTAGTGTGATTGTGACGGTCGATAGCGCATCTAATGTTCCAGTAGCAGAAACAACAGTACAAATAACTGAAAACCTAAACACAACATCAAGCATAAAGGAAAATGCCGCAACAAACTCACCGGTAGAGCAGGATACGGCAAGCAGTATTATATCGGATATGACTAATTCAGGAAGAAGCACTTCCATCAGAAGTTCGATTGATTGGCAAACAACACAATCTATTAGAATCGACGATAAAGCAACTTCGCAGCTTGACATCAAGAAAGGTCAGCGACAACAACTCAAACCATTGTCCCCAAAGATACATCAGATAGACAGCACGATTCATCGTCGACGCATGTACCCATAGACTTCACAACTGCTGCCAATGGAGCAGTAAAAAATGAGATGATGACTGTGGTTAAATCCGATGCAACTATCACACCAATAGAAATAACAATGAGACCTTTGATAGAGAATACAACGAGAACACAAATAACTGTTGATACAACAAACGCAGTTAGCATTGAAGGACAAACCGATTCTAGTTCTAACGAACAAACAGTTAAGCCTTTAGTACGGTCAACAGAACTTCTACCAAAATTGCAAGATACAAAAAATAATATAAACAGTGAGGTAACAGCAAGTAACCAATTAACAGAATCATCGTCCACTGTACCATCAGTTACCGTTGACACATCTTCAACCACGCTGTCTGATCAATCACGACAACCGTTTGTAACCGGAAACATAGTCACAAGTACTAGCACACCAAAAAGCTCCACAAGTAGTTTATCACTTGTAGATTTACTAAATGCTATTTCTAAACTAGAAAACATTACTTCAGATGAGTTAATTGATGCAATATCACCCGCCTCTAACTCCAACAATTCGAACATTTTTGACAGCAGTGCAAATGCGTCAGCAACTGTTCATGAAGATAAGACAAAAAATACAACACCGTCGCAAAAAATTAATAACAACTCTGAATCAACAGGAACCACTGAATCATTGCAAAGTAGTAAACAGCAAACAACAGAAGCAAACATGATGACGGACTCTACAACTGATTTAATTGTAAATCCGGATATGTTATTTAATATTGTAACATCTAGAACGACCCGTATTTCGCAACCACAAGGAGGTCGCTTCGGGGGAGGGATGAGCATTGCTAAAATAACCCCTGTTGACAATATTGTAAATATTGATTTAAATATCCCCGGTGGTGAAGCTAACGTTGAAAAGGAGAGAAATAAAATTGACGGGGGATCATAACATTATGTTACATTATAGCAACTAAAGAAACTTTTATAATTGCTCACATGAAAATGCTATTTTAGCTAGTCTTCTATTCCGTTTTCTTTCTTCAGATGTACATACTCCATTAATATTTTATTCTATTTATGGCCGCTAATATGTGTGCGATGTCTTGTGACGATTTGTCTTGTTTGTCTTATTTCGTAAGATTTTTTAAATTAAACTGTCATGTATGTAGTTTTTATTTAGTAATCCTTATTTCCGATATAGCGGTGTCCGTGACCTAGTATTTACGTTATTGACATTCGGCCACTTGCTCCTTTAATTTCGCCAGGGACATCGGGTTCTTCATCTGAGAAAGCGATGCAACTTACTTATGGAACGCGGGTGGTGACCGTGGTTCTATAGATAATGTAATATAGGGGCGTCAGTCTGAAGTGTTCCCCTTTACTAAAGTTAGAAAGTCGGCAAGTGACATTTTCAGCATTGATGAGACTGAAACGCGCATGCTTCAAAAACGTATAAACATATGCATAATAAAATTTATCTAAACTTTTCATGATCTTAGATTATGAAAACAGAAATATTTCAGGCAAAATAAACTGAGAACCTATCTCGTTTTAGATATTCTTACCATAGAATTTGACAATTTGATTACCACAGATAATTCACAATCCTTAAATTGCCCTCATTTTTCATGTACTTGTAGTCCTCAAAAAGTGTTTGTGCAAAGTGTAAAAAATTGGTAAAGATAAGTTTATTATTATGTAGTGATGTGTAAAATAAAAAATCATTATTTTCGCTTCTTTAGTTAACGATGATGTCGCATCTGTTGCTGTTTGATGGGTATAATTCGGAGATACTATTACAATCATATTGGTTATATTTTACAATTGTTTTTGGTTTAAATAATTACTAAAATATTTAATTACTGTAATTGAAATAATTAATAATTTTATACCTTAAAGTGAAGAAACCGTTAAAAACTTATTGGAAAACTAATGTGCGCTCTGTTAACGTATATTTAAATTAAGTCACTTTTAAGCAATGGTATGAAATGACAAAATACCGCTGTGATGAGAAATTTGTCAGTATTGTGAGAAATGTAAGAATTTTCGTAATGAGCATGCTCATATATTTATATATATTGCAATTGTAGATTGATCAAAATATATCAAGCCGAAAAACTGGTCATATTGTAATGAGTCTCATTCAATAGCTTTTAAAATAACCAACAACTACATGTACATGTATTTGCTGTGTGAAATATTTCGTTAAGCACTGGCAATTTATTGCTTTGTTGAAATATCGTTCAAAAATGTACCAACAAACGTCGTCAGTAATATTGTTGCATACTGAAACACTCTTCTTTGCTTTAAATTCATGTCGGACATTTTAAGTACTAAATCCGTATTAATATGACATTTACTGATTGTCGTTGCTTCCGAAATCAGACTTTTTAATTATGTCACCATCATTTATTCGGATAAGGACATTATGTGTTTTCAATTACACTCAAGAAACTAGTCACGTAACTGTTTTAACAACCGGATATGATTGCTACATAAAAGTTAGCTGTTATGTAAATATGAATGAAAAACATAATATAACATTTGTTGCCATTCTAATTCAGAATTTTTTATTCATAAGAAAATATCAAACATTTTTAAGAGACAAAAATCATACATTTAAATAGTCGGGTCGATTTTTTGTCAACACCTGCAGGAAAAGTTATTCATTAGCAGAATGTGCTGAATAAATATATTCGAACTGTTTTTCTAAACATTGCATGTGTTAACCATAATAAACCAAAATGTAGTGTCGCAACCATTAAAAAGTAATTCGCCTTTGCAATCTATTTGTAACTACTTCTTATGCCTGCCCGAGCAAGTAAACGAAAAGTTATTTCTGAATTTGGTAAAACAGTATAAACATAGGGCAAACATGACAGCAGTGATAGTGGTAAAAAATTTAAAGTTATATCCAAAAAAGCAAGAAAAAGTATATTTCTATTCGTTAATGAAAGGATATATTAGTGTATGAGATGACTTTACGAGACATCTACTGATATCGATTGATTTTATTACTCAATACAATGCAATTGGGGGACATTTAGTGCATATTAAGATATGCTATAAATGTTCATAACAGAGACGAATAGCTTCAAATGATTTTAGGCGGGGGTAATAAGTGAATGGGGCATAATTGTACATACGAAATTGTGCAATATGTATTATAAGCTTTCTTAAAAATAATCAGGAAGAAATATGTTCTTTTTAAAATACTATCTTACTTAAAGAATCACTATAAAACACGTAAAATACTTTTTGGAATAGTTTACTCGATGATTTTCTTATCTATTTTTTTTGTTTTTGTTGTTTTTTATATTTCAAGTTATGTCGACATTGTAAAGATCATGCATGGACTTTCAAGCTTTACAGGTAGAGGAAGACCGTAGGTGTTACTTCGTGCATTACTTCAGGCACAAGCGGGCATCAGAGTAGAATTACCGATTCGAGCTTGAAAGCATCTTAATATGAAATAAATCAAAGTCCCTAACGGGATACGAACCCACATCTGTGTTATCTATATGTTAACGCTGTGTTGAATTTTCTAACATTCGATAAATAGGAATAGTCTCAGGTATGTATGACAACGTTAAAATTCACTAAATAATATCCGTTTCTATATTTCAAATTTTCAGCCCTAGTTGAAATCCGTGTTTTCAGATATTATTTGATCTCTTTTTATTAATATTGTTCTTTCAAACTTCTCCTCATATTAAAAAAAGTGTGCTGTATGTGTTAGAATATTGTTAGTATGTTGTTATGACAGAATGTCACTTTTCCAGTTGCATGCAAGCGAAAAAGAGAGATTTTAATACATAAAGAGATAGACATTATCAACCTATAACCCTGGCTGAAAGATTAAGTTGATTGACCTAAAATCGCTTGCCCCTCACCAATGTGGGTCCGAAATCAGTCAGATATTTTATAGCTCACCAAATAGCATACGGAAGGCCGATGGTTTTACTCATGTGCCAACCCGTACAAGAAAGAGACAGAGCTGGAACATTGCCAAATGACTTTTACATAGTCAGCGTGTCTTAAATTAAAATCCAACAAAGCAAATAATATTGACAACGGTAATATTTAATACAAGAGAACTATTTTAAGCTAGGAATTAAAAACTGTTGCATAAACTATTGGATAAAACTCTACAAATGATGTTTTCTGTGTAATCTATTTATACGTATATTAATAAATATCATCGCAACAAATAGCAGCATATAAACAGCTATGCAAATAAGAAGAGCTTGGTAAAGGTCATCATAGAGTAAAGCTATACAGAAAACTTACAATTATGTTATTAATGTTTATTTAATATGGAGTGTTGTTTGTTTTTTTTTTAATTAAAGGAAGCCATCTTACACGGCATTATTTTTTACATGATGCAAATACAATTAGATTGATCTTGTTTGTGGACATGTTACTGCCGGCGGACCCGGATTATAAAAAAACTAAACAACGACTCATTAAACTGTTGCAAAACAGGAATTACATTTTAACCAGTTTGTTCAAGTTATATCCGGTTGCAAAATAGTTCAATCATTGTCATCATAACCAAAGCAGTTTACTCCCTAAAACACTAATAGTGATGTGTTAATGTTTATCTGTTTGTCTTAAAACCTGTGAACACATATTGCATTAACAACAACTTAAATGATAATGGCATGTTTAATATATTATAGCATAACTTGCTATTCCACCGATATAGAGGATATTCCTCTCTGTGTATAAAGTTTGCTGATATTTACAAATTTCCACATATTGTCAAAGGAAAAGAAGAATGTCACTAAAATTTACAGTTTCACTAAGTAGATGTGAACAAGTCAATAATTGACGCTTTATATTCTTCTACGATCCTAGCTACATTCTAAACAACCGAAACTGAACAAAAACCATAACCGATAATAGCAAATATTTTGCGGCATACTAATTTGTAAATTCGAGGCGTTCCATATTTCGCCACCTAGCAGTTGCGCATTCTAATTATAGGAAGTAACCGATTAATCATTATAAAAGAAGCTGATTGTGACATTGAAAATTAATGCCCCTTGATTAAAGTGTAATCATTAGTTACAATCACATGCAATCACATGTTCTGCAATCAAGTCTGGCGCGTAGCAATTTGAAGAAAACATCTATATTTTTCATAAGAACGAAATATATAACTTTACAACAGAGTATAGTAAAATAGAGAAAAACAGAAGCCGCAAAGAAAGCCCAAAACGGCAAATAGGCGGAACTAAATAAAATGGAATATTGAAAGGGTTTTTGAAGCCCGTATATCATAAACAAGTCGTCAAAAAGCAAATTTAAAAAGCAGGCAACATATCATAAGGGTGATTATACAATATTCATGTAGGAATACTGGAACCACCCAAGTTAAAAGAGGCCAAATAAAAAAAAAACTAAAAATATAACATAACATGTATACAAAACAATTATGCTGTGCTGAACGATCTTAAAGGATCGAAAATATAAGTTGTTTGTTTAAATGTACCGGGAGACATTTTACAGCGGCCACACGGCAAAAATAACACTGATGAGACATAATAAAATAGGGAAAACAATAGCCCTAAAGAAAGTCCAACACGGCAAAATTAACAATGTAGCAGGCTCAGTTTGATTTAGCCTGTTCATGGACGGTACTGAAAAGTGCAAGTAACCGTCCATGCCGTCTACGCCTCTCGTGAGAATACTGTTTTTAAAGCCCACTCAATGAAATAAAATTTCATCTAACACACAAACAAACAAATATCCTCTATTTAATAACACATATGTGGCATATGCAATAAAGAGTGGTAAAAGATGGCACGTTATGACTCTGTGATATTCGTTTTTCAACACATGAAAAAGTTAAGTTAAAGTGACACGGTAAGATGTTGTCAATTAAAGCTACAGTCTCACTAACATCCCGGCAGAGTCCCGGTAGACATCCGTGGTGATCCGGGAACAACCGGGGTACGACCGGGAACAACCGGAGTACATCCGTAACTCTGCCGGCAACATCCGAGATGATCCGGGAACATCCGGCATTCGACCCCGGATAGAATAAAATACAAGTTTGCTTCTTTAAAAAGAAGCATGCGGCGAGAGGTCTTTTTGCTGCTGTGGAAGATTTGTTTAATTTGAAAATATTTGGAAATAAGACACAACGAATGGTTATAAATTACAATTATTTAACAAAATATAATTTATTATATAAATTGAATATATAGTATCATAATGAAAATTTGTTTACACTTCATTTTTTAATGTTTTGAAAGATTATATGCTGGAGAAATGGATTTTTTTCCTTGACGCATTAGGGATACTTTTTATACAAAGGGAACTAAATTTAAAATAAATGATATGTATATAAAAAGTAGTATCAAAATAAAAGTTTCTTGTAAAATTCAAAACCGCCTCCGTGGCCGAGGGGTTAGAGTCGATGACTTCTAATCCAGGTACCTCTCTGGCGTGGGTTCGATCCCCGGGAGATGCTTTGGTAGTTTAGCGCGGAGGAAGGTTGTCTAGTACTGGTGTAACTCTCCAGGAACGATGGTTAGGAAACTACCCGCCTATATGACTGAAATACTGTTGAAAAAGGCGTAAAATGAAACAAACAAACAAACAAACAAATTGTAAAATTCAATAAGCAAATTTTCGGTTAATGTTTTGGTAAGTATATGAAAACATTTCCTCTACATTTTCCAAAACGGGCATAAAGTATGTTAATCAGATAATTTTAAGTCCAGGATTTACATAAAAATGTTTTATATCATTTGATTAGAATAAACAGAACATAAAGCTGCATGCCTCCAACCACAATATTTTAAGAAAATCAAACGTGTGTCAAATTTGTGGCACTTGCGCCAAAAAATCCCCGTTGCGTTACTTAGTCATACCAGTTCAAAAGAACTTTGTACACGCGGTACACGGTTGACTCGGTCGTATAAGGTCTCAACCCGGTACGGAATTAGACCGAACCCATTGTAGTCTAGAAAGTAGTTCTTTAAAATTTTGAAATGGCCCAATTTAAGTCATCTCTAGTTAGATTGGTCATAATTAAAGTGTATTTATTGCATGTGTGTAGTTTTTGTGTGTTATATGATGACCTTAAAAGTTGTTTTTTGTGTATTCTCCAGGAACTAATTTGTTGGTGGAAGGATTAAAGATGTACTACCCACCAGCTGTCAGGAGTTTTTAAAGTGGTGAATTTAAACAGTGTTACAACAGAATGAAGATTTCTGAAAAAAGTAGATGGCTAACCTATTATATTTTAGGCCTCATTAGTCCGATTAAAGTAAAATTTAACGTCAAACAAATTGCAACACAAGCTTTTTTTACATTTTTAGTTTGTTATACACATCATATAAAACAGGTAAAAACCCTAAAAAAATCTAACCATGGCAAACCAGTAAAAAAAGCAATTCAAATTTTGCATTTGTTTCGAGTTTTTATATGGCTCTGCATGTACACCATACACAGAGTTTTATGTTGCGTTCATTGAACGCCGCCTTTCCTTGTTGATCTTGTTTTTCATATTTTATACTGTAACCGGTGTCGAGGTAAACAAAAGTTATGAGGCCGCGCGATTTAAATATATCAAAATTTACACATTTACTACTTGGAGTTGGATTTAGAAGCTGTTGTGCAAAGTATGTATAAATTTTTATATTATATTTACTTGTTTTTACAACTTTTAGCCTCGTACATGCCCAAATATCAAATACAATGAATGAATTGTAATGCGCGTGTATATAAGTCATCGTTTGTCGTTTAAAACAGTAAAGATTTTGCAATTTTCATGAGATATAAATAATCATTAGCCTATATATTAACATTTCTTTTGATAATAAGATGTTTATGAAGTAGGAAAAATAAAAATAAACAAATTTAATTTCATCCTGGGTAGCTTCAAAATGTAACTACGGAAGCGTGTTTGGGTAAACAATGCACGAAATCTAGAATAAATTGTTATGAATTTTATAAACTTAAATGCATGATATTTATTAACAGATCATTAGTTTTTGGTATAAAAATGTCAATGTGTATGATAGCTACTATGTTTTTATTTTAATAACATTTGGAAGATAAGAATTGAAAGGTAATACTGAGCGTGATACGAGTATATTATCTTTTTTATATACTAGTGATATATGAGATGTCAGGGGAGTCAAAACAGATACAGAATTTACAATGATTATGTAATTTCAAAATTGTGATTCCAAAAAAGGGAGAAAACTTATTTTATAGTCACAGTAAGCAGTTCAAATTGTTGTTGAGCTCCATGGTTTAACCAGAAACATAGATAACATGCTATCTGTGTCTCTGGTTTAACTAAATTGTGCTACAAATATTGATGAGGAGCTATATTCGGAGTTAACTGTTGCTTTGCCAGTGGTAATAAATCCCCAATTTGAGTGTTAAATTCTTTGTACAATTTTACAAACACATGAGATAAGATAGTTTCAATACAAACGTAATGAATCAGAGATGTTTGTGCTAATATGGATATCTGTATGTCAATCTACACCGTCTAAACATGTCTATCTGCCTTTCTGTCCGTCTGACTCTCTGTTTTTTGTCTTTACCAAAAAATAAAATTTGATAGTTGTAAAACTTGATTCTGAGATACTGTTAACATCTGCCTATCTTTAATAGGGTTTGCTTTCCTTTCCTTATGCTGTTCGTCCTATATTTATGAAAACTACAGCATATGGTCTGTGAATCATATTTAAAGTATTGGCCTAAACGAACAGATAACTCATTTATATGAAGTGATTGATAAATAGTTCGGGTGCTTTTTTTGATAAGCCAAAAATGAAAGCCCTGTCATACCTACAACCATGTGACCACAGGGGAAATGCCCCCTTTTATTTAATTCTGTTTCCCAATAACAGTTACAGATGTAATTTAAATATCTGGTAAAAAGTGATAAAAAGTGATCCCTCAGATGCATTAAAAAGCAAATTTACATGAAAATTGCAGAGCCGGTTTGATTGAGTCTATATATGACGGATAATGAAAAAGTGCAACATCCCTCATGCCCCCTAGCACCGGATTGAGCGGTACTAAATTCTCAACACTTTAAAGTGCTGGATTCAATGATCCCGAAATATTAGAAAAATATAACAATAATGAAGAGAAGTACAGGGCAACTTTTTACGGCTGCCACACAGCACTTCACATCTGCTGTTGTGATGTATAAATATCTGGTAAAATAAGTGATCCCTCGGAAGCATTAGAAACAGCAAATTTACTGAAAATTACAGGCATGGTTTATGAAAGCTGTATTTGACGTTGAACATACGTTTTGCTCTATAGTGCACCCAAATTTATGCATTTCTCTGAAGAGGACTCCACTTTTTGGGTAAAATTTATTTGATGAATAGTATTATTTTTTTAAGACCAGACAATGTTTTTTTGTAATCTCTTTTTAATTCCATTTTAGATGACTGGATGTAAAGCCGAAATGATAGAAAAGAGTATTGTTATCATTACGACGAGAAGAGATAACTGCAAGAGACCATAATATGATAAGAAGTTCAGAAACAAGAAAAAAATGTTGAACGTATATTTATTTAAGACAATAACTGTGTAAGTTGCAGAAAGAACATAAATTTCGTGGCGATGTTGTCAGTAAAGTTGAAACCTTCGACTTTCATGTTTAAATCAAGTCTTTGTGTAAAACAAGACACTTTAAGCGTGAAGTAAGGTCCTAGGAAGAATCAAAGGCGTAAATGGCCTCCTGACAGCTAAAATACGTTACCACCATTGTTGTAACAGTAACAGTTGAACATTTCAAGACGTTCTTTTCATGAAAAGTGCAAAAACACGACTTGCAAATCTAGTGAAAAGACCATCGAAAACAGCAGGAGAAAGCTTTTTAACCACTATGCAATACTTTGAAAGTTATTGAAAGGATAACTTTTTTTAAAGGTGACTAGGTGTAGGTGAAATATTTTTTAAAGCAACCTAAATGATCCATAACATAAAATTGGCATTTGTACATATAAAATTCTAATTTTGAACCATTACTAAAGACATAACTACAGCTCATTTTCAGCATTTATTCTTCACTAACTTAAGTGTTGTGCAATATAGATAGTTCGACAATCCTGGCGATGATAAATGAAGTTATTTCTACTAAATCATATTAAAAGTGATAGTTTGCATAACATTTATGGGTAACATTTGGATGGATGAGACTTTGGTAACGTACAAATATGTTAAATGACACAGCAAAAGACTAATTAACGAGTTACTTTCAGAAATTGAGTATATTACCAGATGCATTGTTTGTTGTAACTAAGTTTGTTTTCTTTATTTTCATAAATTTTTCCAAAATAGTTAAAAAATGCTAGAATAATGTCAATGTAATTGATGTAACGTATGTTACATTTTGCTTTTAAAATGTCTTAAGTGATTATGTTTCATTATTTATATAAGCTTATGTGATATAAATATTATTTGAACCTCTTTCCAATTGTAAATATTAGGTATTTTTAAGATAATGCAATTTGAACGTTTTGCATTATTATTATGTGTGGGTGGGGTAATAATCTTGTGTGTCACAAGTGAATAAATAATAAAAAAGAGGCCAAACCTGTTATTATTCATTGCAAATTCTATTTTTATGAACACCAATACATGCTGGCTAAAAAACTACCAATCTATAACAGAGAAAGACAAGACAGTCGCCACATATATATTAAACATATTACGATATTATATTACGATTTTTATGCCTTGACAGGTACCTGTAAACTACCTGCCAAAAGTCAAGTTTCCGAAGGTATATTTTTTTAGGGTTTTACTACAAGGTCCATGCATATATATTGATTGCAAAATACTAAAGAAAGCTTGTGTTGCAATTTGTTTGATGTCAAGCTACATATACTCATAACTTTAGTGGCCTACATTGGACTTAGATAGTGTTAATGTTTATAGTTGAAGACAGTATATAATTCATTAAGAACAGTGGAATCCAGAATTAAGCCTCAAATTTGACTGATTTACTATAGAACAAATAGTACGAAAATTCACCGGGCCGAGGCCATAATAGTGCATGGTGTTAATGTAGCTATAATGTTCACTGTTACTATTTATCGTTACTGTTACTATTTATCGGAACAAGAAATAGTAAAACGCTATTAAGAAAACAATACTGTAATCGATTTATACAGTTTAAAAGATTAAAACGGAATGAAACATCCACAACGTAAATAATATTTTCCGATTTTTCTTTGTACCGATCGATTCGTTCACTTCGATGTTCCGTAACGTACCGGAAAGCGGCGTTTAGCTAGGTTTTCGAAAAGGTCAATTTTTCGTTTAAGCTAAGTCGTATTTTGAAACGGGGCATGCGCAAAACAAATTTTGTAGACTGAACCTAATGGTTTTAAGCTGTAAATGACATTCACTTACTACAATCAGATACGCAAAAATGGATGCCGCCAGCAATCAGTCTGAACACTATGGAGAGGTCTGATGACCTCTCCAATTAATATCACCGGAGTGGTCCGGGATGATCCGGGAAGTATAGCTTTGCCGGCTTCATCCTTAGCTCTGTCGGGAACGACCGGAGTTACATCGCGGAAGCACCGTAGCTCTGCCGGCACAAACCGGGGATAATCCGGGGCATGATATAGCCGGTAGAGCTACGGTAGAGCCCCGGTGAATGCTGGCAGAGCCCCGGTAAAGGCCGGCAGAGCCCCGGTGAATGCCGGCAGAGCCCCGGAGGATGCCGGCAGAGCCCAGGAAGATGACGATGGAGCTACGGTTGATCCCGGTAGTGCCACAGCAAAGCGCGGTTCACTTCAAAAGAATCACGACAATTTACGACGATTTCACTGGTTTGTATTAAAATCCTTCCCATTTCCCTTTTATCCAGTCTTGCACAAGGATTTTTCAGAAAAGCATCATGAATTACTGTTCAGGAATAATAGATATAATATTAAATAAAAATTATGTATCAATGTAATCATTTTCGCGCGTTTTCAATCCACCAGGGTTCTGCCGGGGCTCTGCCTGGATAGACCGGGGCTCTGCCTTGGTCAACCGGGGCTCTTCCGGCGTCATCCGGGAACGAGCGGAAAGCGCCGGCATGAACCGTAGCTTCACCTGGGCTCTGTCTGGATTGTCCGGAGCGCATCCGGGTGTTTAGCGGGGAATTTAAACCGTAGTCTCCCGGGGAAAAGTGTGCCCAAAAAAATTTTTTCCCCCCCCGGGATCGCCCCGGGACCCCCCCAGAAACTAAACCGGGGTTTTGGTCCCTGGGCTCTGCCGGGAGTAAGTAGACCGCAGCTTTAAGCGTGACTGATTTTCTTTACCTTTTGACGGGGTGTTTTAAATTGAATCAATACTGTTACAGTGATACGGCGATTTTCTCGGTTTACTCCCTCTTCAGGTGCCTCATCAGTCACGAACGGGAACCTAAGTAGAACCACCGACAGTCCTCAAGTTAGCTTCATAACTTCCTTATATATGAGAATACGAAGTCCCTGTAGACTCAATTCGAATATATAGCGCTTAGGCCTGTGGTTTTAAGTAATCGACATTAACACTTCGACCACAAACGCCCTTTTTATATTCCTAAGTATATAACCAACAATATCTATAAACAACAAAGAAAATATTAGAATAAGATGAAAAACATGCAATATACAGTAATATGGGCACAGTGGCTTTTTATTTTTATAGGTGCGGTAAAATTGTTCTTGCAATGAGATTTAGATATAACTATCACACTCCTTAAATCCATCCTTTCTCGGTATTTGATGTTCTTAGCACGAAACAACTCAATGGCTTTCATCAAAATTGATTATATTGACAGGTATATAATTAAGATTTAATTTCAATGTGAATATATCTTAAAATAATCATTGACGTCATAAGCTATGTATCATATGACGAAATTGTGCATTCACGAAGTAAAGGTGCAAAAACTGCAACAGTACTGCCTCTGCTGAACAAAAGTAAACGAACTGATTTAAGCAGTTTACAGTTTTAAGAAAAAAAGGGGTTGATACAAATGTAAAAAATTCTTGTTTTTTTAAAACAGAAATATCTTTGGGGCCCAGAAATTTTAACAAGAAAAGTTTTTCAATTGAAAGGTTTATCAATATATGGTTGTTATTTATTGTTTACGTATATTTGATACAGGGTTTTATATTGGGGGTTTAATTAAAATTACCCAAGAATACATTTTATGAGGGTTTCCCAAAATAATTTTTGTTTGAAAAAAGAATTAATCATTAATGCGAAGTTTGAAATAGAAGGAAAAGGGTAAAAAAATTTTAAAAAGAAAAAATTTTTTAAAAAAATGACAAAAGGGCCTTTAAATGTTGAGCAATAAAAGGTTTTTTAAATTGTTCGTCATTTAAAACATGTATTTAAAAAATAGAAAAAGTTGTTGTTTACTTTTAACAAAATTTTTAAACCAAAAAAAACTTTATAAAATAGAGAAAAAAGAATCCTTACAGAACGTCCAAATTGACATGATCGAAAATGTTTCATATACAATTTTGAATTGTTCATACGGTACTAAAGTAGGTATATACGATATCACTTTTTTCGCATTATTATTGTCCCATTTCCTTAGTGCCACCTAAGCTTTATTTACATACGAGGACTTAGTTTCCACTAAAGACAGACAAATAATTTTTCTTTTAAATATGAGAAGAATAATGGAAAGAAGAGAGCTAATGTTAAGCCGTTTCAAAAGAAAAAAATATTGTTTGCTTCTTACGTCCATATTTGACCAATTAGGGAAAACATTTTCTGAGTTAGACATATTACCTAGCTCGTCAGATCCGTCCCCAGAACAGATTATATTAAAATGTGTACAGTTTTTCTGCTTCATTGTCAAGGATACAGTTATCAACAATACGAACAAATATACTTAGAAAGTTGGAGTTTATAAAACTAGGGGGTTATCGTATCACATCGCACACCAACATATATTTGATTTGCATCATTTATCAATGGTGTTATGTTTAAAACATGGAAAAACTGCCAGTAGTTACGCAATGCATGCATTTTATAAGCAAATGAAACATAAAAACCAATAGCAATTAGGATACTTTTCATGTTTTTTTTCATTTTTTCTAGGGAACAACTTTGTCATTGGCGCTTATCAGAATGCTTAAAACTGTTTTGTAGAAACTTCAAATACGACAAAAAAAATCGAACACACACGAAAACAACACATTTGATTCTCATGGTGATAATTGTCGCTGAGTTGTGCTTTTATCGCATGATGTTCACATAAAATTTTGCAAAAGAAATTTAATTTGAAAGGTGGTGGGGGAAAGGATTTTTAAATGTAGGGGGTTTCAAAAGTGTCTAAAATTTAAAAAAACTCATTTAAAAGAACTTACCCTTTTTTCTCAGAACAAACGAGCTGTCACGCAAAAGTGACAGATACCTTGGAAATGGTTTCGTAAGCATATCAGAAAGGTATTATGAAATGAAAAGAAAATGAAAGTTACTAATTGTTTTATATTGTTCTTGTGAAATAAAGTGCTATTTATAGCAAACTTACCACCTTGGGACACGGGTCTTGGATGCGACATATCATCTTGATATGGTATGGTAGACATTTGGGGAAAGGTATTTTAAAATCCCTCAATGCATATCAATTACAGTCTGGATACAAAAGACGGATATGAGCTTTAGCCGCGACACATCGTCTTGATGTGGAAGACATTTATGCCAAGTTATTTTAAAATCCTTCAGTGCATGACAAATTTACAGTCCGCACATGAATATGTATCTTTAAGCTCTTCTCGAGAGAATGAGTACCTTCAAACTATAATTGTGACCTTACCCTTTAAGCTAGGGGCGTGATTCTTGGACGCGACAGATTGTCTGGATATGGTAGACTTTTATGCAAAATAATTGTAAAATACTTCGATGCATGACAATGTTAATGTCTGGACACAGATGTGTGTACCTATTAACTCTTATTGTGATAATGTGAAACTGCAAAATGTTAGTGTGACCATGACCTTTGAAGTAGGGACGTGGTTCTTGGACGAAACACATCATCATGATGTTGTAGACATTTGTGCCATGCTATTTCAAAATCCCTCAATGGATGACAAAGTTACAGTCCGGACACAAATGAAGTGGGGCGCACAGACGGACGGACAGACAGACAGACGAAAGGTGCGATTTTTATATGCCGCCCTTCGGGAAGCATAATTACAATTTGCTATGTAATTTACCGGAAAAGAAACACCCAATTTCTTCATTATACACACGTTAAATACATGTTGCAAGTTTTTTTTTTTATCTAGTCGTCTCCTTGACATTTAGATGTCGAGTCTTCCACGTCTCAAGAGCTGTCTTCTGCCATTGTTGTTGTCTATATGATCAGATTAAACCATGTATTACTTTGTCCATTGACAAGAATGTTTATATTCAGTTATGGACGTTAATTTTTTTCCGAATGTTTAATATATATCACGGGGAAAACTGTCTTCTTCTCACAAGACATTCAGTTTGAAACGTCAAATGTATTTGGGTAATCTAGTTTAAGATATAGATACGCAATGAAGTTACAATTGATTGTAAGCAAAATTCATATATTAACACAGACTATGCTGACACTAACTTGATAACCAGGCTTGTACATTTGTGCAGTCTAACATACTCTATACGGTCTGATAACTTTTGATATAGATCTTGACATTTACAAATTGATACTGAAAGTTTCCAGAATAACAGATTGTAAAGATCATATAAGAAATTCAGCTGATTAAAGGTTAGGTATTTATACATGTAGTTTATTACAATCATAACATAGTTTGCTTCACAAGTTAACATCATAAGGGACCTTGAAATCTTATTCTAATGTCTTTCATTTGCCTTCATATTAGACATTTATTACAAAATGTATTTTGTAAACGAAACAGGGTACCATCACGGCGTCTGGAAAATGATTTGTATATCAAGTATGTCCTTTTTTGTGGATTTTGTCGCTTGTTTTTGACTGTGTAAATATGTATTTCCAAAAGCACGCAGTCCACAAGAGAGAAACGATCCGCACGGTAATCAAAAGTAATAATTTCTGCTAAATGCGCTGAAAAATTGAAAGGTTTATTTTTCTTTTCAGTAAACGCGTGGATGTATTGGCAATGCACATTTGTGACATAAATATTCAAGCATTATGACACACAAATTATCAGTTTGAACTGATTGATGATCTAGAGATAATTTGTGTTGAGGCCGAAGGGTAAACTCGTCGGACTAGTAATCTAAGTGTCCGAAGCTACGGGCAATGCAGCACTCTCAAAAATCTGCATTATTCAACTGTTTGTTTTAACATTGATAATCGATGAGATCCTAGTACACCCACTTTTCAATATACATATATGTTTTGGGAAGTACATATGGTCGTTTTCGATTCACCATGACTTCATAGCGACTGCCTTAAACCTTACAAGCGTTGCACTCTTGGACAAATTGTCTATATCTGCAATGATATTTTCTTCTGATATAACCTGATCATTTAATAGCACTAATACTATAGCATTTTCATGAGAATGTACTTGATATTTCAAAATGATCATGCACAACATATAAACGAGTTTTAAAAGAATATTTTCATGTGGTACACGTTTTTATAAAGGAAAAGAAGCTTTGTACATTGAAAAGATAATGGCAATTCTCCATTTGATTCTTTTGACATTAGGATCCTGAAAATTGTGTTTGTATTCAATTTGCATGTCACGGAAGGACACATAATTTGTATTGATATTTTAAGATCTCATGTAACATTATCAGGGCATTTTGCTTTTTCAGTTCGTCATTTGCCTTATATTATAAACCATTAACTTACAATTACGTTGTCATATTTCTGAAGATTCAGTTTTTTTTTCAGTCTTAAAACAGACATCGCAATTGGTTACTGCTAATTATGGAACTTCCGGTTCCGGTGTAAATAGTCGTTGTTGATTTTGCAGGCGAAATAAAATGAAATTTTCTGGATTATTTGTGCCTTAAATGGATTAACTTATAGATGAGCGGTGAGAATGTATCTATGTTATATAATGCCTACGTCACATTACAAGCGGGGACCGGCCGATATAGAGGGATCGATGGGACACCGTTGATAATTTGAGATCGGAGAGAAACATTTCAATCATGTCCGGGAAGAAGTGGGCGGTCATTCTCCCTCTGTGGTCAGTTAGGTATTCGGACGGTTTCCGAAGGGTACTCGCCCGGTCACCCGGTAAAAACCCATGGCGTTCTCTTTCTGGACACCGGTCGATATTCTAAAGGTACCCGGCAGACTACCGTACGATAAATGTCCAATTGCCTTTTGTTATATGGCCTGTTTGCAAAAATCGTACGGTGACGGTAAAGTATACGTGTGATAGCCGGTCGGCTGTCGGACGGTATTCGTATGGCATGCTATCCCATTTTCCGGCCGTTATTCACACCCCCTCTGTTCCTTGCCTTCTTCTCCTCTGATTTCTCCCCCCTTCTTTGCTTTTTCTGTTTTAGAAGGTAAATTACACTCTGAAATCAAAGTGTTCCATAAAAGATTGTAAATGAAACTTGAAAACTTTTATAAACCTCCGTGGACGTGTGTGAAAACTGAGAGAATATGTATGTGTAATTGAGTTTCTAAATACTCGCCATCGGTTGCCCGTATAGGCAAGTCCTCCAGAAGAGTATTAGTCGTTCTAGATGTTGGAGGACAGCGCAAGATACAAATAGCATAATGCCCCAATTTCAGAAAAATGTGAAAAGCAAGATCAATAAGGAAGGCGGCGTTCAATGAACGTAACCCCGACACTATCAAGCAACACAGGATGACCAACGTCAATGAGCCAAGCAGGACCCCAAACAATCTTCTCCTTTATTACCTATCCAAGTGTTTAAGCACTCATACAGGGGACCTCGCTTTAAAGTCTCGTCTGAAAGATTCCTAGTAATTTCAGTTGGTCATCCTGGGAATCGAACCCACAATGTGCAGATTACAAGTCTAGCGATTTAACTGATTCAGCTCTGCACGCTGGCCAATGAGAGAATGATGGTGTTATTTATGATTTACCCTGAGGACTTTGGCAGTAAACCAACTTGAATGTTCATACCAGAGCACAGTTCAGCCACCGCATCGTTCCTGGAAGTCTGTCAAGCAGTTAAACAGTAATAATCTCTTTCACTTTCGCAAGGTACTGATGACATTAGTACAACGAAAGTGACCTTCACCGTCGTCCGAGAATTGAACACGGGTCAAAGGCTTTACCTGCCGTAAGGTCTGTTTAATAACCCAATCGCTATCCTTACGAACATTTTAGGACCATACGTGCGACCGGGTCCTAGTCAGTAACCTGCCGAGACGCCTTCGGTGACCTCTCAGATACCGCTCGGAAAATGGAGGAATATTTGGCGCCCAGGAGGTAAAAATTCTAACCGGTATGTAACCGATAACAAAAGGTGTCTGGCCGGGTATCGGAGGGTATTTTACCGTGTCTGCTTCGTTGCGCTGGCGATGTACTCGATGCCGGAAGAAAATAACTCTGCAATAAAATTCTCCGATTACCCGTACGGTGCCCCACCGGTCACTTGACACCGGAGGGTCACCGTCCGGAGATCTTTAGAAAATTGTCAGTTTCAGCCCGTTCAGGCATCGGTACTCCATCGTAAACCTAATCGGAGTGTAATGTGACGCAGGCTTATTGAATGCAAAAAAACTCGGAACTGTGAATTTGATACATTTTGTGATATTTGAATTGCCATTGATGGCCTTTGTTAGATAGTTGGCGGTTATAGTTGGTCATTAGCTAGGACATCACGTAGATTTAATAAGTATCACGTAGATTTAATAAGTACATACCTATATTGACCGCCTGATCGTTACGCTTGACTTAACTGTAATCAGCAAAACAGATCTATACTTATTGATAATGTGTTAAGGAGATAATGGGGATTACGATCGGACTATGGCGAGCAAGAATCGGGACATTTATTAATCCGTCCAGTCACAAAAAAATTGTCAAACGACTACCGCCTCCAGTCATTATTAATCATTATGCATACGAATTCTGCTTTTTTCTTCTTCTAACGGCACAATGCGTTGAGCGAAATCCAGGACCGACAAGCGGTAGACCCACGCGGGGCGGTCGTGGTGGGCGATCATCCTTTGCTTCTTCCCATCCACCGACACCGACAAACGAGTTCGACCTATCGCAGAGTAGCGTAACAGATGATGCCGGGCATACGTATTCTACGCGTAGTTCTGGTCAAGCGTCTCTCATACCTTGGCTACAACCAGACGCTACGCAACAGAAAACATCTACTGCAGATGGAACATCGGTATTTTCACAGTCATCCCAATCAAAAAATGATGAAAACTTGAACGTGACGTCTATTTTACTAGATATCAGATCAGAATTAAGATAAATCAACAGAAGATTTGATACGTTAGAAAAATCGGTCGAAGAAATAAAACTCGAGAATAGTCAAATAAAAGCGGAAAATGTCATCCTTTCAAGTAAAGTTGAGTCTTTGTCCAATGACTTAAAAGCTGTTAAAGATCAAAACTCGAAACTCGAACTTAAACACGAAAAATTGGAAATGCATATCCGAAAAAACAATTTGAAAATCCACGGAATCGAAAATATTGACAATATTCAACAGGATCAAGTAGAATTAAGCGTTCGTCAACATTTAACAAATAATTTTTGGTTTAGACGGAGACTCATTAGATATAAATGCTGCCTATGAACTTCCGGGACGAGCTGAGAGAGCCGTGCTAGTTAAGTTCACGCAACAATCGGATCGTGATAAAGTTCTAAATGCTTAAAAGGAAAAACGCAAACATGAAATTGTGCGAGGAAGAATCGTTGAAGACCTGCCTGAAAGGGTAGCAAAGGCCTGCATACAGGTCTATATCCTTTTCTAAAGCAATGTTATGAAGATGGGAAGAGCGCCTTTTTCAAATATGATAAACTCATAGTTGATTGAGAGTAGTACGTATTTGACCCAATTGAAAAGAAACCCGTGCAGGCTAGCAAATAGCAGAGTGGCCAAGACCCACGATACACAACTGTAAATAGCGATGTTTTAAATGTGAAATTATGTTCTCTTAATATACAAGGATTAAATAAATATGATGGAGACGTGACTTTTTTATAATTTTTGCTCAAAATACGATATCTTGGCATTATGCGAAACATGGACTCGTGCAGACGAACATTTTATGATTCCAGGTTATATGGCACATATCAATATTAGAAAAAGTAAAAATAAAAGAGGGTCTGGAGGAGTTACTGTTTATATAAAAGAATGGTTGAGTAATTATGTGGAGAAATTATACAGTCATTTCGAAAACTGTGTTGTTCTTCGTTTGAGATCGCTTGGGCATATGGATAAAGATCTAATGATCATATTCGCTTATGTTTCACACAGATAGCATTGAACTTCTAAGTAACAATATGGGAACTATCATGACGGATCACCCCGCTGCTAACTATATGGTCGCGGGCGATCTTAATGCCCGAATTGGTGATTTAAAAGACTATATACCTCATGACGAAGTAGACTTCATATTCGGAGAAACTGATTACCCTGCAGATACGTTTGAAATGCATAAAAACAATAAAGACAGTACTATAAATAAGTTTGGTAAGTCATTAATAGAAATGTGTTGCACCTTAGATATGCATATTCTAAATGGCCGATTATTTCAAGATACTAAAGGTGAAATCACGTGCACGGCAAATAACGGACTAAGTACGGTGGATTATTTCATAGCGTCAACGGCTATATTCGATTTTGTAACGGATTTCGGCGTCGGAACTGATGACTTTTCAGATCACTTCCCACTATATTGTACACTTAGCCTTGCTCTTGAGAAGAGCCGCAGTTGTGATAATAAACAGTTTACCAGTATAAATGGAAGAATGATCTGCGAGAAGCCTTTCTACAAACATTTACTAGATTATATTCAGATTTTATTGGAACGTGCACTAGAGAAAACATATTTAGTAAGTTATCGGATTTTATGGCATTGTATAAAAACGCAGGTGCATGCATGAAAAGGTTAAGATGCCGGGCACCGCGCAATAGTGATATTCAGCCTGAATGGTGGGATAGTACCTGCAACAAGTAAAAAAGCGAAAAGTATAAATGCTTACGAACATTTCGGTACACTAGCGCATCAGTCGACTTCGAACATTATGTTGCGAAACGAAATGAATTTAAAATACCTGCAAAATGAAACGAAAACAATGCGAAAAGGAAAGACGCGAAAACCTTATTGCGAGTAGTAACGATCCAAAACAATTCTGAGAAACACTGAAAAGGGCAAAACCGATAATAAAGAGTGTTACGAATTATTCTAACGGGGACGAATGGTTTGCTTATTTTCGCAATTTATTCACAACACAAGATAGCGCTGATATATTAAGGACTTCAAGCACACCACCATACAATAATCTTGTTGAGGAGAGAGATGCGAGTTACTTAAATACTCCAATTACAAAAGAGGATATTATGTTAAGCATTTCTTCATTGAAGTAGAAGTAGACTACTCCTGGAGTAGATGGCATATGTTGCGAAATGTTTAAAAGCACTGCCAATATAGTGGCAGAATATTTGGTTGGCTTATTCAATGAAATTTTCGATAGTGGACATTTTCCTAATTCATGGAGCGAAAACATAATTTCACCAATTCACAAAAAAGGATCACTGTACGACCCTAATAATTATCGCGCTATAGCCCTCTCAAATTGCATAAGCAAGATATTTGTAAATATTTTATATTTTATCAAAAAGACTAAATACATGGTGTGACGATAATGACGTCATTGATGAATCACAGGCAGGAAAAGGGTATTCAACTATTGACAACTTGTTTAATCTACAGTCTATTGTCCAAAAGTATCTATCAGTAAAAAGGGGTAGAATCTCTTGTTTTACGTAGATTTCCGTAAAGCTTCGACAGCTGCCCACATCATCTGTTATTGTCTTGTTTACGAAGATATGGAGTTAATGGTAAATTTATGACTATCTTTCAATCCATATACGAAAAACTTAAATACTGTGTTAAAGTGAATTCTGTCCCAGGTGAAGGTAACTCGCAACAAAATGGTGGACTCACTGACTTTTTTAATTGTGACATTGGAACCAAACAGGGCTGCTCTACGTCTCCGAAAATATTTGCAATGTACGTCAATGATCTCGTAAAATATATGAGATCCGGTTCTACTCATGGAATATTTCTATCCGAAGATACAGGCCAGCTGTACGCTCTTCTTTTTGCCGATGGCGTTTCAACATTTGCAGATACAGCTATAAACTTACATAGACATATAAATAACATAGAAACGTTTTGCAATAATAGTGGACTACAATTAAACACCGATAAATCTAAAGTGATGGTTTTTCGAAACGGTGGCCCATTGCGTAACTACAAACGCTGGTACTTTAATGGCATCAAATTAGAAGTGGTATCATACTATAAATATTTGGGACTATATTTCACTCCTAAATTGTGTTGGTCTCTCACGCGAACAACTCTTGCCAAACAAGCTTCTAAAGCAGTGTATTGTATTCTGAGTCAGCAACGATACTTTGGTACCTTTAGCCCTAAAGACGCTTTTATATTATTTGACACGATAGTCCGACCGATTTTGTGTAATGGTGCAGAAATTTGGGGCTATCAGTATTCAACCATTAATGAGAAAGTGCACACAGACTTTTGCAGACGTATTTGTGGTCTAAACCAGAATGTAGCTAACTTTTTCCCGCTCCGCGAAAGTGGCAGGGCTCCAATTTCAGTACATTATAAAACCAAATGTGTAAAATACTGGACTAAACTATTACAAATGCCAAATGAGCGTTATCCAAGACAATGTTATTTAATGCTACGCAGACTAGACGAGGCCGGTCGGAAAACATGGGTAACCTGTATTAAGGATGTTTTGTTTGAATATGGGTTCGGATATGCGTGTATTGCTCAAGAAATTGGAAATCATACAAACTTTATGGCATTACTGGTTGATAAGAGTCAACGATCGAGCTACGCTAAATATCCTCTCGCAAGAAGAAAACTCACCAAAAGCCAATTATTATGAGCACTTTAAATCACATCTAGATACAGAGAGATATCTGTCAATACATCTGCCATTTTAACTGAAAAGACAATTGGCGAACTTTAGATGCTCTGGTCACAATTTAATGATTGAAAAAGGACGCCACCAAAATATTGACCGACAATTCAAATATTGTCCATTTTGTCTAAATAACCATACTCATTATGTTGAGGATGAGTATCACATGTTGCTCGTATATGAATTATATGATGAACTGAGAACACAATGTTTTATTCAAACTTGACTTAACTGTGAACCAAACATTAACTTATTTTATTCAATTATGTCATGTGACGATGAATTGGGCATTTTCGCTCTTGCAAACTATTTATACAAAGCTTTGGAAACTAGAAATATGTTTATTAAAAATGTTGGAACATCTTAATTTAACTAACTGGAACCGATAATATGAACTAGATGATGGTAAATGCATAACAAATTTATAAAGTGAACAGTATTTAAAGAACACGAATAAGTTGTTCCTTTGCCGTGCTTTAAAACTGAAAATTCTTAAATTCAGCATTGTTAATGTTGATAATAATACTCTTGTTACTCACTTATTCGTAAATAATTACCGCTTATGTATTGATCACGAATAATATTTTTGTATATGAATTATATATTGTTGATGCATCATTTATTTTGTAAATAATGAACTACTATAAAAAATGTACAATATTATGTGTATCGTGGGCCGGAGGCCTTTAACTACAATAAAACGTATGTTATGTTACGTATGTTATGGAATATAGAGGGGTGCGTAACATAAAGTATTAAAAGTAAGTATTCTTATCGTTATTAGTAGCCAGAGTAATTTACATGCTGTAATATTACGCACAAAACTTTTCTGTGCTAAGTCTTAAATTTTGAGCACAACTCATGTCAGTATTTATAACCACTGGTTATGTGTTCAAGATCTATTTGCTTTCAATATAATTCCAAATGGTCATAAATTTGCGTCTATCAAATAAGTTGAGAGGTTGCAGTGAATCCTCCGAATGATTATAGTGTACATGTATTATGGATGCATGTATTAACGAAAAAAGCATGATCATGATCAGATGATCTTATTGGACTGCATGAAACGTATATTAATAATATAAAGCTAAACTGAAAAAATATGAAACAATATCTAAAAAGGTGTTAATGGCAAAGAAACAAACGCAGTTTATACATGCAGATACTCACTTGTTATAGTAAATATTTGATCATCCGTCCCTTTATGTCAATAAATTATTAAACATTGCTGCAAACACATTTATACAAACCTGAGGCTATTTTGATATGAAAATATTTGTCTTTTCAATATATTGAAATATCCAATGAAATGTTGTTCTTTTACACAATTAATGAACGGCAACATTAAGTTGTTTTGATGATCATATGGGCAACTCTCGAAGGAGTCGTAACATAGAATGGCTTTATAATTATCCAACGCATATGAATATAGCCATTTGCTTTAAGTGGATTATACAATGATATATTTTCCGTATGAATACTTCGGAACAATTCTTTTTTTTTTTAAAATTGAGAAAATAATTTTGTATACTTTGGGCAGCAAATATATATTTCTATACATTTTAAAGTGGAAACGAAGTATTACAAAGTAATTAAAATACTATATTTAAGACAAAAGACAATTTATAATGAAGGAACGACATACCTTAATATTTAAATTTCAAATTAAACTAAAATACCACAATATATAAAGGCAGAAGTATAAAGAGTTTAAAAGTTTAAAGCTATGTGACATTGTTGCCTTTAAAACCATTAATTAATACATAATTGTCAAATATCGTTCAATTTATTATTTTACTGTAGAAACTTGAGGTTGCTTTGTACCATTCATTTTGTTTTATGGAATAGGGTTAGGCACATTCTAAATGTTCAGTCTTGTCATAAACAAACTGAAATAGGAGTTTACCTTTCATCTTTTTTTTAACTTCACACAATTGTGATTTGATAGATGGAGCTCATCACCCTTATAACAAATCACTTAATAGGACAGGTTGCTCTTGCAATGTACATGTACCTTTAATTTTAGTGGTATTTGATGTTATTGTAACAATGTTACGTCAGGATTAATAAAACTGTTATGCTATCAAAAATGAAAAACATTAAACAGTTTACACTGACGGATCAAGTGAAGGACCTTGTGATGGATTCTTGTGCTGCACTTAAGGTTAATAAAAAGGCTAACATACCATTTGGAGTACATCAGACTAAGTTAAGCTTTGGACAAGACTATTAAGTATGACAATTAACAATATGCAATAACATAAAACATCTTGAAGAGTACAAGTTCTTGTGCAGTGCACTTCCTCTCAATTAGATCCATCATCCTACGATTTCATGTCAATAGCTTTTAAAGTGTAGGCGAATTGGCATGACAAAAATAAAGAATGAAAATTAACAAAGGGCAATAACTAAACAAAATAAGAAATGTAGAGTAACGATCCGTTAGCAATGCACTTCGGATCATTGAAAGAAGCATGTCAAGTTTGGAATCAATAAGACCTATAGTGACTGAGTAATGCTCCAGACAAGCCTAAGGGGACACCGATATTAACAAAGGGCAATCACTCAAAAATCATGAAGTGCAGAGTACAAGTTATTGTCCACTGCACCTTTTTCATTAAGATTCATCATCCTATGAAGTTTCAAGTCAATAGCTTCTAAATAGACAAAGAAATTGCCCGGATAAAAAATTAAGTATGAAAATTTACAAAGGACAATGACTAAAAAATCATGAAGTGTAGAGTAACGATCCGTTAGCAATGCACGTCGGATCATTGAAAGAAGCATGCCAAGTTTGGAATCAGTCAGACCTTTATTGACTGAACTTTGCTCCAGACAAGCCTAGGGGGACGCCGAAATTAACAAAGGGCAATAACTAAAAAATCATGAAGTGCAGAGTACAAGTTATTGTACACTGAACTTTTTCTAATTAAGATCCATCATCCTATGAAGTTTCAAGTCAATAACTTTTAAAGTGAAGGACAATTGGCCCGGATAAAAATTAAGCATGGACATTAACAAAGGGCAATGACCCAAAAATCACGAAGTACAGAGTACCGGTTTTAATGCATCGCATTTTTTTCTTTATAAATTATATCATTCTATGAAGTTTCAAGTCCATAGCTTTTATAGTTTAGGAGAAATGACCCAGACAAAAATAGAGTATGACAATTAACAAAGGGCAATAACTTAGACAATAAGAAGTCAAGAGCTACGACTTTTGTGCACTGGACTCCGGGTTATTGATAAAAGCGAGCATACCAAGTTTTTAGTCAATCCGCCATACAGTGACTGAGTTATGCTCCAGACAAGCATAAGGGGATGCCGCCGACAATGCCAACACCGCCGACAAAAGTAACACCTATTTTCAAGGCGACACAAACACTGTTGAGGAAAAATTATTCCGGTAATATGGAACCTAATCAAATGAAAGCGTTTTTAATGATTTTTTTAAACAAATCAAAAGATAATTAAATTTTGTAACGAATACATATATATATGATTGTAAAATGCAGCTTTACGTTAGGAGCAATTACATTTATTTTTTAATTCCTTATTTGTGATGGATAAAAATGCAATAAATTCTGCAGGAATAAATTAATGTAAGTTTTTATAATGAAATGTAATACTTGTTTATTTCCTTTTTTGTAATGTACACATTAATTTCTCTCACTTTTCGTTTATAATCAGACAACATCCTTAATTAAATATTTCGTTAAAACCCAATTTCCTGTGTTTTTATTTTATCGGATATGGCAAAGACATGCATTCATACGTGTATGGCTGGGTTTGAAGGTCTCTAGATATTTTGTTATATTTTATTAAATTAGGGAACGAAAGTTTCGGCCATTTTGCGGTACAGTGACATATATATTTATATTGACTTAAATTTGCAAATCATAAACACCCAGTGTCTAAGCTATGAACTATAAATGCCAGTTTTTTTCCATGTAGTGTTTGTTAGTTATTTTTTCACTAAAATTACAATAACTGACTCCGATTTAAGTGACAAATGTCATTAAATAAAAGATATCTGAATATGAAATTGAATCTAGCAGGAAGGAAAAACTATTAAAAATAAATGACTTTTATTTCAACCAATCATCACCATATCCTGTCAGGAAGTAAACATTATATCGAGTGATCAATGCTTTATTTTATAGGAACACTTATAAAGGAAGAACAGTTTATAAGACGATACAAATACACTTATTAAATTAACTTTCTTCAGAATCGCTCAAGCCGGTGCTAGAAGCGTTAGGGATGTTGCACTCATTCATTACCCCTCATGTACAGACTCAATCAATCCAAGTCTGCAATGTTCATGTTATTTTGTTGGGAGTAATGCTTCCGAGGGATCACTTTTCTTCGAGATGGAACAATTATGTTTTTTAAGATTTGCTACATTCGTCGAGACAATAGATTAAATGCAATTATTCTGACAAGTTTTATTGCCTTTGGCGGCAAATGCTTAAACCTGTGTCGCAGAAAAAAATAAGATAAAACTAATGGTGCCAAGATCATTGATTCTCATGTTGGTTGTTTTTATTATTTGTGCATTTATCGCATGTTGTTCTATTCTGGCAAGTATAATTTCATTTAAAAGAATGCATTGAAAGTGACTAAAAGTGTTAAAGCTAGTGTAAAGCTATTAATGTATAGCTGAAAAATTATAGAATTTGAAAAAGAACACTTCTAAAAATCTTGCAACAAAACATGTTGCAGTTTATTTCTTAAAGAGTCAATGATGCATCCACAGAACCATTTATAAATGTTCAAAACCCTACATAAATGATAGCATAATATTCTGTTCCTGAACATCTTATTGGAATTAAACAACATAATTTCTACATATACTTATTCAAGATATGATCAGAACAAACCGATTTTTTTCAGAAGAAGTCCGTATTAGAACAGTTTGACAAAATGTATAATATATAGGGAAGAACTAAATAAAGGTAGAATTTCTTTTGGTCATTTCAAAATGTTACAAACTGAAATCGTTGAATATAATTGGCCGTTCTAAACTGGTAAGATAATCTAAGTGAAATTTCTGAAACGTATACTCGTCTAAATTCCCAAATAAGAAAAATAATGAGATTGCTTCCTTATACATGTTATATGTGAGAATCCGAAGTCCTTGTAGAATCGATTTGAACCTACAGCGGTTAGGCCTGTGGTTTGAAGTTATCAACCTTAACCGATTGGCCACGGCCGCCCATTTTATATACTAAAATTTGTTACCAATAACAAATATAAACAACAGTAAAAAATAAGATGAAAATACAAATAATATAAATTTGTAATATAAACAAAAATGAGCAAAATTGCTTATTTCTTATTATGGGTGCGGTGAAAATTGTTGTTGCAAAGAGATTTAGATATAAATAGACAATCCTTAAACACATGTTTCTCATTATCTGATGCTTTTCGCACGAAATTACTCAATGGAATTCATCAATATTTGATTATATTAACATGTCTATAATAAAGATTAAATTTCGATGTGAACAGATCTTTAAAATAATCATTGACGTCAAAATTTATGTATCATATGACGAAATTGTGCAAGTAAAGGTGCAAAAACTGCTTGTTATTGTTAAACAGCAGCAGTTCAATTTCAGATGTCAATATGCGATTGTTATCTTATTGTACATGTTTTATATTGATACAATGATGCATTTGTATGGTGGTTATATGGGTATGTACGTAAAGAAATCAAATTATTATTAGATACATGATTTTTTTGTTAATTATTTGACATTTATATATATTGCTTTGCAGAGCGACTGACCTAAACCTCACAAATGGTGCACTGTTGGACAAAATGCCTATATCTACAATTCTTTTTTCTTCTGATATAACTTGATTATTTAATAAGCACTAGCAATATAACATTTTCATGACTATGTACTAGATTCATTTATTTCGAAAAGATCATGCACCGCATATAAACAAGTTTTGTAAAGAATGTTTTCATCTGATACAAGTTTTTATAAAGGAAAAGAATCTTTCTACATTGAAAAGATAAATAGCATTTCTCTATTTGATTCTTGTGACATTAGGATCCTGAAAATTGTGTTGGTATTCAATTTGCATGTCACGAAAGGACACATAATTTGTATTGATATTCTAAGATCTCATATAACATAATCACGGCTTTTGCTTTTTAAGTTCGTCATTTGCCTTAAATAAAAACCATTAAGTTACAATAACTTTGTCATATTTCTGATGATTTTGTCTGAAACAGAAAGCGCCAATGGTTACTGCTAATTATAGAATTTGGAGAGATGCATAACATAAGATGTCAAAAGTAGGTATTCTATTCGTTATAAGTACAGTTAATTAGTAATATTTCTTACAAAACATGTCTTTGCTAAATCTTAAATTTTGATCACAGCTAAACCTTAAATATTGAGCACAGCACATGTCAGTATTTGTAACAACTGGTACTGTGTCCATAGCCTATATTAACTTTCAATATAATTCCAAATGGTTATCAATTTGCCTCTTACAAATAAGTTGAAAGGATCCAATCAATCCTCCAAATTTTACATGTATCATGAATACATGGTGTCGTATTTATGAAAAAGGACCATGATGAAGATCAGATGATCTTGTTTTCATTCCTGCATGAAACATATATTTATCATATTAAGTTAATATGAAACAATATCAAAAATGGTGTGTTATAGGCAAAGAAACAAACTCAGTTTATATAAATTATGTACACACTCACTTGTTAGTTATATTGAATGTGTGTTCAGGCAGAGCTTAGATAACTTTACCACTTTGTATCTTTCAATAATTATATAATCGCCATTACAATAATCAATCTGTTTATATATATTAACTTATTATACTCAGCTTGACAGTAAAAAAGTGAGCAAAATATAATTTTAAATAACAAACAATTATGTTTAGCAACTATAGAACTTTCGTGTAGTTAGTCAGAAAACTAGCAGATTGTTATGTGTATAAGTAGTTAAAGGGACTCTTTTGAGTTTTATTGGTCAAAGACAATACCAATAACATGAGTGCAAAATTGCACATCATTCGTTTATTCCGTATTTCCAAAATAATATTTGTTTTTATGCAAAATGACATACAAAAGTAAGGCGTTTAAACGCTTTAAACTCAATTGGGCAAATAATCGCACTGAATTTGCATTTGTAATTGAATTTAATTTTTCTTTTTTATCGTTTACATAAGTTTTCGTTTGAAGTGTCCCAGTTAATATACATATGTAAGATTTTCAAATCTTATGTTTTAAGGCTTTTGAACCTCAGGTGATATCCTTTATATATTCAATTTCTAGTTACAGCATAACACATTGTAGATATTGTATTTTCTGTAAAATGTTGGCATATTCTAAAGCGCCAATGATTATCACTGAATATTTCAGATAATAATTGGAAACTGTTAATATTATATTTTTCTGTATCATAGTTTGGGGACCTTTCTGTTGAAAACGTGTCAGAGTTAAATCGTTTACATTTACATACACAGTGCGTTAACTGGAGTGCAGGTATTAGTTACCCGCACCCCAGAGCATGCCCATTCATTGGCTCATTATTGCTTGGGTTTACTTATTGTGACTGCAGAGAAAGGGAAAGCGACAGAACTTTCATATTCAGATGCTCGTTCATTGGTTACTTTTTTTCTGGGGTTTCATATTGTGACAACAGGGAACGTGTTTTGCCTTTCCTTGTTGATCTTGTTTATCATATTTTATGTTTGACTACGATACAAAAGAGAAAGAACATCAACACAATCGGCAATCTACGCACCCTCGTACAAATCAGATAGCCTCGTGTTTCGAGGTTCTTTCTATTAAATAGAAACTGAAGATGTATCTAGTTATACACATGATTATTAAATTGACTGACACAAATGATTTATAGATAAACATATTTCATTACTGTATTGTATTTCCTTTTATTTACATGGTATGTATTGGCAGTTGTTGTCACTTTTTAGTGGCTTTGGAAGTAAGATGAGTTTAAATGACAGAAAATATATCTAGTTAAAATGATAGAATAAATTTATGTAACTTATCTTAACAATTCTCTGCTAATATATATTGATTTCATTGAATGCGTATTTAAGTTTTTTTGGCGAGTGAATAGATGATGTTTTAAATTTTCAATTAATCAATAGCACAACAGAACTGTTTATAGAAGCTCGCCGTAAGAGTCATGTTGCTTAACAACTCGGGAAACAATCAAAATAACACAAAGTGTACTACTGTTTTTTTTTCTAACAAAAATGATACATCTTTATTATAAATCCCATCACGTTTTTTCAAACTACAAATAAAGATAAAACAATAAAAGCTATAAATAAAACATTTCCTCTGGCAGATTCTGTAAGATAACAGTTACTGTAATTTATATTGATAGCTTTTATTGCCTCTGGCTTTCATTTGATTTCACCAGATACAATTAAAATCGTGGAAACAAACAAAAAACATTTTGAATTATGCCTTTGTTCATTCCAGAGTTTGGAACTGTTGTCGTTCATTGCATAGATTAATTGTCACAAGTGTTCTTTAATGACATCAAAGCAAATAAAAAGGTTCTGATTTAATCTGGAAAATTGAGCCATTCATTTTCTAAAAATAAATTATTGAATCTATTTTTGTAGGCAAATCATCAATATAAATGTGAGGATATTTTGATCTTCCAAATGAAAAAAAATTGTCTTTTGAAATGTCAATAAAATTGAAATTGTGTTTCATTGATTGTTCATTTTATCTTATTATCTTTCATAGCAAATATAAAATAGTACACAAGTTCCTTAATGATATCAAACAATTCAAACTGAAAGAAATAAAAATTGTGGAAATTGTGTCAGTCACTTTCCATAAATAAATTAAACTTTGTTGTAAAGTATTTAACAAACCTGAGGCTATTTTGATATGGAAATATTTGTTTTTTAATATACTGAAATATCCAATGAAATGATGTTTTTTACACACTTCATGAACGGTAACATTACGTTGTTTCGATGATCTTATTGACAACTCTCAAAGGAGTCGTAATATAGCATGGCTTCGCGACAGTGTTGTTATATTTTTCTGGTCCTTTAGGATCATAGACTCTATCACTTTTTAAGTGTTGCAACTTGTGAACCACTCAAGCCGGTGCTAGAGGGCGTGAGTGATGTTGCACTTTTTCATTATCCCTCATGTATAGACTCAATCAAACCGAGTCTGCAATTTTCATAGAAATTTTTCAGTTTGTAATGCTTTTACAGGATCACCTTTTTCGTGATATTTATAATTATCCAGCGCACATGAATATGACCATTTGCTTTAAATGGATGAAACTATCATAAATCTTCCATATGAATACTTCGGAAGAATTCTTTTTTTTATAAACACCTTGCTTGAGTTCTGATTTAAAGTCCATTTTTCTCATATTAATCGTATTAATGATATTTGAAAAAAACATGCACTTATTGCGGAAAAGCAACAAGAGCAATAGTTGGTAAGAATTAACTTTTTGATAGCTAAACAAACGAGAGAAAAACGACAGAATCTCTGAACCACGTCAAAACACAAGACACAAAAATGAAACGATTTTGACAAATAAAAATAAAATAATTTTAGGGGTATACTAATTCAAAGTCTATATCTTAAGATAAAAGCACGCCGTTTAACAGATCTTTATACAATATTAATATGTACGTATTCGATGCAAAGTCTAAATAAATATAAAACATGAATGACATAACTGTGACATCTGAGTGTAATGTATTAACATATGTATGAGTTATGATCAGAAGAAAATCAAATTGTATGAGCTATATTCTTTTTAATAATCTGCTTTTATTAGATGGTTCAGTGTGAAAATAATGGCCAAATTTAAGAAATTAAAATGAAAGATAAAGTAAATGTAGATCATTGTATATATTTATAAAGTTTTGTTTTTGGAAATATAAGAACTGAAAATAAAACATAGCATGCATCTGAACAAGTGATATGTCGACAAGCAAAAAATTGATTCATTTTTCTACATCTTAAGTAAATTTAAATAAAAGAAAAAACAGTTCTTGTTTTTTAGAGAAAATGAAAGAGTAATTATGAAATACTTCTTTTCTCTTACAATTCAACACATAAATATCTAATTTCAATCAAATAATTTGATACAAAACTGTAAATTAAACAACACTTTGGACAAATTCAATAAAAGTTGATTCTGAAAGATAACATTTAATTTTGACAAATTTCATTGCCTCTGGCTCAAATTAGCATTCATCAAATGTCGAGGAAACAATACAAAAGATTTATGCATAAAATAAGGCCCTCATTTTGAATTTTTAATTTCGAAAGTATTTTCACCCGATGAATTAGTTATTGGTTTTCTAATCTAAAAAATCAGCAATGTTATACAAAGTAATGTTTCGTATTTGTAGGGAAAAAGCAGTAACAAGCAAATCTTGATTAAAGCAATAACATAACTAAAACTCCTCGAGTCGGATGTGTCGCATTGCCAACAGTTTAGCTGTCAGTTAGGCATCTTTTCTTAAATATAGGTTACTTATAAACACAGCTCTTGCAATGTACATGTACCTTAAACTTGAGTGGCATCTGATGTGACAGTAACAATGTTAAGTCAGGATAAATAAAACTGTTATAATATCAAAAATAAAAATAATTGAACAGTCAACACTGACGGATCATGTGAAGGACCCTGTGATGGATTCTTTAGCTGCATTTCATGTTAATGAAAAAATCTTAGAAACCAAATTTAAGTTTACCGGATGTCACCAAGCATAAGGGGACACCGCCGCCGATGCCAACGCCGCCGACAAAAGTTACATCTATTTTCAAGGCGACACAAAAACTGTTGAGGAAAGATTATTCCGGTAATTTGGAACCTAATCGACTGACAGAGTTTTTAATGATTTCATAAACAAATCAAAAGAAAATCAAAGTTGTAATGAATATATATGATACTTAAATGCAGCTTTACGTTCGGAGCATTAACATTATTTTTTATTCCTTATTTGTGATGGACAAAAAATGTAATAAATTCTGAAGGAATAAATTTATGTCAGTTTTAATAATGAAATGCAATACATGTTTATTTCCTTTTTGTGACGGATAAAAGAATTTCTCTCGCTTTTCGTTGATTATCAGACAACATCATGAACTACATGTTTCGTTAAAAACCAATTTCTTGTGTTTTCTTTTGTAGGATTAGGCAAAGACATGCAGCCATACGTGTACGGCAGGGTTTGAAGGTCTTATTCTTCCATCTTGTTTAGAATGTCTGTTTATAAGGCCAAAATATTTTGTTATATCTTTTTAAATTAGGGAACGAAATGTTAGGCCATTTTGCGGTACAGTGACATATATATATATATATATATATTTATATTGACTTAAATTTGCAAATCATAAACATCCAGCGTCTATGCTACGAACTATAAATGCCAGTTCTTTATTAGTAACTTTGTCACTAATATTACAATAACTGATTCCGGTTAAGGTGACAACTGTGTGATCAAAAGAAAGATGTCTGAATATGAAATTGAATCTAGCAGGAAAAAATAAAAATAAATGTCTATTATTTCAACCAATTATCAACATTTTCTGCCAGGAAGTAAACATTATTATGAGTATCCAATGCTTTATTTTAAGAACACTAATAAAGCACACTAGTTTACGAGACGATACAAATACACTTATCCAATTAACTTTCTTTAGTATCGCTTAAGCCGGTGCTAGGAGCGTTAGTGATGTTGCACTCATTCATTACCCCTCATGTACAGACTCAATCAATCCAAGTCGGCAATGTTCATGTTATTTTGTTGGGAGTAATGCTTCCGAGGGATCACTTTTCTTCGAGATGGAACAATTATGTTTTTTTAAGATTTGCTACATTCGTCGAGACAATAGATTAAATGCAATTATTCTGACAAGTTTTATTGCCTTTGGCGGCAAATGCTTAAACCTGTGTCGCAGAAAAAAATAAGATAAAACTAATGGAGCCAAGATCATTGATTCTCATGTTGGTTGTTTTTATTATTTGTGCATTTATCGCATGTTGTTCTATTCTGGCAAGTATAATTTCATTTAAAAGAATGCATTGAAAGTGACTAAAAGTGTTAAAGCCAGTGTAAAGCTATTAATGTATCTGCTGAAAAATGATAGAATTTGAAAAAGAATACTTCTAAAAATCTTGCAACAAAACATGTTGCAGTTTATTTCTTAAAGAGTCAATGATGCATCCACAGAACCATTTATAAATGTTCAAAACCCTACATAAATGATAGCATAATATTCTGTTCCTGAACATCTTATTGGAATTAAACAACATAATTTCTACACAGTCATACTTATTCAAGATATGATCAGAACAAACCGATTTTTTTCAGAAGAAGTCCGTATTAGCTAGAACAGTTTGACAAAATGTATAATATACAGGGAAGAACTAAATAAAGGTAGGATTTCTTTTGGTCATTTCAAAATGTTACAAACTGAAATCGTTGAATATAATTGGCCGTTCTAAACTTGTAAGATAATCTAAGTGAAATTTCTGAAACGTATACTCGTCTAAATTCCCAAATAAGAAAAATAATGAGATTCGAAAATAACATTTTCACTTACATTTCTCGGATATTTAAGAACTATAAACAGTGCTCTCTCCCATACAACATTTAACAACTGTAACAGCTAAAACTGCTTATGAAAAACATAACAATTAACTGTGACAATCGTTTGTCTAAAATAACGAGACCATCAATAACGCGCACGATCACTCATGCGCATGCAAATACCGAAAGCCACCACATAAAAACCTCAAAAGTACTCTCAGTAGATAATGTTCATGATATACATGTAATATGATTTTGAATATCAATGATGTGTTTATTTGATTTGAATTAAACGGTTCTCATACATATTAATGAAGCATATATCAATGTGTACATAATTACGTCAGTGTAAAGTAAAATTTCCGACACAAGACAGATTCATTTAGAAACATATCTTGCTGTGTTTCCTTCATCTTCCTAGCTAGATCTAACCATTTAATGTTATGATAATTGTAGGAGCGTATTTGCAGCAAATGAGAAATTGCACACGTAACAACTGTCATTAAACAAGCCCTTGGGTTATATTTCGTTATGTAAAAGCAGGTTTACTTCGCTCAAGTATCTTTTTAAAGATACATCTTGTTACGAGATTTACTCTCTTTTATTATGTTTAGAATCTGCATTGATTAATTGTGTTAAGTGCAGGATTGTTGGTCAAATGTTAAAAACAAAATGCGATTTAAAATAAGGCTTTTTAACAGACAAATATAGATCAATAAAAAAGAACGTCAAAAATATATTTATATTTTCATACAAAATATAAAAACTATAAGGAAAACTAGCATACATCTTGATAAGTGTCCTGACGAAAGAAAATTATTTGATGAATTTTTTACACCTAAAGTAAACTGAAAAAAACGAAATAATACTGTATGTTTAAAAAAGAACATGAGACAATAGATAACAACGATGCGATATTTTTTACAACTCAGTAAAACATTTTTTTTTATAAAAAACTATAAATTAAACATCACTTTGGGCAAATTCATTAAAATTTGATTCTTTAAGAAAACATTTACTGTGATTAGTTTGATATTTTTCATTGCCTCTGTCTTTCAACACATGAATTGGTTAAATCAAAGTGACACTGTAACATGTTGTCAATTTAACGTGTCCGATGTTCTTTACTTTTTTGACGGGGGATTGTTACATTGCCCAACACTGTTACAGTTATATGCCGACTTTCCAGGTTTACTAGATCCTCAGGTGCCTTTTCGCGCAGCATTTATTCAGTCACAAACGGGAACCTAAGTAGAACCACCGATAGTCCGCAAGCTAGCTTCACAGCTTCCTTATACATGTTATATGTGAGAATCCGAAGTCCTTGTAGAATCGATTTGAATCGATTAGGCCTGTGGTTTGAAGTTAAACAAACCTGAGGCTATTTTGATATGGAAATATTTGTTTTTTAATATACTGAAATATCCAATGAAAGGATGTTTTTTACACACTTCATGAACGGTAACATTACGTTGTTTCGATGATCTTATTGACAACTCTCAAAGGAGTCGTAATATAGCATGGCTTCGCGACAGTGTTGTTATATTTTTCTGGTCCTTTAGGATCATAGACTCTATCACTTTTTAAGTGTTGCAACTTGTGAACCACTCAAGCCGGTGCTAGAGGGCGTGAGTGATGTTGCACTTTTTCATTATCCCTCATGTATAGACACAATCAAACCGAGTCTGCAATTTTCATAGAATTTTTTCAGTTTGTAATGCTTTTACAGGGTCACCTTTTTCGTGATATTTATAATTATCCAGCGCACATGAATATGACCATTTGCTTTAAATGGATGAAACTACATGTATCAATAATCTTCCATATGAATACTTCGGAAGAATTCTTTTTTTTTATAAACACCTTGCTTGAGTTCTGATTTAAAGTCCATTTTTCTCATATTAATCGTATTAATGATATTTGAAAAAAAAACATGCACTTATTGCGGAAAAGCAACAAGAGCAATAGTTGGTTAATGTTATTAGCCAAGAAGTAACTTTTTGATAGCTAATACAAACGAGAGAAAAACGACGGAATCTCTGAAGCACGTCAAAACACAAGACACAAAAATGAAACGATTTTGACAAATAAGAATAAAATAATTTTAGGGGTATACTAATTCAAAGTCTATATCTTAAGATAAAAGCACGCCGTTTAACAGATCTTTATACAATATTTATATGTACGTATTAGATGCAAAGTCTAAATAAATATAAAATATGAATGACATAACTGTGACATCTGAGTGTAATGTATTAACATATTTCAAGTTATATTTTAAGTTATGATCAGAAGAAAATCAAATTGTGTGAACTATATTCTTTTTAATAATTTCTAAAATCTGCTTTTATTAGATGGTTCAATGTGAAAATAATGGCCAAATTTAAGAAATTAAAATGAAAGATAAAATAAGCTTTCTTTAACCAGTAAATGTAGATCATTGTAAAAAACGTCAAAGTATATATTTATAATGTTTTGTTTTTAGGAAATATAAGAACTGAAAATAAAACATAGCATGCATCTGAACAAGTGACATGTCGACAAACAAAAAATTGATTCATTTTTCTACATCTTAAGTAAATTTAAATAAAAGAAAGAACATTTTTGTTTTAAAGAGAAAATGAAAAAGTAATTAAGAAATACCTTTTTCTTACAATTCAACACATAAATATTTAATTTCAATCAAATAATTTGATACAAAAACTGTAAATTAAACAACACTTTGGGCAAATTCAATAAAAGTTGATTCTGAAAAATAACATTTAATTTTGACAAATTTCATTGCCTCTGGCTCAAATTAGCATTCATCAAATGTCGAGGAAACAATAAAAAAGATTTATGCATAAAATAAGGCCCTCATTTTGAATTTTTAATTTCGAAAGTATTTTCACCCGATGAATTATAGTTAATGGTTTTCTAATCTAAAAAATCAGCAATGTTATACAAAGTAATGTTGCGTATTTGTAGGGAAAAGCAGTAACAAGCAAATCTTGATTAAAGCAATAACATAACTAAAACTCCGCGAGTCGGATGTGTCGCATTGCCAGCAGTTGGTGTCAATTAGGCAACTTTTCTTAAATATTGGTTACTTATAAACACAGCTCTTGCAATGTACATGTACCTTAAACTTAAGTGGCATCTGATGTGACTGTAACAATGTTAAGTCAGGATAAATAAAACTGTTATAATATCAAAAATAAAAATCATTGAACAGTCAACACTGACGGATCATGTGAAGGACCCTGTGATGTATTCTTTAGCTGCATTTCAAGTTAATGAAAAAATCTTAGAAACCAAATTTGGGGTCAATCAAACTTATAGTGACCAAGCATAAGGGGACGCCGATGCCAACGCCGCCGACAAAAGTTACATCTATTTTAAAGGCGACACAAAAACTGTTGAGGAAAGATTATTCCGGTAATTTGGAACTTTATCGACTTACAGTTTTTAATTATTTCATAAACAAATCAAAAGAAAATCAAAGTTGTAATGAATATATATGATAGTTAAATGCAGCTTTACGTTCGGAGCAGTAACATTATTTTTAATTCCTTATTTGTGATGGACAAAAAATGTAATAAATTCTGAAGGAATAAATTTATGTAAGTTTTGATAATGAAATGCAATACATGTTTATTTCGTTTTTTGTGACGGACAAAAGAATTTCTCTCGCTTTTCGTTGATTATCAGACAACATCCTGAACTACATGTTTCGTTAAAAACCAATTACCTGTGTTTTCTTTTGTCAGATTAGGCAAAGACATGCAGCCATGCGTGTACGGCAGGGTTTGAAGGTCTTATTCTTCCACCCTGTTTAGAATGTCTGTTTATAAGGCCAAAATATTTTGTTATATTTTATTAAATTAGGGAACGAAATTTTCGGGCATTTTGCGGTACAGTGACATATATATATTTATATTGACTTAAATTTGCAAATCATAAACATCCATGCTACGAACTATAAATGCCAGTTCTTTATTAGTAACTTTGTCACTAAAACTACAATAACTGATTCCGGTTAAGGTGACAAATGTGTGATCAAATGAAAGATGTCTGAATATGAAATTGAATCTAACAGGAAAGAAATAAAAATAAATGACTATTATTTCAACCAATCATCAACATATTCTGCCAGGAAGTAAACATTATTATGAGTATCCAATGCTTTATTTCAAGAACACTAATAAAGCACACTTATAAAGCAAGAACAGTTTACGAGACGATACAAATACACTTATCAAATATACTTTTTAGTATCGCTTAAGCCGGTGCTAGGAGCGTTAGGGATGTTGCACTTATTCATTACCCCTCATGTACAGACTCAATCAATCCAAGTCTGCAATTTTCTTGTAATTTTGTTGCAAGTAATGCTTCCGAGGGATCACTTTTCTTCCAGATTGGGCAATCAAGTTTTTTTAATGAGCGATAAATTGAACAATCATATTAGAACAATCAATACGATTTGCTACATTCGTCCAGACAATAGATTAAATACAATTATTCTGACAAGTTTTATTGCCTTTGGCGGCGAATGCTTAAACCTGTGTCGTAGAAAAAAAGATCAAAACTAATCGAGCCAATATCGTTGATTCTCATGTTAGTTGTTTTTATAGTTTGTGCATTTATCGCATGTTGTTCAATTGTGGCAAATATAATTTCATTTAAAAGAATGAATTGAATGTGTCTAAAAGTGTTCAATCTAGTGTATTAAAATCTATAAAGCTTATCATGTATATCTGCTGAACAATTATATAATTAAAAGGAAAATAATTCCAAAATACCTGCAACAAAACATGTTGCTGTTTCATTCTGAAAGAGTCAATGTTACATCCACAGAATCATTTATAAATGTTCACAACCCTACATAAAATAGCAGCATAATATTCTGTTCCGGAACATTCAAATATGTTACTACTGTTTACAAGAATCGATCATATAATTAAGGAAAGAAAGTAAGTTAACTATAGTAGACTTTATGAAAATACTTCATGTGATATAGCTTAAGGGGCGTCTCGTGGTTTTGGACATGGGAGCGGCAGCTAGTACCTCTTAGCTGTAAAGGGTTAAGATTTGGATAGTTGTCTTCGCCTATAGACTTAGATAATTTGAAATTGATTTGATTATTGAAGGTAAGGTACCCAATACCACATTACTGAATATAACAGGTGGCTCTATTATCATAAACTGACCAAATCAAATCAGCTCTGCAATTTTAATGTACTTATTTATAATTTCATTCTTATAGTTATATTCTCGTTTCCTTTTCATAAACATCTTGTTTGTGCTTTCTTTTTAAGTCAGCTCTTCTCCGGTTTGTTTTAAATATCAACGCTATTTGTTAACAGTCATGTACTTATTGCCAAAAAGCAATTGTTCATGTAATTAGCCAAACCAAGGAGTAGGTTCTTGAAAACTATTACAAGATACAAAATAAAACACTTTTGATATATATTGATAAGAGCATTTCTGGGGCAAAATGAAGACTTTAAATAATAATACTTATTCTACTTATCGTACTTAAATAAAACTAGCTCGCCATTTAACAAATCTTTATATTAGGTGCAAGTTGTAAATGAAGAAGAAACTGATATAACTGTGACATCTTAGTGGAATTTTACAAAATAATTTCTACATTTACATTACTCAAGTTATAATCAGAACCAACGGATTTTTCAGAAGAAGTCTAGTTTTGAAAAGTTTGACAACATGTAATAACAAGAGCCCGGTTTGAGCCGGGTGATGCTCCCCGAATAGGTTTTGGACACAGGAAAGTACACCTCTTGTAGTTTCAGAGTTATGTCGCTGGATAAAGTTCAAAGTGCAATAATTCCAAAATTAGGCAAAGTAGAGTTACTGTTCTTTGCACTGCACTTCTAATCAATGTGATCTATCAACCTACAAAGTTTCTTGATGATATATCTAATGATTTCCGAGTTATGTCCCGGACAACTTCAAAAAGCAAAAATAAACAAGGGCAATAACTCCAGAATTAGGCAAGGCAGAGTTATAATTCTTGTACACTGCACATCTACCCAATGAGATATATCTACCTACAAAGTTTCATGTTGATATCTCTTATAGTTTTACAGCTATGTCCTGGACAAAATTTTTCTAAAAGGGGTGATAATTCAAAAATGAGGCTTAACAGAGTTATGGTTCTTTTGCACTGCACCTCTACTCAATGAGATCTATCTACCTACAATGTTTCATCTTTATATCTCTTATAGTTTTAGAGTTATGTTCCGGACAAAGTTCAAAGTGTTAAAATTAACAAAGGGCAATAACTCCAAAATAAGGACAAAAAGTTATTGTTCTTATGCACTGCACATCTACCCATTGAGATCTTTTCACCTACAAAGTTTCATGTTGATATCTCTTATAGTTTTAGAGTTATGTCCCGGACAAGATTTTTCTATAAGGTGAGATAATTCAAAAACCGGGCAAAATAGAGTTATGGTTCTTTGACACTGCACTCCCCAAAATGCCCTCTACCATTGTATGAAGTTTCAACAAATTATCTCCAAGGGTTTTCAAGTTATGCTCCGGACAAGACAACGGACGGACAGACGGAAAGACGGACAGACGGACGAACGGACAGACGGATAAGGCGCCGACTATATGCTCCCCCGAAATTTTTCGGGGAGCATAAAAATATACAAGTAAGCCCGAAATATAGGTAGGATTTCCATGGGTCATTTTAACATTACAAACTGAAACCAGTGATTCTAATTGGGTTTTCTAGATCATCCTAGCTAGAGCTAACCGTTAAATGCTATGTCAATTGTAGTACATGCAAACATCTTTACAGCAAATGAGAATTTGTACATGTTCATATTGTCATTAATACGCTCTGGGTTAACATTTCTTTATGTTAAAGCAGATATTCTTCGGAAAAGTATCTTTAGGAGACACGTCGTTTAACAAGATGTACTTTCTTTCACTTTATTTAGAATCTGCAGTGGTGAGACGCAAAAGTGAAGATCATATAAAAGGAACGTCAACATTTATTTATAATACAAGACCTATTAGTAAAATTAAATGCATATTAACAAGTGACATGACGACACGAAAAAGTTTGATGCATGTTTCAACACTTTAAGCAAAAAAAGTATGTTTAGAAAAAATCATGAAACACTATAAAACAAAGCTGCAACATTTTTTTTTTAAAAATTCAACACTGCAAGAAACGATTCAATTTAATTAAATTAAAACAGTTTTATGCACTGTAAATTAAAATTTTCAAACAATTCAAATAAAAATTTCTTTTTAATCAAACATTCATTCAAACAAAACTCTTAATTAAACAACGCTTTGGGCAAATAAGATAAAACTGGATTCTGAAAGATATTATTTAATGAGATTATTTTGATAACTTTCATTGCCTATGGCTCCTATCAGAATTCACCAAATGTCATTTAGTTCGAGGAAACAATTAAACATTTGAGTTATGCATTGCCTGTTCCACTAACAGGAGTTCTTATCGGTATTTGCAAAGATAAACTGTCACAAGTGCTCTAATGATTTATAAACGGTAAAAAGGGTTAACGATAAAATTGGAAAACTAAGTGCAAATTAATAATGAAATCCGAAGTTATTTTAGTGGTAAATTTATGTATATGACTCATAAAATCATTAATACAAATGTTAGGTACCCTTAATATCGTAATATTTATTTTATAAAGTGGAAATAAAATAAAGCTCTCATTTGTATTTTCAAAATTCAGATGTGTGTACACTCTATGCATTTAATAATAAGCAATGCGATTCAAAGAAATGTTTAATTGTAAGAGAAGAAGCAGTAACAAGCAAACCTGGTTTGATTAAAGAAATAACATAGAAATACGAATGAAAAAAAACAAATTCTTTTTAACCCAGACGACAGACAGACAGAATAAATTGTCACAAGAATTTCAAAAATTCCGGAAAAAAAATAATGATAGAAAATACAAGTTTGTAATGAATTTTGCAGGAGTTAATATGTAAGTTTTGATAGTGAATACATGTTAATGTTAGAAGCAATTACGGTATTTTCTTATTTCCTTATTTGAGAGAGACAAAAATAAATGTAATACATTCTGTAGGAATAAAAATGTGTAAGTTGTGATACTGAAATACATGCTTAAGAAAAAATAGCAATACCAATATTTGTTTCTCTTCCTCATTTGTGATGGACAATTTTTTTTTCATGTTTGTTTATAATCACACAACATCCTGAATTAAATGTTTCATTACAACCCAATTTCCTGTTTTCCTTAGAATCACGGATTAAGCAAAGTCATACAATCATACAGGTATGACAGTGTTTATAGGTGTCATTCTGTCCCCATCTAGAATGTCTTTTTAAAAGTCTAAAATATATTAATATAAATTACATGTATATTTTAATTAGTGAACGAATCTCTCGGCCATGTTGCGGCACGGTGACATATCTATTTAAATCGACTTAATTTTGCAAGTCATAAACGTCCATTGTCCATTACAAACAATAAATGCCACTTCACATACCAATATGTTTTTTTCTTAAGTTTGTCTTACTAAAAGCGTCATTAAAACTATAAATACTGATTCCGACTTAAATTACAACTGTGATTAAATGAAAGATGTATGAATAAAAATTGAAGATAGCAGGAAAAAAGGTTAAAAGTAAATGACTGTTTTTCAACCAATCATCAACATAATTATGCTATCTGGGTGAATAAATTATTGTGAGTATTAAATGCTTTATTTAATAAGAACAGTAGTAAAACAGAAACAATTTATGTGACAAAACAAATAAACTAATCAAATTAACTTTATATAGTATATGGGCAATCGATTGTTTTAATAAGCGATAAATTTAACAATCGTACTTAGCTTCATTCTTTGAGACAATAAAAAACAATTATTCCGATAAATTTCACTGCCTTTGGCACCGAATGCTATTTTGTAGTAAAAAATAAGACAAACTAATGGAACACCGATATTGTTGCTTCTCATGTTGGTTGTTTTTATAATTTTTGCATTTATCGCATGCTGTTGAATTGTCGCAAATATAATTTCATTTGAAAGAATGAATTGGAAGTCCAAGCTATTGTATTAAAATGTTTTTAGCTGTATATCTGCTGAAATTATAGATTTTGAAAAAGAATACTTAAGTCTTTCAAAATACATGCAACAAAACATATTTGTGTTTATTTTTAAAAAAAAGGAAATAATGCATTGACAGAATCATTTATAAATGTTTAAAATCCCACATTAAATAGTAGCATAATATTTTGTTCCGTAACATCTAATTCTGTTAACGTGCAGTATTCATGTTTGTTAAATGAAAGAGAAATACGTAACGAAACAAAGTGGACTGTTAATAGACTTTATAAAATATGTCTTAAGATATAACCCTAGTTTCCCTCTTACCTGTAAATGTATAGACTTAGATTTAAAATCTGTGATTAAAATGGCATTATTTCATAGACATTCTAATGCTTCAATGCTAGCAATTTCGACGAATTTACATATCTTTCATTTATCATTTACATCATCGATCTGACCTGTATTACGAGTTATTAAATGGAATAATCTTTTTTTTAAATATTTTTATAGGGACATTTTAGTTTAGCTTTATTTAAGGCTTACATATATAACTACAGGCATTAATCAATGTATTACAGAGTCATAAGTTATTAATCACTTTATCAAGCAGTCGTATGTTAAGAGACTGTTTACAAAACCAACATGTAGAGAACGTAATGTCAAGAAGTTGATTATTTCTATCATGTTTACATGTTGACATTAAGAACAGAAGAATACAAAACACGCGTCCTTGAATATTTTCTTCATTTTTTATTCAACATCAAGATCAGACACAAACATTAGTGCTGATATAGGTACCTGATAATCTTCAACAGTATTCTTATCAATGGCAAAGTCTTCATTTTGAATTTCCATTAAGCACTCTTTTCAATAAACAAATAAACTAGGACTTTTACGGCTACTTATTGGAGGTAACACAGATTCTTAGTTTGCGGCATATTACGAGAAGTATTCAAATTTGAATGCATCTAAGCATGTTGAAGTATATTCCTCATAGGTTTCTTAGATGTTCCTCAGAGTATTTATAACATCAAATAGATATATACAAAGTTTCAGTCTTCGGAGGCAAAATGTGAAGACATTTTCATAGTGATTGTTGAATACAATGGAAAGACACAGGACAAAATGTAGAGGTGTTTGGTCCAGCAAACTTTAGACCTAAAAGGTATTTTGTTAGCTTCAGAAACAAAAAAGGGGCAAGGTCAGGCAAATACGGATGATTGGGGAGCTCAACAACATTTTTTGTTTCAGAAAGTCATCACTTTGGACGCCTTGTGAGATGACGCGTTGTCATGCAGTAATCTTACATTGGCTTAATCTGTTGCTTGTCTTCATCTTCGAAAGTATTTGTTTATATTTCGAAGACATTTTGTCTTGTAAAATATTCATTTACATATTTGACTTATTTATCATTAATTTGATTGGTGGAACCCTGATTTGTTAGGAAAATTGCATACATTAACTTCTTTAAACTGATGATGACATTGTAGCCAAATCTTGTTTTGGCAACGATTTCATGTTTTGTCACCAGTGGCAATATTTGCATAAGACCGTGTATCGCAAGTTAAATACCATTTAAGCACAAATTTAGCGCATTGCACCCTAGCCCTTTTCTGCTTATGTGTCAGTAAATAGAGAATGCATCTAGGCATCTAGCACAGATCTTTCTCATTTTTAAATCACATGTGCATATAAATACCGAAAGACACCACATGGAAAAGTCAAAACTCTTCTGGACTTTATGAAAATAATGTTCATGATATAATATGATTATGAATTTAACGATTCTCATACATATTAACGTAGCACATATTAATGTGAAGACGAATTCGTCAGCGTAAAGTACAATTCTGACAAAAGACAGTTTCAAATAGATACATATCTTAGTGTTTAAGATCTAACCATTAAATGCTATGTCAATTGTAGTAAAATATTTGCATCAAATAAGAATTTACACTGTATTGAATTTGCCCCGAGTTCATATTTCTTTGTGTAAAAGCAGATTTACTTCAGTCGAACACGTCTTGCTACGACATATACTCTTTTTTACTATATTAGAAATCTGCATTTATTAGAAGGGTCTAGTCCAGGAATATTGGGCGCCAAATGTAAAAAAAAAATCAAATGCAATATATAATTAGATTTCGTTAACAGGTAAATGAAGATCGATGAGGAGGAACGTCAAAAATATATTATATCATTTTATAGGACCTAAAAGGAAAACATAGCAAGGATCTCAGCAAGTGACATGACGACACGAACATGTTTGTGCATTTTTTAATACTTTAAGCAAACTTAAAAAAAGAAGTATTATTTTATGTCTACAAGCAAACATGACACAATATTAAACAAAAAATGCAACAATTTCTAAACAATTCGACACTTCAAATAAAGATTTATTTTTTATCAAACATTTTTATACAAAAAATTATAAATCAAACAGCACTTTGGGCAAATTCAATAAAAGTTGGTTCTAAATGATACCATTTAATGAGATTATTTTGATAACTGTCATTGCCTCTGGCTCACATTAGAATTAATCAGATGTCATAAAGTTCGAGGAAACAAACAAAAACATTTGAGTTATGCATTGCCTGTTTCAGGAGCTCGCATCGTTATTTTCCAAGATAAATTGTCACAGTTGCTGTAATGATATACAAACGGTAAAAAGGGTGATTGATGAAATCTAGAAAACTTAGAGCCAATTTAGCATTTGCTTTATTCTAATAGTAAATTCATTGATATATGACTATATTTCATAAAATCATTAACAATAGTTTTAGGTAGCTTTGATATATTAATATATAATCTATTGAAGTGGAAGTAAAGTAATGCTTTCATTTTTTATTTAAAATAAATTTCGGACGTGTTTTCACTCTATGAATTATAGTTAATGATTTTCTTAAAAAAATAAAAAAAATAAAATAAAAACTTTGAGATAAAAGAGATGAATTATGCAGGAATTAAAATTTAAAAGTTTTCATAGTAATATGCACGTTAGAAGCAATTACAGTATTTGTTTATTTCCTTACTTGTGATGGACAAAAAGCAATGTAATAAATAATACAAGAATAGAATTGCGTAGTTTGTGATAATGAACAGATGTTTAAGTTAAAAGCAATAACAATGTTTGTTTATTTCCTTATTTGTGATGGACAAATTTTGTTCTTCATTTTCGTTAATAAACAGTCAACATACTGATGTTTCGTTACAACCTAATTTCCTGTTTCCTTTTTCTTTAGAATCACGGTGTAACCAAAGGCATACAATCATACACGTATGGCAGGGTTTTGAAGGTCTGAATATCAGCATATATAAGCATAAGTGCTTTTTATTTTTATAGGTGTGGTGAAAATTGTTGTTGCAATGAGATTTAGATATAACTTTCACAATCCTTAAACACACCTTTTCTCATTATTTGATGTTCTTCGCACGAAATTACTCAATGGCTTTCTTCAACATTTGATTACACTGGCAGGTCTATAATTTAGATTTAATTTCAATGTGAATAGATCTTAAAATAATCATTGACGTCACAAGCTATGTATCATATGACGAAATTGTGAAAACTGCTTGTTACCAGTGCCGCCTTTGTTTAACAAAAGAAAACTTGTTTAAAAGCACGCTGCATATTTAAGAAAAAATGTTGACTACATGGGTAACATTGGTGTCATATAGATCTATATGATTTTTCAATTTTTTATAATTTTTTAATATTAATAAACAATGACAGTAAGCATAATGCTGAGTGTATTATTCCTTGAGCTATATAAGGTGTTAATACTTGACATTAACAACAGATATAGTTCGAGTGAAGAACAAATTCTTGTTTGTATTACAAAAGTAAACAAAGAACTTTACAAAAAAGATAAAAAGAAAGAATTAGTAAAGAACGTCCAAAACGACATTAGAATTTAGATGTGTAATATGGTGCTGGAGTATGTATATTCGATATCACTATTTTCGCAGTATATATATCGCCCATTTACTTCGTGCTACTCAAGCTTTATTTATATAAGGACGAGGGCCTAGTTTTCACTTGAAAAAAACTTTACTTTGAAATATTAGAAGAATAATGTAAAGTAGAAATTAAATGTTGGGTCATTAAAAAAAGTTGTTTGCTTCAAAAGTCCACTTTTGACCCATTAGGGAAATACACATATTACCTAGCTCGTCAGATCCGTACCTAGAACAGATAAGATTAAAATTTGTAAAGTTTTCTGCCTTCATTATCAATGAAATAATTTTCCGAGATAAATATGTCATTTGATGGAGGTTTAAACTAATAATTTGTGTGCAAATTTAAAAAAAATCTTCTACTCAGTTTTTCCAGAATAATTACTCTTATTGCGAAAAATGACACACATTTTCAGAGCCAACATATTTAATGTGTTTAGGCTTTTGTACTTGAGCGGAGTTCCCTTATTAACAGTCCGTCTGCTTCTCATGTCAAATTGTAATGACAAACGCTGTTTCGACGAGCATAACTGTCTATGAAAGCATCAAAATTCTTAAATAGCTCGCGTTTGTTTCAGTTTATATAAGTGAACTGTTGCGTAATACTCTATGACAAAAAATGTTCACATTCTGTTATAGACGTTATGTTGCATTTTTATCCGAATGTTTAATTTATATTACGGGTAAAACTGTCTTCGTCGTCTCACAAGACATTCAGTTTGGAACTTAAAATGTGTTGGGTTGATCTAGTTAAAAATATAAATACGCAATGGAATTTCAGTTGATTGTAAACAAAATTCATATATTCACACAGACTCTGCTGACACTAACTTGATAACCAAGCTTGTACATTTGTACAGTCTGACTTGCTCTATACTGTTTGATAACTTTAGATTTACATCTTGACATTTACAAATTGATACTTAAAGTTTCCAGAATAAAAGCTGGAAAAGATCATATAAGAAATTAAGCTGATAAAAGGTTAGGTTTTTATACATGTAGTTTGCAACAATCATAACATAGTTCACGTCTGACGTTAACCTCATAAGGAACTACCTTGAAATCTAATTATAATGTCTTTCATTTGCCTTCAGATAAGACATTAATTACACAATGTATTTTGTAAACTAAACAGAGTATTATCACGGCGTCTAGAAAATGATATTTTAATTATCAAGCAATAGCATGAATGTGCTTTTAGTTAACGTTGCCACTTGTTTTTGACTGTGACAATATGTTTTCCTACGAGCACCAGGTCAACAAGAGAAACAATACCCACTTATATCAAATAATTTCTGCTAAATGCGTTATGAAATTGAAAAGTTTATTTTCCTTTTCAGTAACGTGTGCATTTAATACCAATACACACATTTTCAACATAGATATTCAAGCGCTATGACACACAAATTATGAGTTTGAGTTAATTGATGGCCTACAGATTATTTGTGTTAAGGTCGAAGGGTTAACTCGTTGGACTAGTAATCTAAGTGTCCTTGGCCACGGGGAATGTAGCACTCTCTAGACTCTGCATTATTCAACACTTTGTTTTAGCATTGATTTTCGATGTGATCCTAAGACACCCGCTTTTAAATCAATTTGTTTTGGGAAGTACTTATGATCGTTTGTTTTCGATTCACCAAGACTTTAAAGTTACCTACTTAAACCTCACAAAAATTGCACTCTTTGATAAAACGCCTATATCTGCAATGATATTTTCTTCTGATAAAACAAACTTGATTATTTAACAGCACTATTAATATAACATTTTGTATGAGAATGTAGTTGATTTATTCATTTCAAAAAGATCATGCACAGCATATAAACGAGTTTTGTAAAAATATTTTCATCTGATACAAGTTTTTATAAAGGAAAAGAAGCTTTATACATTGCAAAGATAAATGGCAATTCTCTATTTGATTCTTGTGACATAAGGAGTAAAATATAGGTAAAATATAAGAAATATAAGGAACATATAGCATTCATCTTAATAAGTGACCTTACGAAAGAAAATCTTTTGATGCATTTTTTACACCTTAAATAAACTTTAAAAAAAAAAACGAAATGATATTGTATGTTTAAGAAAGGAGAACATGAGACTATAGTAAACAACGATGCGATATTTTTTACAATTCAATAAAACATTTTTTATATATAAAACTATAAATAAATTAAACAACACTTTGGGCAAATTCATTAAAATTTGATTCTGAAAGAAAACATTTACTGTGATTAGTTTGATATCTTTTTCATTGCCTCTGGCTCCTTTTAGATTTTATTAGACGTTTAACAGTTCAAGGAATCCATACAAAAAAGAATTACACATTGCCTGTTTCAATAATAGGAGCTCTTGTCGTTATTTGCAAAAAATAACAAGATATGTTTGTAAAACATGTATGCCCCCTATCAGCAGCCAATTAGTCATGTGATTAGGTTATTATGCATGACTTCTGACCCAATGATCAAACAATTAATAAGGGTTATCAAGTATCTACTGGTCATGACCTTAACCTTTGACCCCTTGACCCAAAACTCAATAGGGGTCATCTGCTGGTCACAACCAATCATCATACAAAGTTTGAAGTTCCTAGGCCTAAGCGTTTTTAGGTAAGTGATCAGAAACCGTTTTTAACATACAAGGTCAATGTGACCGTGACCTTTGACCCCAAAATCAATAGGGGTCATCTGCTGCTCATGACCAATCACCATGCCAAGTTTGAAGTTCCCAGGCCAAAGGGTTCTTTAGTTTTGATCAGAAACCATTTTTACTTACAATGTCAATGTGTCCTTGACCTTTGACCCCTTGATCCCAAAATCAATAGGGGTCATCTGCTGGTCACGACCAATCATCATACAAAGTTTGAAGTTCCTAGGCCTAAGCGTTTTTAGTTAATTGATCGGAAAATGTTTTTACCTACAAGGTCAATGTGACCTTGACCTTTGACCCCTTGACCCCAAAATCAATAGGTCATCTGCTGGTCATGACCTATCACCATACCAAGTTTGAAGTTCCTAGGCCTAAGGGTTCTTTAGTTATTGATCGGAAACCGTTTTTTATCTAAGAGATCAATGTGACCTTGACCTTTGACCCCTTGACCCCAAAATCAATAGGGGTCATCTACTGATCATGACCAATCCCCATACCAAGTTTGAAGTTCCTAGGCCTTAAGGTTCTTTAGTTATTGATCGGAAACCGTTTTTGCTTACAAGGTCAATGTGACCTTGACCTTTGACCCCTTGCCCCAAAATCAATAGGGGTCATCTACTGATCATGACAAAATCACCATACCAAGTTTGAAGTTCCTAGGCCTTAAGGTTCTTTAGTTATTGACCGGAAACCGTTTTTGCTTACAAGGTCAATGTGACCTTGACCTTTGACCCCTTGCCCCCAAAATCAATAGGGGTCATCTACTGATCATGACAAATCACCATACCAAGTTTGAAGTTCCTAGGCCTTAAGGTTCTTTAGTTATTGATCGGAAACCGTTTTTGCTTACAAGGTCAATGTGACCTTGACCTTTGACCCCTTGACCCCAAAATCAATAGGGGTCATCTACTGATCATGACCAATCACCATACCAAGTTTGAAGTTCCTAGGCCTTAAGGTTCTTTAGTTATTGATCGGAAACCGTTTTTGCTTACAAGGTCAATGTGACCTTGACCTTTGACCCCTTGACCCCAAAATCAATAGGGGTCATCTACTGATCATGACCAATCACCATACCAAGTTTGAAGTTCCTAGGCCTAAGGGTTCTTTAGTTATCACTCGGAAACCATTTGGTCTACGGACCGACGGACCGACGGACCGACGGACCGACGGACCGACAAGTGCAAAGCAATATACCCCCTTTTTTTCAAAAGGGGGCATAATTATCACAAGTGCTCTTATTATTTAAACAAGTTAAAAGGTAACTATGAAATCTGGAAAACTAACCAATAACCAATAAAAAATAAATCAATGAATTCATTTTTGTGTTAAACTCAATTACATGATTATGACTCTGTTTCTTAAAATTAACAAAAAAAAGAAGATAACTTTGATAAAGTAAATGTTGCTTATTTCCAGTAAATGTTGCCTATTTCCAAGTGAAAAAAGGTATAAAAATGTTTTGATAGTAAAAAGCATGTTTACGAGGCAATTACAGTATTTGTTTATTTCCTTATCCAATGGTAATCTTACAAACTATAAATGTTATTATACACACCATTTAGTGTTCAGTCTTTTGTTTGAAAGAAAGTCATTAAAACATCATTTACTTATTCCGGATAAAGTGACAACTGTTATTTAGAAGTATCTTAATAAAAAGATACCAAGACTATGTAAAACTGATAACTTGCTTATGTAACTTCTTAGTTTTCAATGCAGTCATAAAAAAATGTTATTAAAGCTTACATTACAATGATATGATATTTTCTTGTAAGGGTTAATTATTTTTTAAATTAGAACGCTTTAAGATGTATGTTTTTCTAAACAAACCTGTCGTGTTTTGGACAGTGAACTCAATTTCTAACACCAAAATCCGTTGATAGGCAATCATATTTAAAAAAAACAACAAATTTGATTGATATGCAAAAATATATATATGCAAATTGAAAACATTATATCAATTTAACAGATCAATATATTACACTTATTAAACATCACATCTTTTGGGTACATATTCCGATATTATTCTCGTTATTTTGGACAAATTGTAATAACTAAGATTTTGCTTAAAATAAGCATAGTAAGTTCTTACGCAAAATAAACTGTTAACTGGAAATTGCAAAGAGATCTGAAAGCAGTGTAAAATCTTTTGTCGAAGGAAGTAATGGTAAACAAAGTTTTAATGTCTGAGCAATTTAACTAGAAAGTTATCCTGTATTTTTTATTTTAGAACTATTAATAGATGACGTTAGTGGAAAGTGCAGGTTATTATTAACACCATCTTTGGATCCGCTAATTTAACATTTAAACAAGAATGTGATGAACTGTTGAATTTAGAAACATCTGCAAACGCGTTCCATATAGCGGTAATCATGGAATTCTAAATGTAACATTTCTGAAAGGGTATCAGAGGTTACTCCTGTTAATACTTAACGCTTTCCATACCATACTCGAAATGAATGTAATTACCCTTCTGTATAGAGCCAGGCCAGTCCATGTTACCAATAACAAATATAAACAACAGTAAAACATATAAAATAAGATGAAAATACATGTAATATAAACAAAAATGAGCAAAATTGCTTATTTCTTATTATGGGTGCGGTGAAAATTGTTGATGCAATGAGATTTAGATATAAAAAGACAAATTGAATCCTTAAACACATGTTTCTCATTATCTGATGTTTTTCGCACGAAATTACTCAATGGAATTCATCAATATTTGATTATACTGACAGGTCTATAATTTAGATTTAATATCAATGTGAATGGATCTTAAAATAATCATTGACATCATAATCTATGTATCAAATGACGAAATTGTGCAAGTGAAGGTGCAAAACTGCTTGTTAAAGCTAAACAGCAGCAGTTCAATTTCAGATGTCAATATGCGATTGTTGTCTTATTGTACATGTTTTATATTGATACAATGAGATATATGTATGGTGGTTGTATGGATATGTACGTAAAGAAATCAAATTATTATTAGATACATGATGACTTTATATGACTGATAGAAGAATTCAATCATTAATGCAACAAGCCTTTTGAAATAGAAGTAATACATGTAATAAAAATTAAATAAAAAGATCATTGAACAATGAAAGTAAGCGTAATGCTGAGAGTATTATTCTTTGAGCAGGAAAAAGTGTTAATTATTTGACATTTATATATATTGCTTTGCATAGCGACTGACTTAAACCTCACAAATGTTGCACACTAGGACGAAATGCCTCTATCTACAATGCCGTTTTCTTCTGATATAACTTGATTATTTAATAAGCACTACCAATATAACATTTTCATGAGAATATACTAGATTCATTTATTTCGAAAAGAGCATGCACCGCATATAAACATGTTTTGGAAAGAATGTTTTCATCTGATACAAGTTTTTATAAAGGAAAAGAAACTTTCTACATTGAAAAGATAAATGGCATTTCTCTATTTGATTCTTGTGACATTAGGATTCTGAAAATTGTGTTGGTATTCAATTTGTATGCCAGGAAAGAACACATCATTTGTATTGATATTTTAAGATCTCATGTAACAGAATCATGGCATTTTGCTTTTTCAGTTCGTCATTTACCTTAAATAACAAACCATTAAGTTACAATTACGTTGTCATATTTCTGATGATTTTGTCGCCAGTGGATACTGCTAGTTATAGAATATGGAGGGGTGCATAACATAAGATGTTTAAAGTAGGTATTCTATTCGTTATAAGTACAGCTAATTATTAATATTTCTTACAAAACATGTCTTTGCTAAATCTTAAATTTTGATCACAGCTAAACCTTAAATATTGAGCACAGCACATGTCAGTATTTGTAACAACTGGTACTTTGTCCATAGCCTATATTAACTTTCAATATAGTTACAAATGGTTATCAATTTGCCTCTTACAAAAAAGTTGAAAGGATCCAATCAATCGTCCAAATTTTACATGTATCATGAATAGATGGGGTCGTATTTATGAAAAAAGGACCATGATCAGGATCAGATGATCTTGTTTTCATTCCTGCATGAAACATATATTAATCATATTAAGCTACTATGAAAATAAATAAAAAAACAATATCAAAATGGTGTAATAGGCAAAGAAACAAACTCAGTTTATATATGTACACACTTACTTGTAAGTTATATTGAATGTATGTTAAGGCAGAGCTTTGATAACTTTACCACTTTGTATCTTTCAATAATTATATAATCGCCATTACGATAATCAATCTGTTCATAAAAAATATATATATAACTTATTATACTCAGCTTGACAGTAAAAAAGTGAGCAAAATATAATTTTAAATAACAAAAAATTATGTTTATCAACTAAAGAACTTTCGTGTAGTTAGTCAGGAAAAGTAGCAGATTTTTATGTGTATAAGTAGTTTAAAGGAATCTTCTGAGTTTTATTGGTCAAAGACAATACCAATAACATGTGTGCAAAATTGCACATCATTCGTTTATTCCGTATTTCCAAAATAATATTTGTTTTTATGCAAAATGACTTACAAAAGTAAGGCGTTTAAACGCTTTAAACTCAATTGGGCTAATAATCGCACTGAATGTGCATTTGTAATTGAATTTTATTTTTCTTTTTTATCGTTTTCATACGTTTTCGTTTGAAGTGTCCCAGTTAATATACATATGTAAGATTATCAAATCTTATGTTTTAAGGCTTTTGGACCTCAGGTGATATCCTTTATATATTCAATTTCTAGTTACAGCATAACACATTGTAGATATTGTATTTTCTGTAAAATATTGGCATATTCTAAAGCGCCAATGACTTATCACTGAATATTTCAGATAATAATTGGAAACTGTTACCATTATAGTTTTTCTGTATCATAGTTTGGGACCTTTCTGTTAAAAACGTGTCAGAGTTAAAATCGTTTACATTTTCCATGCACAATGCGTTAACTGGAGTGCAGGTATTAGTTACCCGCACTCCAGAGCATGCCCATTCATTGGCTCATTTTTGCTTGGGCTTACTTATTTACTTATTGTGACTGCAGAGAAAGGGAAAGCGACAGAAATTTCATATTCAGATGCTCGTTCATTGGTTACTTTTTTCTGGGGTTTCATATTGTGACATCATATTGTGATAACAGGGAACGTGTTTTTTATGTTTGACTATGATACGAAAGAGAAAGAACATCAAAACACTTGGCAATCTACGTACCCTCGTACAAATCAGATAGCCTCGTGTTTCGATGCTCTTTCTATTACATAGAAACTGAAGATGTATCTAGTTATACACATGATTATTATATTGACTGACACAAATGATTTATAAATAAACATATTTCATTACTGTATTGTATTTCCTTTTATTTACATGGTAAGTATTGGCAGTTGTTGTCACTTTTTAGTGGCTTTGGAAGTTAGATGAGTTTAAATGACAGAAAATATATCTAGTTAAAATGATAGAATAAATTTATGTAACTACATCTTAACCAATTCCTCTGCTAATAGATATTGATTTCATTGAATGCGTATTTAAGTTTTTTTGGTGAGTGAATAGATGATGTTTTCAATTTTCAATTAATCAATAGCACAACAGAACTGTTTATAGAAGCTCGCCGTAAGAGTCATGTTGCTTAACAACTCGGGAAACAATCAAAATAACACAAAGTGTACTACTGTTTTTTTTTTCTAACAAAAATGATACATCTGTTTTTTATAAATCCCATCACGTTTTTTCAAACAACAAATAAAGATAAAACAATAAAAGCTTATAAATAAAAACATTTCCTCTGGCAGATTCTTGTAATATAACAGTTACTGTAATTTATATTGATAGCTTTTTATTGCCTCTGGCTTTCATTTTGATTTCACCAGATTACAATTAAAATCGTGGAAACAAACAAAAAAAAACATTTTGAATTATGCCTTTGTTCATTCCAGAGTATTGGAACTGTTGTCGTTCATTGCATTAGATTAATTGTCACAAGTGTCTCTTTAAATGACATCAAAGCAAATAAAAAGGTTATTGATTTAATCTGGAAAATTGAGCCATTCATTTTCTAAAAATAAATTATTGAATCTATATTTTGTAGGCAAATCATCTCAATATAAATGTGAGGATATTTTGATCTTCCAAATGAAAAAAAATTGTTCTTTTTGAAATGTCAATAAAATTGAAATTGTGTTTCATTGATTGTTCATTTTATCTTATTATCTTTCATAGCAAATATAAAAATAGTACACAAGTTCCTTAATGATATCAAACAATTCAAACGGAAAGAAATAAAAATTGTGGAAATTGTGTCAGTCACTTTCCATAAATAAAATTAAACTTTGTTGTAAAGTATTTAACAAACCTGAGGCAATTTTGATATTGGAAAATATTTGTTTTTTAATATACTGAAATATCCAATGAAGTGATGTTTTTTTACACCACTTCATGAACGGTAACATTACGTTTGTTTCGATGATCTTATTGACAACTCTCAAAGGAGTCGTACATGTAATATAGCATGGCTTTCGCGACAGTGTTGTTATATTTTTCTGGTCCTTTAGGATCATAGACTCTATCACTTTTAAGTGTTGCAACTTGTGAACCACTCAAGCCGGTGCTAGAGGGCGTGAGTGATGTTGCACTTTTCATTATCCTCATGTATAGACTCAATCAACCGAGTCTGCAACCTTTCATAGAAATTTTTCAGTTTGTAATGCTTTTACAGGATTTCACCTTTTCGTGATATTTATAATTATCCAGCGCACATGAATATGACCATTTGCTTTAAATGGACTGAAAACTACATGTATCATAAATCTTCATATGAATACTTCGGAAGAATTCTTTTTTTTATAAACACCTTGCTTGAGTTCTGATTTAAAGTCCATTTTTTCTTCATATTAATCGCTATTAAATGAATATTTGAAAAAAAAACATGCACTTATTGCTGGAAAAGCAACAAGAGCAATAGTTGGTTAATGTTATTAGCCAAAAGAACTTTTTGATAGCTAATACCAAAACGAGAGGAAAAACGAAGGAATCTCTGAAGCACGTCAAAACACCAAGAGACACAAAAATGAAACGATTTTGAACAAAAATAAAGGAATAATCAATAATTTTAGCGGGCTATACTAATTCAAAGTCCTATATCTTTAAGATAAAAAGCCACCCGCCGATTTAACAGATCTTTATACCAACTATATATGTACGTATTAGATGCAAAGTCTAAATAAATATAAAATATGACAGACATAACTTGTTGACATCTGAGTGCTTAATGTATTAACATGATTTCAAGTTATATTTTAAGTTATGATCAGCAAGAAAAATCAAATTGTGTGGACTATATTTTTTTTAATTAATTTCTAAAATCCTGCTTTTATGTAGATTGGTTCCAATGTAAAATAATGGCCGAATTTAAGAAATTAAAATGAAAAGAAATAATAAGCTTTCTATAACCCAGTAAAGTAGAATCATTGTTATATCTGTATTTAAAAGTTTTGTTTTGGAAATAAGAACTGAAAATCTAAAACTAGCATGCATTCTGAACAAGTGATATGTCGACAAGCAAAAAATTGATTCAATTTTTCTACATCTTAAGTAAATCTTAAAATTAAAAGAAAAAAAACAGTATCTTGTTTATTTAGAAAAATGAAAGAGTTATAAGAAATACTCTTTTCTTACAATTCAACACAAAAAATATTTAAATTTCAATCAAAATAATTTATAAAAAAAACTGCTAAATTAAATAACACTTTGGGCAAATTCAATAAAAGTTGATTCTGAAAAATAACATTTAATTTTGAACAAAATTTCATCTCCTCTGGCCCTCAAATTAGATTCATCAAATGTCGGCAGGGACAAAATAAAAAAGATTTATGCCATAAAATAAGCCCTCGTTTGAATTTTTAATTTCGAAAGTATTTCACCCGCAATGAATTATAGTTCAGATGGTTTCTCTAATGCTAAAAATCTAACAGCAATGTTATACAAAGTAATGTTGGCGATTTGTATGGAAAAAGCAAGTAACCAAGCAAATCTTGATAAAAGCATAACATAACTAAAAATCTCCGCGAGTCGGATGTGTCGCCCCATGCCAGCAGTTGGTGTCAGTTAGGCAACTTTTCATTAATAATGGTTACTTATAAACCACAGCTCTTGCAATGTACGATGTACCTTAAGTGGCATTCTGATGTGACTGTAACAATGTTAAAGTTCAGGATAAATAAAACTGTTATAATATCAAAAATAAAAATCTTCACCAGTTACCTGACGAAATCATGGTGAAGGACCCCTGTGATGTATTCTTTAGCTGCTTTTTTAAGTTAAATGAAAAAAATCTTTACAAAAACCCAATTTGGGTGTCAAATCAAACTTATAGTGACCAAGCATAAGGACGCATGCCAACGCCGCCGACAAAAGTTACATCTATTTTAAAGGCGACACAAAATGTTGAGGAAAGACTGATTCCCGGTAATTTGGAACTTTATCGACTTACAGTTTTAATATATTCATAAAACAAATCAAAAGAAAAATCAAAGTTTGTAATGAATTTTTAGATATTTTAAATGCAGCTTTACGTTCGGAAGCAGATAACATTCATTATTTTTAATTCCTTAATTTGTGATGTGACAAAAATTGTAATTAAATGCTGAAGAATAAATTTAATGTAAGTTTTGATAATGAAAATGCAATACAATGTTTATTTCGTTTTTGTGACGGGAACAAAAAGAATTCTCTCCTCCGCTTTTCTTGATTATCAGACAAATTCCTGAACTACACTGTTTCGTTAAAAACACATTACCTGTGTTTTCTTTTGTCAGGATTAGGCAATACATGCAGCCATGCGTGTACGGCAGGGTTTAAGGTCTTATTCTTCCACTCTGTTTTAGGAATGTCTGTTTATAATGCCAAAATATTTTGTTATATTTATTAAAATTAGGGAAACGAAATTTTCGGATCTTTGCGTACAGCTGACATTAAATATATTTATATTTGACTTAAAATTTGCAAATCATAAAACACCTCCATGCTACGAAACTATAAATTGCCAGTTCTTTATTAGTAACGTTGTCACTAAACTACAATAAAAAACTGATTTCTGTTAAGGTGACAAATGTTGTGTCAAATGAAAGATGTCTGAATATGGAAATGAATAACAGGAAAGAAATAAAAATAAATGGACTATTATTTCAACCAATCATGCAACATATTCTGCCAGGAAGTAAAACATTATTATGAGTATCCAATGCTTTATTTTAAGAACACCTAAGAAAGCACACTTATAAAGCAAGAGCAGTTTACGAGGGACCATACAATACACTTATCTCAAATATTCTTTTTAGATATCGCTATAAGCCAGGTGCTAGCGAGCGTTAGGGGATGTTTTGCACTTATTCATTACCACTCATGTACAGACTCAATCAATCCAAGTCTGCAATTTCTTGTAATTGTTTGCAAGTATGCTTTCCGAAGGGGATCACCTTTTCTTCCAGATTGGGGCAATCAAATTTTTATGAGCGATAAATTGAACAATCAATTTAGAACAATCAATACAATTGCCTACATTCGTCCAGAACAATAGATTAAATTACAAATTTATCTGACAATTTTTATTGCCTTTTGGCGGCGAATGCTTAAACCTGTGTCGTAGAAAAAAAGATCCCAAATAATCGAGCCAATATCCCCGTTGTTCTCGATGTTAGTGTTTTTATAGTTTGTGCATTTATTCGCAATTGCTGTTCCAATTGTGGCAAATATAATCTTCCATTTAATGTGTCTAAAGTTTTTCAATCTAGTGTATTAAAATCTTAAAGCTTATCATGTAATATCTGCCTGAACAATTTATATACATTAAAAAGGGAAAAATAATGTCAAAATACCTTGCAGCAACAAAACATGTTGCTGTTTCACTTCTCGAAAGAGTCAATGTTACAATCCACATAATCATTTAAAATGTCCACAACCCTACATAAATTGCACATATTTCTGTCCGGAAACATTCAAATATGTTACCTACCTGTTTACAAGAAATTTCGATCATATAATTAAAGGAAAGAAGTAAGTTAACTTAGATAGACTTTATGAAAATACTTCATGTGATATAGCTTAAGGGGCGTCCGTTGGTTTGGACATGGGAGCGGCAGCTTAGTACCTCTTAGCTGATAAAGGGGTTAAGATGGATAGTTGTCTTCGCCTATAGAATTAGATAATTTGGAAAATTGATTTGATTATTGAAGGTAAAGGTACCCTGTGTAAATACCACATTACTGAATAATAACAGGTGGCTCTATTAATCACATAAACTGACCAAATCAAAGCAGCTCCTGCAATTTTAAGTTACTTATTCTATAATTTCATTCTTATGTTTATATTCTCGTTTCCTTTTTCATAAACATCTTGGTTTGGTGCTTTCTTTTTAAAGTCAACTCTTCTCCGGGGTTGTTTTAAATGATCAACGCTAATTTGTTAACAAGTCATGTACCTTATTGCTAAAAAGCAATTGTTCCATGTAATTCAGGCCAAACCAAGGAGTTTAGGTTCTTGAAAACTATTACAACAGATAAAAAATAAAACACTTTTGATATATATTGATAAGAGCATTTCTGGGGAACAAATGAAGGACTTTAAATAATAATACTTATTCTACTTATCGTACTTAAAATAAACTAGCTCGCCATTTAACAAAGATCTTGTATTAGGTGCAAGTTGTAAATGAAGAAGAAAACTGATCATAACTGTTTTTTTTTTTTTTTTTTTTTTTTTTTTTCCCCCCCCTTTTTTTTTTTTTTTTCCCCCTTTTTTTTTTTTTTTTTTTTTTTTTTTTTTTTTTCTGACATCTTAGTGGAATTTTACAAAATAATTTCTTACATTTACATTACTCAAGTTATATCTCAGAAGAACCAACGGTTTTTCAGAAGAAGTCTAGTAATTTGAAAAGTTTGAACAACATGTAATAAACCAAAGAGCCCGGTTTGAGCCGGGTGATGCTCCCCCCGAAATAAGGTTTTTGGAACACAGGAAAGTACACCTCTTGTAACGTTCAGATTATGTCGCTGGATAAAAGCTTCAAAGTGCAATAATTTCCCAAATTAGGCAAAGTATGGAGTTACTGTTCTTATGCACTGCACTTCTAATCAATGTGATCTTATCAACCTACAAAGTTTCTTTGATGATTATATCTAGTGATTTCCGAGGTTATTGTCCCGGACAACTTCAAAAAGTAAAAATAAACAAAGGGCAATAACTCCAGAATTAGGGCACAGGCAGGAGTTATAATTCTTGTACCACTGCCACATCTACCCAATGAGATATATCTACCTACAAAAGTTTCGTTGTTGATATCTCTTATAGTTTTACAGCTATTGTCCTGGAACAAAATTTTTCTAAAAGGGGTGAGTAATTCAAAAATGAGGCTTTTAACAGAGTTATGGTTCTTTTGCACTTGCACTCTACTCAATGAGTTTCTATCTACCTACAATGTTTCATCTTTTGATAAATCTCTTTTTTATAGTTTTAGAGTTAATGCCTCCGGACAAAGTTCAAAGTGTTAAAATTAACAAAGGGCCAATAACTCCAAAATAAGGACAAACAAGGTTATTGTTCTTATGCACTGCACATCTAACCATTGAGATCTTATTCACGCTACAAAGTTTCATGTTTGATATCTCTTATAGTTTTAGAGTTATGTCCCGGACAAGATTTTTCTATAAGGTGAAGATAATTTCAAAAAACGGAGCAAAATAAGAGTTATGGTTCTTTGACACTGCACTCCCCCCTAAATGCCCTCTACCATTGTATTGAAGTTTTCAACAAATTATCTCCAAGGGTTTTCAAGTTATGCTCGGACAATTATAACGGACGGACAGACGGAAAGACGGACAGACGGACGAACGGACAGACGGATAAGGCGCCGACTATATGCTCCCCCGAATTTTTTCGGGGAGCATTAAAATATACAAGTAAGCCGAAATATAGGTAGGATTTCCATGGGTCATTTTAACATTACAAACTGAAACCAGTGATTCTAATTGGTTTTCTAGATCATCCTAGCTAGAGCTAACCGTTAAACTGCTATGTCAATTGTAGTACATGCAAACATCTTTACAGCAAATGAGAATTTGTACATGTTAATATTGTCATTAATACGCTCTGGGTTAACATTTCTTTATGTTAAAAGCAGATTTTTCTTCGGAAAAAAGTATCTTTAAAGACACGTCGTTTAACAAGATGTACTTTCTTTCACTTTATTTAGAATCTGCAGTGGTGAGACGCAAAAGTGAAGATCATATAAAAAGGAACGTCAACATGTATTTATAATACAAGGCCTATAAGTAAAATTAAATGCATATTAACAAGTGACATGACGACACGAAAAAGTTTGATTCATGTTTCAACACTTTAAGTAAAAAAAGTATGTTTAGAAAAAAACATGAATCACTATAAAACAAAGCTGCAACATTTTTTTTTTAAAAAACATTCAACACTACAAGAAACGATTCAATTTAATTAAATTAAAACAGTTTTATGCACTGTTAATTAAAATTTTCAAACAATTCAAATGAAAGTTACTTTTTAATCAAACATTCATTCAAACAAAACTCTTAATTAAACAACGCTTTGGGCAAATAAGATAAAACTGGATTCTGAAAGATATTATTTAATGAGATTATTTTGATAACTTTCATTGCCTATGGCTCCTATCAGAATTCACCAAATGTCATTTAGTTCGAGGAAACAATTAAACATTTGAGTTTATGCATTGCCTGTTCCACTAATAGGAGTTCTTATCGGTATTTGCAAAGATAAACTGTCACAAGTGCTCTAATGATTTATAAACGGTAAAAAAGGGTTAACGATAAAATTGGAAAACTAAGTGCAAATTAATAATGAAATCCGAAGTTATTTTAGTGGTAAATTTATGTATATGACTCATAAAATCATTAATACAAATGTTAGGTACCCTTAATATCGTAATATTTATTTTATAAAGTGGAAATAAAATAAAAGCTCTCATTTGTATTTTCAAAATTCAGATGTGTGTACACTCTATGCATTTAATAATAAGCAATGCGATTCAAAGAAATGTTTAATTGTAAGAGAAGAAGCAGTAACAAGCAAACCTGGTTTGATTAAAGAAATAACATAGAAATACGAATGACAAAAACAAATTCTTTCGAACCCAGACGACAGACAGACAGAATAAATTGTCACAAGAATTTCATAAATTCCGGAAAAAAATAATGATAGAAAATACAAGTTTGTAATGAATTTTGCAGGAATTAATATGTAAGTTTTGATAGTGAAATACATGTTAATGTTAGAAGCAATTACGGTATTTTCTTATATCCTTATTTGAAAGGGACAAAAATAAATGTAATTAATTCTTCAGGAATAAAAATGTGTAAGTTGTGATAATGAAATATATGCTTAAGAAAAAAAAGCAATACCAATATTTATTTCTTTTCCTCATTTTTGATGGACAAATATTTTTTTTCATGATTGTTTATAATCACACAACATCCTGAATTGAATGTTTCATTACAACCCAATTTCCTGTTTTCTTTAGAATCACGGATTAAGCATACAATCATACAAGTAAAACAGTGTTTATAGGTGTCATTCTGTCCCCCGTCTAGAATGTCTTTTTAAAAGTCTAAAATATAATAATATCAATTATATTTTAATTAGTGAACGAATCTCTCGGCCATGTTGCGGCACAATGACATATATATTTAAATCGACTTAATTTTGCAAGCCATAAACGTCCATTGTCCATTACAAACTATAAATGCCGCTTCACATACCAATATGGTGTTTTTTCTTAAGTTTGTCTTGAAAAAAGCGTCATTAAAACCATAAATACTGATTCCGAATTAAATTACAACTGTGATTTAATGAAAGATGTATGAAAAAAAAGACTGTCGATTGCAGGGAAAAAGGTTAAAAGTAAATGACTGTTTTTCAACCAATCATCAACATACGCTATCTGGATGAATAGATTATTGTGAGTATTAAATGCTTTATTAATAAAAAAGTAGTAAAACAGAAACAATTTATGTGACAATACAAATAAACTAATCAAATTAACTTTATATAGTTTATGGGCAATCGATTGTTTTAATAAGCGATATAATTAACAATCGTACAGGAACATTCACTGAACTTCATTCTTTGAGATAATAAAATACAATTATTCCGATAAATTTCATTGTCTTTGGCACCGAATGCTATTTTGTAGTAAAAAATAAGACAAACTAATGGAACACCGATATCGTTGCTTCTCATTTTGGTTGTTTTTATAATTTTTGCATTTATCGTATGCTGTTAAATGGTCGCAAATATAATTTCATTTAAAAGAATGAATTGGAAGTACCTGATATATGTCAAAGCTATGGTATTAAAATGTTTTTTTGCTGTATATCTGCTGAAATTATAGATTTTGAAAAAGAATACTTAAGTCTTTCAAAATACATGCAACAAAACATATTTATGTTTATCTCTTAAAAAAGTAAATAATGCATCGACAGAATCATTTATAAATGTTTAAAACCCCACATAAAATAGTAGCATAATATTTTGTTCCGTAACATTTAATTCTGTTAACGTGCAGTATTCATGTTTGTTAAATAAAAGAGACATACATAACGAAGCAAAGTTAACTGTTAATAGACTTTATAAAATATGTCTTAAGATATAACTCTAGTTTCCCTCTTACCTGTAAAGGGATAGAATTAGATACTTTTAAAATCTGTGATTAAAATGGCATTATTTCATAGACATTCTAATTCTTTTATGCTATCATTTTCGACGAATTTACATATCTTTCATTTATCATTTACATCATCGACCTGACCTGTATTACGAATTTTTAAATTGAATAATCTTTTTTTTCAATATTTTTATTGGGACATTTTAGCTTAACTTTATTTAAGACTTACATATAACTACAGACATATATCAATGTAGTACAGAGTCGTAAGTTATTAATCACTTTATCAAGTAGTCATTACAACTGATTGTATGTTATGAGACTTTTTACATACCAACATGTAGAGAACTTAATGTCAAGAAGTTGATTATTTCTATCATGTTTACATGTTGACATTAAGAACATACTTTGTAACAGAAGAAAACAAAACACCCGTCCTTGAGTATTTTCTTTATTTTCTATTCAACAGCAAAATCAGGCACAAACATTAGTGTTGATATAGGTACCTGATAATCAACAGTATTGTTATCAAAGGCAAACTCTTCATTTTGAATTTCCTTTAAGCACTCTTGTCAATTAATAAATAAATAAGGAATTTGACTGTTACTTATTGGAGGAAACACGGATTCTTAGTTTGCGGCATATTACGAGAAGTGTTCAAATTTGAATGCATCTAAGCACGTTGAAGTATATTCCTCATAGTTTTCTTTGATGTTTTACTATGTTCCTCAGAGTATTTATAACATCCAATAGACAAATACAAAGTTTCAGTCTTTGGAGGCAATGTGTGAAGACATTTTCATAGTATTTGTTGAATACAATGAAAAGACACAGGAAACATGTAGAGGTGTTTGCGTTCAGCAAACTTTAGACCTAAAATGTATTTTGTTAGCAAAAAGGGGGCAAGGTCAGGTGAATACGGAATATTTGGGAGCTCAACAACATTTTTTGCTTCAGAAAGTCATTACTTTGGACGCGTTGTCATGCAGCAGTCTTACATTGGCTTAATCTGTTGCGTGTCTTTGTCTTCGAAAGTATTTGTTTATATTTCGAAGACTTTTTGTCTTGGTAAAATATTCATTTACATATCTGACTTATTTTACATTAACTTGAATGGTGGAACCCTGATTTGTTAGGAAAATTGCATACATTAACTTCTTTAAACTGATGAAGACTTTGTAGCCAAATCGAGCCTTGGCAACGATTTCATGTTTTCTCACCAGTGGCGATATTTGCATAAGACCGTGTATCGCAAGTTGGATACTATTTAAGCACCAATTTAGCGCATTGCACGCTAGCCTTTTTTCTGCTTGTGTGTCAGCAAATGGAGAATGCATCTAGGCATCTAGCACAGATCTTTCTCATTTTTAAATCACATGTGAGAATGGAATGATATGAGCTGCTCCTAATGACCTAAAACTTCTTTAAATATGTCATTAATTCTCTAGTGAACAGCCTATTCAACATAAAAGTTAACTGTGACAATCGTTTTGTCTAAAATAACGAGAGCATCAATAACGCTCACGATCACAGGAACTTATGTGCATGAAAATACCGAAAGACTCCACATGGAAAACTCAAAACTCTTTTGGACTTTATGCAAATAATGTTCATGATATAATATGTTTATGATTTAACGATTCTCATACATATTAACGTAGCACATATTAATGTGAAGACGAATACCTTAGCGTAAAGAACAATTCTGACAATAGACAGTTTCAAACAGATACATATCTTAGTGTTTTTTTTTTAGATTTTCTCAGCTAGATTTAACCATTAAATGCTATGTCAAATGTAGTAAAATATATGCATCAAATAAGAATTTGCACACGTAAATACTGTATTAAATTTGCCCCGAGTTAATATTTCTTTGTGTAAAAGCAGATTAACTTCAGCCGAACACGTCTTGCTACGACATGTACTCTCTTTTACTATATTAGAAATCTGCATTTATTACAGGGTCCAGTCCGGGAATGCAAGACGCCAAATGTAAAAAACAAGAGCCCGGTTTGAGCCGGGTGATGCTCCACGAATAGGTTTTGGACACAGAAAAGTACACCTCTTGTAGTTTCAGAGTTATGTCCCTGGAAAAAGTTCAAAGTGCAATAATTCCAAAAAAGGCAAGGAAGAGTTACTGTTCTTTGTACTGCAATTCAAATCAATGCGATCTATCAACCTACAAAGTTTCTTGTTGATACCTCTTATGGTTTTTGAGTTATGACCGGGACAAAGTTCAAAATGTAAAAATTAACAAAGTGCAATAACTACAAAATTTGGCAAGGCGGAGTTCAAGTTCTAAAGCACTGCACATCTACCCATTGAGATCTATCTACCTACACAGTTTCATGTTGATATCTCTTATAGTTTTAGAGATATGTCCCGGACAAGATTTTTCTAAAAGGGGAGATAATTCAAAAACCTGGTAAAATAGAGTTATGGTTCTTTGACACTGCACTCCCCCTCAATGAGTTCTATCTACCTACAATGTTTCATGTTGATATCTCTAATAGTTTTAGAGTTATGTTCCGGACAAAGTTCAAAGTGTTATAATTAACAAAGGGCAATTACTCCAAAATTAGGCAAAAAGAGTTATGGTTCTTGTGCACTGCACATCTACCCATTGAGATCTATTAACCTACAAAGTTTCTTGTTGATATCTCGTATAGTTTTAGAGTTATGTCCCGGACAAGATTTTTCAAAAGGGGAGTTAATTCAAAAACCGGGCAGAATAGAGTTATGGTTCTTTGACACTGCACTCCCCCTCAATGCCCTCTACCACTGTATGAAGTTTAAAAAAATTGTCTCCAAGGATTTTCAAGTTATGCTTCGGACAAGATAACGGACGGACAGACGGACGGACAAGGTGACGACTATATGCTCAGCATAAAAATCAATCAAATACATATATATAATTAGGTTTCGTTAACAGGTAAATGAAGATCAATGAAGAGGAACGTCAAACATATATTTATATCCTTTTGTCCTAAAAGGAAAACATAGCATGCATTTCAGCAAGTGACATGACGACACGAAAATTTGTGTGCATTTTTCCATTCTTTAAGTAAACTTAAAAAAGAAGTAACATTTTATGATTAAAAGCGAACATGACACAATATAAAACAAAGATGCTACATTTTCTTAACAATTCGACACTTCATTTTAATCAAATTTTTTTTATACAAAAAACTATAAATCAAACAGCACTTTGGGCAATTTCGATAAAAGTTGATTCTAAATGATACCATTTAATGAGATTATTTTGATAACTGTCATTGCCTCTGGCTCACAGAATTAATCAGATGTCATAAAGTTCGAGGAAACAACAAAAACGTTTGAGTTATGCATTGCCTGTTTCAGGAGCTCGCATTGTTATTTGCCAAGATAAATTGTCGCAGTTGCTGTAATGATATAAACGGTAAAAAGGGGTACTAATAAAATCTTGAAAACTTTAAATTTAGCATTTGCTTTATTCTTATGGTAAAGTCATTGTCATTGATATGACTAGGTGTCATAAATTCATTAACACAAATTTTGGATAGCTTTGATATATTAATATATATCTATTGAAGTGGAAGTAAAAAAACGCTTTCATTTTTTGAAAAATTCGGACGTGTGTTCACTCTATGAATGATAGTTAATGGTTTTCTTATCCAAAAAATCAGCAAAGTGATACAAAAATGTCACTTAATTGTTAGGAAAACACAGTATCAAGCAAACCTGGTTTGATAAAAGCAATAACAAAAAACTTGTTCAGGAAAGATCAAATATTTTTGGTAGAATTGAACACAACCGACAAACAAGATAACAATATTTTTTAATGATTCCTTCATTTTCGTTTATAAGTTCATGTTATGTCATCTTCGGAATCATGGATTAAGCAAAGACGTACTATCATACGTGTATTGCAGGGCTTGAGGTTTCATTCTGCCTACCTGTCTAGAATGTCTGTTTATAAGTTGTATTCTATTTTTCGACCATTTCGCGATACAATGACATATATAATTGTCTTGTAATTCTTAAAACGATTATAAAGTGTTTCTTAGTCTGCTCATATACATAAACAGTTGATGCAAAACAGTCTAGAACCAAAATCTGTTTGAATGGACTTTTGTGGCATTCATTTACAACAAGACGTTTTTTTTGCAAACCGAATGCAACTTTATAATGATTTAAGAAATATATAAATTATATTATATAATATATACTATTATCTTTCTTATAATCGAAACTAAAAAATGGAAACAGTTTAATATATGTTTAACTTGATAATATATTAAGATACCAGACAATGACATCTAAAAGATGATGCAGGCTAGACATTTTACATTACTCGTATGTAAATTAAATTAAAAAAAACAACAACAATTAGCCACTTATTAAAACCATAATATCTTTTCTTGTATGAATTATAACTAGCTGGTATTACATTTTGTAATAAATGCTGTTACTTCTAAGTTAAAAGGAATACCACATGGTCTAGCCATTCGATTTACTAAAATATTCTATCAATATCGAAATCGACAGGCGTAAAAGAACAAGATAATTTTTACAACAAGGTTATGAAACGTATACATTTCAACACAGGTCAATGATCTAAACTAGAAATGTGCCCATAGGACACGGGTGCCCCCACCACGCCACTGTTCTGTCAATCTTATGACTCTAGGTCAAATATTTTTTGAAAAATAAATATCTTTTACTAAGTAAAGGGCAAGAACTTTACAAATACTGACTAAATCCACAAGCAAACCCCAAGGTGCATAAGTACACATGCTGACCAACATTCTTGTAAACTTTCAGGCCTACAAGAGAAATACTTTTTGAGCTATGCATGAACAAAGTGAAAATTGCAAATTTATTCTACTGTAAGTCAAGGGCAATAACTCTAATAAAACTGAAAAATAATCCACATGCAAAGTCCCAGATGCATAGCTTCACAGTGATGTGAATCATTATTCTTGTAATTTAGTGATGTTGATCATTATTCCTGTAAAGTTGGCTGATTCTAACTCAAGCACTCAAGGAACAAATAACAACATAATGAAACGGTTTTACTAAGTCAAGGGATATAACTCTACACATACTGGATAAATCCACAAGCGAAACCCCAGGTGCAAAACTAAATATGCTGAGCAACCTTCCCGTAAGGTTTAATGACTCTATGTCAAATCCGTTTTGAGTTACATGCGACACAAGTTGAAAATTGCAAAAAATTTCTAAGTCAAGGGCAATAACTCTATAAATTCTAAGTATGTCCGGACGAAAATACCCAGATGCACAACTACACATGCTGATCAATATTCCTGTAAAGTTTCATGACTCTGGGTCAAATACTTTTTGAGTTACATGCGACACAAGTTGAAAATTGCTGCAAAATTTTACTAAGTCAAGGGCAATAACTCTAAAAATACGAAAGATATCCAGACAAAAATACCCAGGTGCACAACTACACATGCTGATAAACATTCCTGTAAAGTTTCATGACTCTAGGTCAAATAATTTTGAGTGACATGCGACACAAGTTAAAAATTGCAAATTTTTACTAAGTCAAGGGCAATTACTCTAAAAATACTAAATAAATCCAGACGAAAATACCCAGGTGCACAACTACACATGCTGATCAACATTCCTGTAAAGATTCATGACTCTAGGTCAAATACTTTTTGAGTTACGTGCGACACAAAAGAGAACGGACGAACGGAAGGACGGGCGGACGGACAAGGGTAAATCTAAATGCCCGCCACTAAAGTAGGGGCACAATAAAATGCTACACCTTTAATTTTTACAATTCAATTTTGAAATGAAGGAAATAATTCATATTTCAGCAGTATAGCCTTTGATCCACCAAACATAATCAAATACATTTCACATCTCTGCTTGTCACTTTATTTAAGTAATTTGGTTCTGGAATCATTACGCCCAATATAAAATGCTTCATATTTTTAACTTGGTAAACTAATTAAAATCCTAAGCAGCACATTACTTATCCAATAAGAAATTTATTATGGATATTTTACGCTGAGAATTGTAGATGCACATGTACATGATTTAAGATAATCCATGTTCAACAAAAAAATAACATATTTTTATATATGTTATCCACACGGCTACATACTTTGAACCCATGTTGCAATATATCTAATAAATCAACATCCTTTCAATATTGATATTATTTGTGTAGTTTTGACAAAATCTATCAGACATCAATTTCCGATCAATTATATATCATGGCTTCCATGACAGTTTGTTGCAGAATTATTTTCTAAATAATTTGAAGACAAATATAGAGAGAAAAAATATATTTATACAAACATCGTTGAATATTATATTTGGAAGTACTAAATGTACTAAAAATGTGACGAAAACTGAGGGTGTCCTTGAATACGAAGTAATGTCATGTTCAAAATCAGGAAGGGTTATGTAATCAGACTTCCAAGTTAATTCTATATCCCTTTGTCTCTCATGTGAACAACCCAACATTAATATTCTTTCAAGATTTAAAAACGTTCCATAACAACAAGTTAATTCTATATCCCTTTGTCTCTCATGTGAACAACCCAACATTAATATTCTTTCAAGATTTAAAAACTTTCCATAACAACAAATGTTAAAATGGACATTCTAGTATATCAGTATACCAGTAACATTTAATAATAACATTTATGTTTCAAAGTAAACAAAGTAAATAATTGATTGCCAGTTAATGGTATTCGATAAATTCCCACTGTTTTCATATTTACTTTGCATTTGAGACAGATGGTTTTGATTGACATAACATAAAATGTCGATCATCGAGTATTATTGTTGCTTTTGAATCTTTCAAAGGAAGCTTAAAACATTTCAAAGAAGTACACAGAAATGCATACTCAACGTAACAATATAAAGTATTGGAGATAAGACAATTCATATTTATGTTTGCCATACATTGTAAAAGTGTTTTAAAAACGTTTTAAAAAAAAGTTCTGTTCTATATACCTTCTTCTTTATTTGTATAATCAATTCAACTCTCAAGGAGCGTATTGCTTTTCGGGTATTAGTGTATTCTATTCTGATGCCACCCAGTAACTTGCAGACGTAAATAAATGTACTATTACTTAATAAAATGCATATCTTTAAACATTAACGTCAGTATGATATATCATTCTGAAGACAATGTTTGATTGGAAATATTTACATTAAAAACGATTTGTATGAAAAAGTATGTAGCGCATTTATTTCAGGAAATTACAATAATCTCTACTTCGGTCATAATTATGCACTTTAATTAATATTTTGTTAGACTCTAAAAGCGGAAGGATATAACTATTTTCGAAAGTTGTAAAATTATACGTGCTCTCATGGTCATACATGAAAAGAGTAAAATATAAAATGTTTCAGTTGTTTAAGCTTGTGAGGTAAGTAAGAGAAAAAGAGTAAACTTTTTTTTTCGATCCCAAACAAATATTCAACTGCTATTTCAATTAGGTCAAACGACATTTTCCCGCTTAATAAATTATTCTCTAAGTCAGTATTTTCAAAATGATGCCACTGTATTATTATTGCAATTAAGATACAAACAATGTCTGTTCTGACAACATTCAAGTCAATGGAACTTTTTATATTAAACCTAAGGAAGTATATTCAACAATACTGAAATTGTGTTTTTTACACACATTTGCTATTCTTTATCAGGGTGTTATAAGTTTATTGTAGACGTCGATATTAAATTTCTTGACTTTATTTGAAAAAAATGTACCAATGTTTGAACATGAAAATTATATCATATACACTGATAGTCTGATAGTATTTATTTGTCATTTTGCACAATGTTTTAATTACAAAGTATCTTTACTTGAAACCAAGTGTTGAAGAAAGAATGTAAATAATTGACATAAGTATCAAAAGGATGCTAAATGCATCGTGCAACATAGTTTTGACAATGAAAAATGTAAAATTACTGTTTGACTGCAGTTTTAAAATGCAAATTTATTCTACCAGCTTCAAAATATGAAATCAGACATGTGTAAACACACGAAATCTGATGTTGTGATAAATATTTCCTTTAACAAAAAAGGCTAGAGTATAATCTTTTCTGTATAAAAACTGTTTTATACGTCCGCAAAAAGTGGATCAAACATTCACATTAAGATGTTTTTACGTGACATATAAACGGCGTCTGTATGTACACGGTGTCATTACCTTAATAACTATATAAATTTTATATAATATTATATTAATAAAACTATTAGGATCACCAAACCTCTTGTTTGGTTAAAGAAAATGTTTAGCAACAAACCAAACAAACGACATGTTTTAAAATTTAAACTATCTCCGCACATCACTATCCAAATCATCTCAAAAGAAAAACACAAAATTTTTAACAATAAATTTCGTCAAAACAAACTTGTTTCCTAGATTTAAAAATTTTGAAATGGATAAATTGAAAAGGTTAGATGTTTTATGAATAAAACAGTGCAACGCAGCATCTCTTACATCGATGCTTATTGTCGATGCAGCCGAATGATGTACATTATTCAACATAAGAATTAACTGTGTGTAAATGACATTTTATAGGACAGTTTTGTCTACAAGAAAGAGGCCACCAATAATGCTCACGATCACGAATAATCATGTGCATGTAAATACCAAACGACACCACATGAAAAAGCTCCGAACTCTTCTGTACTCTTAGTAGGTCATGTTCAGTGCTCGTGATATAATATCATTATTATCTTATAATGTGTTCAATTGATTTGGATACATTCTTTCTGCAAATAAATGAAGCACATATTATTGTGTACATGACTACTACAGTGTAAGGTATAATTTCCGAAAGAAGACAGTTTCTTTGTAATATATATTACAGTGTTTCATAAATCTTTCTAGCCATGTCTGACCATTAAATGCTATGTCAATTGTAGTAACCATAAATCAGCAAATGAGAATTTGCACACGTAACAACTGCTATTAAAGAAGCTCTGACGATTATTTCTTTTTGTAAAAGCAAGTTAACTTCGCCTGAGTATCTTTCTAAAGACACGTATTATTACGAGATAAACTCTTTATTATAGTTAGAATCTGCATTTATTAGATGTGCTCAGTGCAGGATTGTTGGCCTAATGTAAGAAAAAGTCAATATTCAATATAAAAAAAGTTTCTTAAACAGATAAATATAGATCAATAAAAAAACGCCAAAAATATATATTTATATATTTCATAAGAAATATAAGAACTTAAAAGATAACAAAAACATTTTATCTCTAAAAGAGATAATGAAACAATATTAAACAAAGATGTGACATTGTTCTAATAATTCTACACTTCATATAAAGGCATACTTTTAATCAAACATGTTTATACAGAAAGCTATACATTAAACAGCACTTTTGGCAAATTCATTAAAAGTTGGTCCTGAATGATAACATTTAATGAGATTATTTTGATAACTGCCAATGCCTCTGGCTCCCATCCAAATTAATCAGATGTCATAAAGTTTGATGAAACAACAAACACATTTGAGATATGCATAGCATGTTTATCCAATAGGAGCTCTTATCGTTATTTGCAAAAATAAACTGTCGCAAGTGCTCTAATGATTTAAAAACTAAAACAATGGTTAATAATTAAATTGAAAAACTAAAAGCCAATAAATCTTTTGCTTTATTTTTGTGGTAAATTCATTTTTATAATTCTGTGTCATAAAATCAGTATTAAAAATTTAAGGTAGCTTTGATACAGTAAATGTTGCTTACTTGCATGAGAAAACAGATTAAAATTTTGGACAGAATTTTGCAGGAACTAAAATGTATAAGTTTTGATAGTGAAATGCATGTTTACGTAAGAGGCAATTACAGTACTTGTTTATATTTCATTAAATACGATGGTAAAATTACTGTATATATACTGCAGGAATAAAATATGTAAGTTTTGATAATGAAATGTATGTTTAAGTAAAAAGCAATTATTATATCGTTTGTTTTTATATCTGTGATGGACAAATAATTTTTTCTTCACTTCCGTTTATAACCATCCTGAATTATTTGTTTCGTTACAACACAATTTCCTGTTCTCTTTTTTCCACATGTACGGATTAAACAACGACATACAAGCATACACGTATGACAGGCTTTGAAAGTCTCATTCTGCCACCATATCAAGAGGCTACACTTTTTTGTTATATTAAATTTTAATAAAGAAACAAATCGTTCGGCCATTTTTGCGACAAGGTGACGTATATATTTAAATCGACTTAATTTTGCAAGTCATAAACGTCCATTGTCCATTACAAACTATAAATGCCACTTCACATACCAATATAGTGTTTGTTCTTAATTTTGTCTTGTAAGAACCGTCATTAAAACTACAAATACTATGTCCGACTTAAATCGCAACTGTGATCAAATAAAAGATGTGTCCATTTCATCAGAATATAGCAAGAAAGAACGGTTAACAAATGAATGTTACTTCAACCAATCATCAACCATATTCTATCTGGATGAATATATTATTGCGAGTATTTTATGCTTAATTTAATAAAAACACTAATACAGCAGAAACATTAACAAAAAATAATCAAATTAACTTTATATAGTTAATGGGCAATCAAGTTTTTTTAATGAGCGATAAATTTAACAATCGTATTGGAACAATTATTTAGCTTTGCTTCATTCTTTGAAACAATAAAATACAATTATTCCGATAACTTTTATTGCCTTTGGCATCGAATGCTTTTTTGTAGTTAAAAACCAGACAAACGAATGGAACACCGATATCGTTGCTTCTCATGTTGGTTGTTTTTATAATTTGTGCATTTATCGCATGCTGTCGCAAATTTAATTTCATTTGAAAGAATGCATTGGAAGTGCCTGATCTTTGTCAAAGCTGTTTTATTAAAATGCATTCAGCTATATATCGGCTATATATCTAGATTAAAAAAAAAAACTTCCAAAATACAAATGTACATGCAACAAAACATATTTGTGTTTATTTCTAAAATAGTAAATAATGCATTGACAGAATCATTTATAAATATTTAAAGCCCAACATGAAATAGCAGGATACTATTTTATTCCCTAACATTTAATTCTGTTTACATGCAGTTTTCATGTTTGTTAATTAAAAGAGGCATTCAAATGTTTCACGAATCGACCATATATAAGTATGGAAACAAAGTAAGTTAACTGTTAATAGACCTTATAAAAATATGTCATAAGATTAAATCATTAAACATAGGTTATCTCTTACTTTAAGGCCAATATATAACTGCAGACATATATAAAAGTATTACAAAGTCATAATTAATGAATCACTACATCAACACGGTGGAGGAACTGGAAATATATGAAATACACAAATGACTTGACTTCATTTAATAATAAGTATAATATTCAAATCATTGTGTGGCTACTGTATAAAATTGCAGCCCCGTACTTCATTTAGGCGTTCTTAAATGTTCTTGTCCTTGAGGCTAAAATTACGTTTAGGCCGGTGTAGAAATGTTGCAATCTCCATTTCTCATTTTAAGAGGTTCAGTTAAATCGTGCCTGCCATGTTTTACTTTTTGTAACTTAATTATTTTAAAAGCACTAATAATATAACAATTTCATGAGAATGTACTTTAAATGTTACTAGTACTTGACTAATTTATTATAAAAAAGACTCTGCTCTGCCGATTCTTCAAAATGTTTTCATTTGATATATCTACAAGTTTTATAACGGAAAAGAAACTGTCAACAATTGGCAATTCCCTCTTTGATTCGTGTGACATCAGGATCTTGAGGATTGTGTTGGAATTTGATATGCAAGTCACGAAAGGACAAACAACTTTTTTTTTATTTCATGAAGCATAATTATGGTATTTTGCCTTTCCATTTTCTCATTTGCCATAAATTACAAAGCATTGAGTTTCAATTATGATGTCATATTAATGATGCAATCTAAAAACAGACATCGCCAGTGGAAAATGTTAATTATAGAGTAACGAGGAAAACATAAGGTTGAAAATACATAAATAATAAAAAAATATGGATATTCTTCGTCATTATTTGCCTAAAATAGGAATATAACATACAGGAATGCCTTTGCTATTTTTTTTAAATTTTAAAATTTTTAAATAGTTCTTAACTTTGATTCTTGATATATTTTGAAATGATAAATAACAAAGTATTATCTTTACAACTAAATAGTCTTATTGGAAAGAAGTGATTTGCTGCAAAATGATTATTAAGTACTTTTATTTGCAGAGAATTTATATTCGCGATTTTGCGGGTAATTTCATGTTTACAGGGAAAATATGTACATACTAACTAATGCAAGAACAGATACTTTTGTTTTTTTTTTGTGTGGACTGAACACCGCTTTTCAATAATAATTCATTAAATTTCATCACCTTTTCTCAATACACTACAAGAAAATGCATCTCACTCAACACACAAGCTGAAGAATTTGTTATCAATAGAACTTCATAACAAGGTTTATTGGTAAGGTTAAGCTTGTTTTGTTGTCAGGTAGAAGTTAAACACTGGACAAATATCACAGAAGTAAACGTTAAATATAAAATTTTACATTTGTATTAAAAAAACCCTAAAACATTCACTTTAATGTTCGCTAACATGTATCCAGCACCAAACAGTAAGATTTTTATCTGTAATTTCCCGATAAAAGCAACAAGGAGAATACAAAAAACGATCGGCACAATGAAATTAAAATTTAATGTCTCTACTCTCCCTTATGTCAGATAATTTAATTTTTGACATTCACATTATTGGGATCATCCATAATTCAAATTAAATTAAAAGATAACACTGATTCTAGAAAAAACAAAGCAGTCCAAAGGACAGCTTAATCCCCTTCCGCAGCGGACAAAAATGTGTGCTTCTTGACCTTTAACTAATCATGACCATGATGTTTGGCCCTGAATGTCAAAACCACATAGTCTCATGATGGTGATTATTTGTGTCAAGTTATTTAAAATCTTCCATAAAGTAAAAATGTTTTGGAGAGCATGTCGACTTGCACTTGGGGGTGTCAGCCTGGATGTTGTGCTCTGCAGATTGTGTAAAGGTTGGGGTCATTTGTGCCAAGAAATCAAAAAACTTGAAAAATGGATGATTCAACATTGGACCATTGAGTATGACCCTGGCCTTAAGGGTAAGAACTTGAGTGTTGTCACATGGTGGCATAATGGTGATCATTTTTGGCAAGTTATCTTAACAAACATTGCAGCGGTTAAAATGTAATTATGTGGACACAAAATGTAGACTTTTTAAGACTTGACCTTTAAGTGTGACTTTGACCTTGGGGATAGCAACCCAAGTATTGCGCTTTGCAAATTGTCTCATAATAGTAATCACTTGTGCCAAGTTATTTTAAAACTTCTTAGGGAATAGAATTTATTGAAAGTTAATGAATGGGGAACGAACTGTAGACTTTTTAATAATTGATATTTAAGTGACATTGATCTTGGGGTAACAACCCAATTATTGCGTTCTGCACAGCATCTCATAATGGTGATCACTTGTGCTCAGTTTTCAGCGGTTTAAAAGTTAAGGAGCGGACACGAAAGTGTTACGGACGGACATATGCAAGTTCAATTATGTGGATTCTAAAAAATAACATGTAATGGGATTTAATTTGACAACTATTAATTTCTCTGTCTCCTCTTAGAATTCATCAAATGTAATGGAAGTAAAGTAATCATCAAAAACATTTGAATTATACACTGTCCGTTTCACTAATACGAAATTTTACCGTTCTTTGCAAAAGATAAATTGTCACAAGTGTTCTTGAATAATTTTAAAACAGTTAAAGGGTTATAACGAAATCCGAAAATCTCAACTGAGAGCCTGTCACTTTCAACATATAAAAAAATGGAATTACTTTTATGGTATGAATCTGCGTTAAAATCAATACTCGTATTTAGTTTTGATATAGTAATATGTGTTTATTTGTTGAAAATAAAATAATGCATTCATTTTTAATTTCAATTTCTGATTCTACGAATTTTACTAAATTGTTTTTTTTAAATATTTTACTGAATTAAATAAAAAACAACAACAACAACAGCGAAATGTTGCTTAATTGCAATTAAAGTGGGAAGAGGGTTCTTTACAGTTATAGGGTTTTAATGAACTCCGTAAATCTAAGCTAAAAGCCTATAACTTTTTATGTACAAATAAGTAGATCTATTTTGTGGCAAAATCATTTGTAAGAAACTGTGTCTAAAAATCAATAATTTTAATTTGAAAATTTTAAGTGGAAAAATACCGCATTCATTTTTAATTTCAATTTCTGATTCTATGAATTTTAATTAATTGTTTTTTTAAATATTATACTGAATAAAAAATAATCAACAGCTTCACCTTGATATAAAAATAGTTGCTTTATTGCAAAAGCGATAAGAAGCCAACTGAATCAAAAATGTAAAGGAAAGATCAAATTCCCCCAATCATTTATTGGCTTGTTTTACTGATATGACTGGAATCCAATCTGCAAGATAACTTGTGACATCGTTCTTTAATGATTAAATTTTTTTAGAGTAAGTAATTAATTCTGCAAGAATAAAATATGTAAGTTTTACTGAATAAACAGTACAATCATATAATGGGTATAATAATAGTGTTTCAAAGTTTATTTATGGTAGTTAAATTCATGGCATAGTCAGCAATAATTATATTTGTTTTTTATTCTAACAATTGATGGACAAATCAAATTATTTCATGACAAATAATTATTTACCACTGTTAAAAGCGGATGTCACTTATGATAAAGATTTGCTTCTTAGATCCGAGAATGGGATAAGATGCCTGATATTTAAGAAACATTTGTTACTGAATAGCCTTTTATTTGTTTCATGTTGCTGAAACAGCTTGACTGTCTAGGAAAACCTCTATTTTTGCAAAACATGATATGTGAAATTGATTGCATACTTAGTATCTTTGTTTATAATTATTCAGTAACTGAAGCAATGTAATACAATCAATATTGACCTAGCTTTTCTATACAATTACTTTTAATTGGATTGTGTAGGAAGCTGTAAGGTTATAGACAACCAACCGGTTCAAAGCAATTTGTGTTTAGTAAAGTTAATCAACACGAATCACAAATTTGGCGAAATAACAATTTACCCACGCCGTCACCTAATATAATCAATGCCAATATAAAAAAGTGAATATTGCACTGAATCGGTTACAAACTGTATTATACATTTACTACTAACTTATAAACCTAAAGTGGAAAAATATGATGGTAAAATATGAGACCGAATCTTTACAAACTGTTATATAAATCAGGTATTACTTATACATTCAGAGAAGAGAAATATTCATGGTGTTACTTTGCTACAGATTGCTATTTTAGTTCACCATGAAGATGATACTATTTATATATTTTATATGCTTTGATTCTTGTTCATAAATATTTTATGTATGTCTTATAATATGTTCAAAATAATCATTTTACTACAAGGAAAAAAACAACACTTTAATTGTGTATTCATCCTTCATATAACATCTTAGTTATATAAGTGCTAAGTTTTCGTGTAGGTAGGTAAGTAAGTAATTTTTTTTATTATAGTGACAGTATGCATTGATCAATTTCATATACATGATCCGTAAACATAAAAAGAAATATTTATTACAGAATGAAATATGACTTTCTTTTTATGTAATCAAACTTTCTAATTTTTATTTCAAATATAATTGTTGTATTACAATTGATGACACAGATCATCAAGTATAAACCGAGAATACGGTTTAACGAATTTCTGATTATCAGGAACACATATTTTTCAGTGAATTGAATAAACTGAAGTAAGTTTTATCTATTTTATTTCGACTGTAATTCTATTTATTAATCGTTTTCAGCTTTATGTTGATAATCATGTCTGAATTTGCAGATGGTTCTATTAATCTACTGTCGTCCTGGTCTACTATCACTAACGCAGAAGCAATGAGCATGCATCATTAGAAACCGGCTTTAAAATTGTGATATTGTTTCTGACATACACTGGAATTTCAGTTCTGATATACTGTCTATTCTTTTGTTGCAATTATTAAGATGATTCTAAAGTGTATGTCTGTTCATATACATGTATATTTACGTAATGTTTAATATAAAAAAGTAAATTCAAAATCTATTCGAACGAACATAGGACTTTTGACATTTTATTAACAAGGCGCGTGATTTTGCAAACCGAATGTAACTTAATATCAATTCTAGAAATAAATAAAATTATATGCTATACTTATAATGCAAACAAATTAATATTTATATTTATTTATTTATTTATGTTTAGTGTTTATCATATTGGTTATTGATGTCTATGGTATGTCCACTTGATCAGAATTGAATGATTTTCATACATTTATCTTGCATATTAATCAAGCACATAATAATATGAACATAAATACGTCAGTGTAAGGTACAATTTTTGAAACAAGAGTTTTATTTTTTAAGCTTTCAAGGTAGATCTTACCATTAAATGCTTTGTCAATTGTAGTAAACGTATTTTCAGCAAATGAAAATTTGCACAAGTACATACTGTCATTGAGATAGCCCAAAGTTAGGGTTACTTCGACCGAGTATTTTTAAAGGCACGTCTTGGTACAAGATATACGCTCTTTTATTACATTTAGAACCTGTAGAATCTGCATTTATTATGATTTGTTTAGTGCGAAAATGATGGTCAAATGTAAGGAAAAATCAAAATGCAATATAAAATAAGGCTACTTTAGATAAATATAGATTTATAAGAAAGGACGTTAAAATAAATTTATAACTTTGTTTATAAAAATATATACGTAACATGCATTATAACAAATGACATGCCGATACGAACACTTTTGATGCTTTTTCTACACCTTAAATAAACTTAATTATCATATTTAAAAAAAGAAATAAGAGTTTATGTTTTAAAGTGAAGAGGAAACAATAGTAAGCAAAGACATATTTCTAACAACTCAACACGTCAAGTAAAGATTTATCTTAATTCAAACTTTTTTCATACCAAAACTATAAATTAAACTACATTTTTAGCAAATTCAATAAAAGTTGCTTTAAATAGATATCAATAATAAGATCTATTTTGATAATTTTTAGTGCCCATTGCTCTCATAAAATTAATCAAATGTCATAAAGTTTGAGGAAATAACTAAAACAGTTGGGATATGCATTGCCTGTTTCACTAACAGACACTCTTATCGTTATTTGCAACGATAAATTGTCGCAAGTGCTCTTATGATTTAAGAACGGTAAAAAGGGTTATTAATGTAATGTAGAAAACTAAGAGTCATATAAGCATTTGCTTTATGTCTGTGGTAAATTCATTGATAGGTTACTTTGATATAGCAGTATTTATCTATTGAAATGGAAGTAAATCAAACTTTCGGACGTGTGTTCAATCTATATAGTTCATAGTTCATGGCCAATATAGTGTTTTTAATAAGCGATAAACTTATCAGTCAGGAACAGGAACAGACACATAGCTTTGCTTTATTCTTTGAGACAATAAATACAATTATTCCCTTTGGCACCGAATGCTAAAAACTATGTTTTAGCTACAAAATGGAGACAACCTAATGGAAACCGATATCGTTGCTTCTCATGCTGGTTATTTTTATTATTTGTGCATTTATCGCGTGCTGTTCAGTTGTCGCAAATATAATTTCATTTGAAAGAATAAATTTGAAGTGACTTATATGTCCAAGCTATTGTATTAAAATGTATATATCTGTTGAAATTATAGATTTTGAAAAAGAATACTTCCAAAATACCTACAACAAAACACATTTGTGTTTGTTTCTTAAATGGTCAATGATGCATCCACATAATCATTTATAAATGTTTAAAACATACTAAAATAGAAGATACATTTAATCCTTTATATTTAATTTCTTACAATTTTGGTTTCATAATTGTAGTTTAGCTCTCCTATATCATATGACTGAATAATATAGGAATGTATTATTATGTTTCAAAACGTAAAAGACTTTTACTATAGACTAAATACTGCTTAAATTGGTTAGAGGGCGTAAGAGTTGTAGCTTTATGACTGTCATAAACTGACCAAATCAAATCAGCTCTGCAATTCTAATGTATTTGTTTATACTTTTATTCTTCCAAGAGTTATTTTTATTTCCATTTTTAAAAACATCTTGCTTGAGCTTTTCTTTTAAGTCAGCATTTTTTCGCTGTGTCTAAATTATTAATTTTTTACCAGTCATGTACAAATTGCCGTAATGCAACAGGCGCAATTGGTTGTTTCTGTAATTGACCAAGAAGAAACTTCTTGAAAACTCTTACAAGATACAAAAATAAAACATTTTTGATATATAGAAATAAAAACATTTCTGGGGCAAAATGAAGTGAATATGAAACTGACACAACTGTGACATCTTAGTGGAATTTAACAACATATTTTCTACACATACTTTACTCAAGTTATGATCAGAGCAAACCAATTTTTCTGAAGAAGTTCGTTTTAGAACAGTTTGACAACATGTAAAATATACAGGGAAGAACTAAATATAGGTAGGATTTCCATTGGTCATTTTAAAAAGTTACTAACCGAAAATCAGTGAATCTAACTGGCCGTTCTTGAACCGGTTAAATAATCTTAATTTAATTCTGAATTCCGTATTCACGTCTAAATTTCTAAATAATCTAAATGTTATTCAAAAACTATATTTGAATTTCTCGGATATCTAAGAGCTTTGAACCATGATTCTCCTATTTAAGATTTAACAACTGTTACAGCTTAAAGTGCTTTTTAAAATGTGTCATTAATTCATTAGTGAACAGCTTATTCAACATGAGAATTAACTGTGACAATCGTTGTGTCTCAAATAAAACGAGACCATCAATTATGCTCACGATCACCAAAACACATGTGTGTGAAACTGCCGAAAATTGATTTGACTTTTAACGATTCTCGTACATATTAAAGAAGTACATATTAATGTACAGATTAATACGTCAGGGTTATGTACACTTTCCATCACAGAAACAGTTTCAATTAGAAACATATTTTACAGTGTTACCTAGATCTTCCCAGCTAAATCTAACCATTAAATGCGATGTCAATTGTTGTAAACTTATTTGCAGCAAATGAGAATTTGCACAAGTAAATACTGTCATAATATAAGCCAAGAGTTAATATTTCTTTGTGTAAAAGCAGATTTACTTCGACAGCGTACATTTTTTAAAAAAGAGAAATTATAACAAAAAATGTTAAATAAAGATGCGACATTTTTCTTACAAATCTACACTTCAAATAAAGACTTGTTTATTTTTTTTTGTTTAAAAATTACTATAAATTGAACAACAATATTGGCAAATTCAATAAAAGTTGATTCTGAATAATAACATTTAATGAAATTATTTTGATAAGAGTCATTGCCTTTGGCACATATTAGAATTAATCAGATGTCATAAAGTTTGAGGAAACAACAAAATCATTTCAGATATGCATTAATATGAGCTCTTATCGCTTTTTGCAAATATAAAACTGTCACAAGCGTTCCAAATGTTCTAATGATTTAAAAAAACGGCCAAAATGTGTAATAATTAAATCGGAAAACTAAAGCCAAAAGCTTTATTTTTTGTGGTAAATTTATTTATATGAGTTCGTCATGAAATCATTAATGAAAGTTTTAGGTAGCTTTGATATAGTAAATATGGCTTAATTGCAAGGGAAAAAAGATTTTGTAGTGAATTTTGCAGGATTTAAAATGTGTAAAATTTGATAGTAAAATGTATGGTTACGTTAAAGGCAATTACAATATTTGTTTATTTTATTTTCGTATATGTGATAGTAAAATAATGTTAAACGTTCTGCAGGAATCAAAACATGTATTGGGTTAATGAAATACATGTTTATGGTAAATGCAATAATAATATTTGTTTGTTCCCTTATCTGTGATGGACAAATATATTTTTTCACTTTTGTTTATAATCACAGAACATCCTGAATCTAATGCTTCGTTACAACCCAATTTCCCGTTTTCATTTTTGTTTTCAAATTTTGGAATAAGCAAAGGATACAATCATATATGTACGTCAGCGTTTTCAGGTCTCATACTGCCCCTTGTCTAGAATATCTGTTTATAAGGATAAATTATTTAATTATATTGAAATTAGGGAACGAGTCTTTCGCCATGTTGCGGCACAGTGACATATATATTTAAATAGACTGACATATATATTTAATTTGATTCCATTCGGTAAGTCTTGTACGTCCTTTGTTCAATGTTAATCTACGCTATAAACTATAAATGCCGTTATCAATACTATGTAGTGTTCAAACTGTGCTCTTGATATTGTCTTGAATCATTTACATCATCGACCTGCAATACGGACTTTTTAAATTGAATAATCTATTTTCAATAATTTTATGGGGACATTTCAGGTTAACTTTATTTAAGGCTAACATAAAACTACAGGCAAATATAAAAGTATTACAAAGTCACATTTCATGAATTACTACATCAACACGGGGGAGAAACTGTAACACGAGGGATGGAGTTCTTATAATAAAATGCAATGAGTTCTTGTGATAAGTGTAACGGACTTCGTCAGAAAACTTTTGTATATACTACAAAATCACTTGTCAAAAATGATAATTCCCAACTTTAAAACGCGAGTTGTAGGTGCTAAATTAAACAATAATGATTAAGCTTACCTTACATCTTGTATTGTGTCAAAAACTAATTTTTCATAGGCTATTTTTTTCGTCGCCTCTTGCATAAAATCTGGTAGTTTTGAGTAAAATTACCACATTATTTGCCAATTCGCACGAATTTACCTGTTAATTTCTGGTCTTCATCATTGCCATACATAATTACCTAATTATAATGCAAAATTGCAAACATAAAGCCCCGGCTAACAAATTCATACCCGATTTTTCAAATGTCCCGGAGTTCTTGTGATAACTCTGAAGTTGTGCTAGAGTTCTTAAGATAAGTTTTGTTACTGCCAGTGTGTTTCTTGCGCTAAATCACGGCATGTTTTAGCGTTCTTGTGTCATTAAAAAAGGTTGTAAATCATTATGAAATGTAGTACGCTCATCCTTCGTACAAAAATGAGGATAAATAATGTTGGTTTTGGATTTAATTTAGTTCAAGATATATCATTTTCACCCCGTTTTTTGCGCAATGTTTCATTGTATAGTATTTTTGCTGGACTGGAAAAAGTATGTTGTTGGACAACAGTATAGGGTTCGAGTAACCTGCGGATTATTCTTATGTGACCAGGCTCTAAACTATTTGCCGACTTACTTTAGATTTTCATCTTGACATTGAAAGTGTTAAGAACAAAAGCCAGAAAAGAGTTTTAAGATATTCACATGGAAAAGGTTATGTATCTATAGTTAGTTAATTGCAATCATGACATAACTGAGAAAAGGTTGTTCACGTCTCACATTTATCTCACAAGGGTATTCCATTTGCCTTCGCGTAAGACATTTATTACAAAATATATTTCATGTTTTTGTGAAAGAAACAAGTTACCACCACGAGCATCTAATGCTGTGAAGTACATAATTTATATAGGAAAATATTGCATGAATGTGTAACTCACTCGTGTTGGTTGTGTTGATATGTATTCTAAAAGGCCTGTGATTAATGAGAGATTTATAATCATCACTTAAACAATTTCTGCTTACTTAAACTGAAAGGTTTATTGTCCCATTTCAGTGAAAATGTAATTAAACGCCAATACACATACTGCATTTGAACATAACGGCTTAAACGTTACAATGTATGTTATACATGAACTCAATTCTAATTGATAGATAATATAAAATACAAGAGCCTGGTTTGAGCCGGGTGATGCTCCCCGAATAGGTTTTAGACACAGGAAAGTACACCCCTTGTAGGTTTAGAGTTATGTCCCTGGAAAAAGTTCAAAGTGCAATCATTCCAAAATAAGGCAAGGCAAAGTAACTGTTCTTTGCACTGCATTTGTTATCAATGCGATCTATCAACCTACAAAGTTTCTTGTTGATACCTCTAATGGTTTCCGAGTTATGTCCCGGACATGGTTCAAAATGTAAAAATGAACAAAGGGCAATAACTACAAAACTTGGCAAGGCGGAGTTCAAGTTCTTGTGCACTGCACATCTACCAATTGAGATCTATCTACCTACAAAGTTTCATGGTGATATCTCTTGCAGTTTTAGAGTTATTTCCCGGACAAGATTTTTTTAAAAGGGGAGATAATTCAAACACCAGGCTAAAATGAGTTATCGTTCTTATGTACTGCAAATCTACCCATTGAAATCTATTTACCTACAAAGTTTCATGTTGATATCTCTTATAGTTTTAGAGTTATGTCCCGGACAAAATGTTTTTAAAAGGGGAGATAATTCAAAAACCGGGCAAAATAGAGTTATGGTTCTTTGACACTGCACTCCCTTTCAATGCCCTGTACCACTGTTTGGGTTTTCAAGTTATGCCCCGGACAAGACAACGGACGGACAGACGGACGGACAAGGTGGCGACTATATGCTCTCCCTTCGGGGAGCATAAAAAATGATCTGTTTTAAGCACTTAAATGAAAGTGCCTTTAATAAGCTTACAAATGTTAATATGAAATATACAAATGACTTCACTGAAGTATAATATTCAAATCATTGTGTGGCTACTGTATTAAGTGTGACCTTGACCACCGAGTAACATCCCAACTAATGCGCTCTGCACACCATCTCATAAAAGTGATCACTTGTGCATAGGTTTTCAACGGTTTAAAAGTTAAGAAGCGGACACGAAAGTGTTACGGACGGACAGATGGACGGACGGAATGACAGATAAAGGCCATTCATATACTCCCCTCTCCGCTTTGCGGAAGGGGATTAAAATAATTTCAGCGGTATACAATTTATTGAGGACACGAAATGCAGACTTTCAAAACTTGAACGTTAAATGTGACCTTGACCTTGGCGAAGCAACCCAATTATTGTGCTCTGCACATTATTTCATAATGGTGAAAGCTAAATTTAAAACATATCAGAGCTTTCAAATTTATGGAGCGGACACGAAAGTGTTACGGACGGACAGATGGACGGACGGACAGACGGACAAGGTGGCGGCTATATGCTCTCCCTTCGGGGAGCATAAAAATGATCTATTTTAAGCACTTAAATGAAAGTGCCTTGAATAAGCTTACGAATGTTAATATGAAATATACAAATGACTTCATTGAAGTATAATATTCAAATCATTGTGTGTCTACTGTATAAATTTGCAGCCCCGTGCTTCAATAAGGCGTTCTTATATGTTCTCGTCCTCGAAGCTAAAATACCGTTTAAGCCGGTGCTAGCCGGTTGCAATTTCCATTGAATCTGCACTTCTCAACTTTTTGTTTTAGCATACATATTTGATGTGATCCTTATTCATCCGCTTAGTCCATAGTTCCGTTTTCGATTAATCATAATAACTGACTTAAACCTTACAAATGCTGCACTATAGGATAAAATACCTATTAAGACAAAATGCCGATATTAACAATGACATTTTCTACTGAGATAACTTGATTATTTAAAAAGCACTAATAATATAATAATTTTACAAGAATGTACTTGATTCATTTATAACAAAAGAGACTCTGCTCTGCCGATTCTTTCAAAAAGTTTTCATTTGATACATCTTCAAGTTTCTCTTAATTAAATGACAATTGCATTTCTCTGTTTGATTTCTGTTGCATCAGGATCCGGAGTATTGTGTTTGAATTCGATATGCAAGTCACGAAAGGACAAACAACTTTTTTGGATTTCATGAAACATAATTATGGCATTTTGCCTTTGCATTTCCTCATTTGCCTTAAATTACAAAGACTTGACTTTCATATTACTGTCATATTAATGATGCAGTCTAAAAACTTCGCCAGTGGAAATTGTTAATTATAGAGTATGAGGAAAACATAAGAATGAAAATACAGAAATAATAAGAATAAGAATATTCGTCGTCATAAGTAGCCCGAAATTGGAATATACCATACAAAAAGGCCTTTGCTATTTTTTTTTACATTTAACATGTAATGTTCAGTTTTTTTTAACTTTCATTGCTCTTGCATTTAAATAAGTTATATCTGGTTGGAATATAAAGTTCAATAGTGATTTACTTTGATACTTGATATATTTTGAAATGATAAATACCGATGTACTTTTCTTTACAACTAATAAGTGTAGTAGGAAAGAAGTGATTTACTGCAAAACTGTTTGAGTAATTATATTTGCAGAGAATTATATTTGCGTTTTTTTCGGGAATTGCGAGCGGGTTATTTCATGTATACAGGGAAAATATGTATACACTTACTAGTGCAATATCAGATTTTGATTTTGGGCTGAACACCCATTGAATAAATTTCATCACATTTTTTCATTGCGCCACAAAGGAAGTGCACCTCACTCAACACACAAGCTCAAGAATTTGTTATCTATAGAACTTTATAACAAGGTTTACTGGTAAGGTTTTTTTTTATAGTCAGGCACAGGAAAAACAATGGAATCATAGTATCAAAGTATCATAGAAGTAATTGTTACATAAAACATTTAACATTTGTATTTTTAATAAAATAAACATCCACTTTAATGTTCGTTAGCTTGTTGCAAACTTGTATCCAGCGCCAAATAGTAAGATTTGTATCTGTAATTTGAAAATAAAAAAAAACCGGTCGGTACAATTAAATTAAAATTTAATATTGTCTCTACTCTCCCTTATTTCTAGATAATTTCATTCTTGACATTCACATTTTCGGGATCATCCATAATTCAAATATAATTAAAAGATAACACTGATTCTTGAAAAAACAAGGCAGTCTAAAAGAAAGCTAAATCTTTTGTGGAAGGGGAGTTGATAACATGCCATGTACTTTATTAAAGAATAAAACCGCTTTTATATAACTTTAAGAATCTGCATTCACTGGATCTGCTCAGTTTGACAATGTTAACCAAGCGTAAGAAAACATCCGAATGAAATATCAAATAAGCCTACTGATAAGCTCAATACGTCAGAAAACAATTTTTTTTACTTTTTCGAGGACGTATGACATTTTTTTAAGAAAGAACATAGCATTGATGTTAACAAGTGGCAGTTTTGATGCTCTTGTGAACATGTTAAGTAAACATAATAAAACAAGTGTGCAGCATCAACAAAAATAAAGATTTATTTCAATTAAACATTTTTAAACACTTTGGGCAAGTTAAATTATGTTGATTCTAAAAAATGTAATGCTGTTATAGGATTTAATTTAACAACTATCAATTCTTCTGTCTCCTCTTGGAATTCATCAAATGTCATGCATGTCATGTATTTAAAGGAAACATCAAAAACATTTGATTTATGCACTGTCTGTTTCACTAATAGGAAATCTTATCGTTCTTTGCAAATATAAATTGTCACAAGTATTCTTAAGTTTAATGATTTTAAAACTGTTAAAGGGTTATAATGAATCCGAAAGTCTAAACTACGAGCCTATCACTTTCTATATATGAATAAATTCATTTACTTTTGTTGCAAAATCATTTGTATGAATCTGTGTAATAAAATCATAGTAATAATTTAAAATAGTTTTGATATAGCAATCCGTTTTTCCTTGGAAATAAAATAACGCATTCATTTTAATTTCAAGTTCTGATCCTATAAATTTTCCTTAATTATTTCTTTTTAAAAATATTTAACTGAGTTAAAAACAAAATCAGCAGTTTGATGAACGGAAATGTTGTTTAATTGCTTGGAAAAAGCGGTAAGAAGCAAACCTTGTTTGATTGAAGCAATCAAACGAAAAATGTTCTGGAAATATCCATTCTTCGAGATAACTTGTCACATCATTGTTTAATGATGTCAGAAAAAACTATACAGAAGATTAAGGGAATAAGTCTGCAGAATTAACTGAATAAACTATACAATCGGTTAAATGGGTTTGATAGTGTTTACAATTTTATATATTGGTAGTTAAATATATGTTACTGTCAGAAACAATAATTATATTTGTTTATCTTCCTATAAGTGATGGACAAATCAAATTATTTCATGATTTTTTTTATGTAACTATGTAACTATTTACTATCATTATTAAGAATGATATAAAACGGATGCCACTTAATATAAAGATTTGCTTCTTAGAGCCGTGCATGGGATGGGATTGATGCCTGATATTTATGTAACATTTGTTATTAATTAATAGCCTTTTCTTGAGTTCCATGCTGTTGAAACAGCTTGATCGTCTGATAAAACATCTATTTCAGCAGAACATGGTATGTGAAATTGATTGTATACTAAGTATCTTTGTTTATAGATATTCAATCACTGAAGCAATATAATAAAATCAATACAGACCATAGCTTTTGATAGAATTAATTTAGTTGGATTGTGTAGGAAGCTATAAGCTGATAGACAACAAACCAGTACAAAACAATTAATGTTAAGTAAAGTTTATCAATGCGACCAGCAATCCTTAAATTACAAGTTCGGCGCAATAACCATTTGCTCACGCCGTCACCAAATATAATCAATGTCAAAATAGAAACGTAAATATTACACTGAATCGGTTACAGACTGTATATTAAATTTACTACTAGCATATACACTTAAAGAAAAATATAATGGTAAAATATGAGACCACAGGTGTTTGACATTCTATAAGTAATTAAAACAATAAAAGCAAATAATTAAAAAATAACGGCAAATATACCCCTCTATACAATTAATGAATAGGAATGCAGCGCTTTTTGCACACTCAATACAAATTTTATCCAATTTCACGTGTGGAAAATCAATTTCAACAAACTAGTTTAGCCATTTCGATACACAATAAACATGAATGAACTTAATCTTTTGAGTTCTAAGTTTGTCTGTATCATAGTAATGTGTTATGTTTCCCTGCATAATACGGAAATTATGTGAATACAAAAGATAATCAAAACATCCAATTTTCTCAAGATAAGTATGTATAACTAATGTTTAAACGTTTCTCTTTCTTGAGAAAAAAATGTTGTAAAAGTTCCAAGTTCTTTAAAAGTGATGCCAGGAAGTAATTTTTAGGGACATTCAGAGGCAGAAAGTAAATGATAAATCATCCCAGCTGGTTGCAACATTTGTAAAAGCAAAAGTCTGAAAGAGGAGATAAATCGTGAAATAAAGAAGCTAGACATAAGAACATTGTCATACATGTGTATGTAACAAAGAACAGTTTTCCTAAGTCTAAAGGAGATACCATTTATAAAAAAAAGTGAAATAATTTTCAAATATATATAATTTAAAGCAGAAAGAAGAAAATGATAATAATAATAATACCATAAAGTCCAAGTCAAAATGAATATAATCATAGAAACCCAAGCACTTGATTTATAAACCTCTTCACGTATGATGATGCTGATGATAATGAACATATGTTTAAAATTTGAAGTAACCCACGAAGTTAAAGGGTGAGATCATTCTAGAAATATAGACACTAGATTTATATATCATGTCATTTGATCATGATCTGGACGTTTCAAGTAAATCCTTGAAGTTTTGGACATGAAGAAGTTTGAGTAAAAATTATAATTCGTAGAAAAAATTATAAGTTCAATAGAGATATAATCCTAATAATAGCCTAGCTAGAGTAGAGGCTTCTCACACATGATTTGAGTCATAATTAAGAAACATTAACTTGAAGTTTGAAGTAGACATCTTAATAAACTAAGAAGTTACAGAAAAAATACATCATTATTTCATAAAAAATTCAAGGATGATAATTCTAATAATATAGATAATAGAATTATTGACCTTGCCACATATGATGTGGAGTGAGGATAAGAGACAAATCTTTAAACATTAAAAAATTAAAAAAGTTACACAAAACAAACAGCATTTCTTTATACAAATTCTACGTTCAAGGGGGGTAATGCAGATAATTTTGGTGCTAGAGTTAGGAACCTTGTCATATATAAAGTAATTGATGATCAGAAACATATATATAAAGTTTAAATTAAATACCTTAAGAATTAAAAATGTTATAGTGAAAAAAATTACTGCGTACAAACATAATCAGAAATCTGAACGATGTCGTCGACACTGGGTGAGTGCGATAGCTCTCAATGCACTCCATATTGTCAAGCTTAAATTGACGTGCATAATCGCCATACTGTCATTTCTCCATCTATCCATATTTTAAGTTTCATCAGTTATTTCTGCACTTTTGAATAATCTCAAATACCTTTATATTTGCTATATTTGTTATATTTGTTATATTTGCTATATTTTAAGTCGATAGCAACCGCATTTTTCAACATTGGAAGAAGAAAAAAGATGTGCATAATCTCGGGTCTGCCACCTACCAATGTCAGGATTCGAAAAAAATGTTTCCAGTACTTATGCGTTATCACATGATCCAGTTTTTGAGTTATAATTATGTATTTTAAGTAATTTTGTTGCCATAGTAACCAAAGTTTTCAACATAGGAAGGAGAACAGGCCGTGCATAATCTCTAGACTGGCATCTTTCAAGATTTCAGGTTTCATAAAAAATAATTTCAGTTCTTTTGCGTAATCAGTTTTGACGGACAGACTGATGCACGGACGAAGGATTTAACCGGTAGGGGCTAAAAACAAGAGCGAACGGACATAAGACTTTGGATTTAATTTACAATAAAGCGCGTCATTTTGAAAACCGAATGCAACTTTCAAATAATTTTAGAAATGATTAGATTGGTTTGCTTGCTATTTTTAAAAAAATCAAAACTCACAAATCGAAACAAATTAGTAATTTACAAAGAAACCAGACAATGACATCTAAGTTATGGTGTAGGCTAGACGTTTTACATTACTCGTACGTAGATTAAAAAAGCCATTTCGTAAAACCATAATGTCTATTCCTGTACGATTTAAAACCAGTTGGTATAATTATTTTTTGTCATAAATGCTGTTACTTCTAAGATAAAAGGAAGGACACATGGTCTAGCCATTCGCTTTAGCAAAATATTCTATCAATATCGATTTCGACAGGCGTTAAAGAACAAGATAATGTTTACAACAAAGGTTATGAAAATTATACCTTTAAATACATCACAACAAAATGATACACCTTTAATTTCTTAAGTTCAATTTAAAATGAAGGAAATACTTTCCCATTTCACCAGTATACCTTGTTCTCATATTTTCGGGGGTTCTCATATTTTCGTGGCGTCATTTCCGGTCACGAATGACAGCTTGTGCAATTGATTCGACTATCCGAAATGCAGTCAAAATTCTGGAAACAAAGTTCAACACTTTATAGTGCTGGCATCAATGATCCCGAAGGACCAGAAAATATAACAACACTGAAGTGAAGTACGGGGCAACTTTTTACGGCTGCCACACGGCACTTTTTGCCGACACTTGTTCCTATTAAATGCTACCGCTAGAATGCGTTTTAAACAGCTAAACTATATAAAATGGAGATAAATATTCATAATAATGCCCTTAAAATAAAGTAAATTTGCATTATTTTCCCCAAAAAACAAATAACAGACCATTTTTGTGTTGAAATTTCCCGTCCTAAATCTGCCATAGTTGTCTACCTTGCGAGATCCACTTGAGTGAACGCTTGATTTTGTATGATGCGCAACAAAAGTTTCTCGCAACATGTTAACCTATGTTCAATTAAAAATCAATTAAGAGCGTCAAATAGTCGTTAATTATTTATTATTCCTAGGGTAGTTTAAAGTAAAATCCATGCTTATTTACACTTTATAATTCTTTTGAATCTTTTTCTCCATACTTTAAAAAAAGAAAACAAAATTAATATTCCAGATAAAACAAGTGTTTTCCTAATATTTCAACACCCTTTCTTCCAGGGAAATCCTACAAAAATAACTGGGAAATACAGGAGATATTCCCCAGAAAGTATGAAAAAAGCCTATGAAATGGTCAAATACAAATCTATTCCGGTAGAGAAAGCAGCCCGTATGTTTGGCGTACCCGCTCAGACTCTCCGAGATCGCATATCTGGTGCCGTTGATCCCGATAATTGTAGGACTGGCCCAAACACCTCCCTTTCATATGAACAGGAAGAAGTCCTTGTCAATCATGTCGAGACTATGGCAGAGCTGGGATACGGATATTCCAACAGCAAGTTGAAGCAGCTGGCAGGAGAGATGGCTTATGAAATGAAAGCCAAAGTGCACATCAAGCCTATGAGCAACAATTGGTTGTATGGGTTTTTGAAAAGATGGAAGGGACGGCTCTCGAGCATAAAGCCTAGGAAATTAGAAAGCTCGAGAGCAAAGTCTTCTACACCAGAGAAGGTGACCGGCTATTTCAAGAAGCTGGAGGAGGTTCTCAAACAACACAACTTGTTGGACAAACCACAACACATCTACAACCTTGATGAGACCGGCTTGCAGCCAGACCACCGTCCATATAATGTTGTTGCTAATTCAAATTCTAAGTGTCAGGCCATCACTTCACCGAGAAGCTCTACTACAACTCTAATTGGATGTGTGAACGCCTTTGGTCAGTCGCTACCTCGTTTCTTTTTTTTCAATGGGAAAAAATCATATCAACCCAGATATGATGAAAGGCAGCTCTTTTGGCGCTAAGGTGGGCCATGTCAGACTCTGGATGGTCAAACGTTGCTATATTCCAGCAATATTTGGAAGAGCATTTTCTGCCATATGCCAAAATCTGCCCAGCAGACAAACAGAAAATCTTTCTTATTTATGACGATCACAGTTCGCAAAAATCCCCACAACTTATTAATTGGGCTAGGGAAAGAGGACTGATACTGTTTCTATTGCCAGCTCATACCTCGCACATGCTACAACCACTTGATGTTGCCGTATTTGGGCCCTTCAAGAATTATTATTATTCGGAATGTTCCAGTTTCATGAGCAGGCATATTGGTCAGATTATCACAAGGTATGAGCTTTGCAGTATCGCTTGTAAAGCTTACACACGAGCTATGTCACCGTCGAACATCCAGTCAGCTTTCCGGAAGACAGGCATATTCCCTATAGACCCGGCCGTCGTATCTATGGAGAAGTTATTTCCTTGTGAAAGCTTTCGGGAAGAAAAACCAGTGCAGAAAGTCAAGTCTTTAAAGACAGGCAAAGCAGAGGCCGAGTCATTCCTCATTCAGAAGGAAGAAAATAAGTCCAACAACGCATTGTCATGCTCTAAATATAAGGTCGCCAAAGACACCAGGCCAGATGCTGGCGGTAGAGCTATCACTAACGAAGACTATGTCACAGAAATTGACGAATATTCACAGCAACGAGCTCAGAGTACACCTGTTCGCCAAAAGCCAGCCACTAAACCACGTCAATAAGTCACGGGCAACATTTTAAAATACTTAACCAGGGGTTTTCCAAGCCAGAAACTTGCCACTAGAGTTTTTTTTAAACGAAGACGATTTGGCGTGTCAATGCTGATTGTGAAAGAACTGTCGCCCCAAAATCTGCACAATTTGCCCTATGCTAAAGATCTTTAATTGGCCCGTGCGATGTTTGCGGACATTGGACGCACCTGTCGTTCTGCACTACAGTTAGAGCTGTCAGACGCCATTCCACTTTTCTTTGTCCTCATTGCTCTGTTTAGATATGTTTAGCAGTACATTTAGTTAATTTAATTTTTTTTTAGATTTCGCAGTCCTTTAAAGTTAATATATGTTGAAAGTCAAAAGATTTTCATGTTCTCTGTTAATGTTATTACAATTCTAATTATTTCTTTCCCCGTTTTTAACGTATTTTCAACTACATGTAGCAACAATAAAGAACACAAAAAGTATCTTCGCCTAAAAATTCATCACTGAGCCCTATGCCTTACTTTAACCAATGTCTCGAACGAACTGAGTGCAGTATAGAATTTGAGCGCGTGCAGCGTTACTACCGAAACGAAGCCATCCAATCAGAATCCCCGAAAATATGAGACAGCTTCCGAGCGACACAGACTATCGATTGTGAAAGTAGAAAGGTTAGGATTTCATTATTAAATGGTTAATTTTCGTATTTTAAACGGGTTTCTTTTCGTTTGACATAGTTGTTACTTGCTGTTGATGTTTTTTCTCTTCCAATTGTTATTAATCTAAAAACGGTAGCTTAAATTTAAAACGTTAAACCCCCGAAAATACGGGTCAACGGCATATAGCCTCTTAGCCAACAAACAAAACCAAAATCATCCCTCATTTTTGCTTGTCACTTTATTTAAGTAATTTGGTTCTGGAATCATCAAGCTCAATATGAACTGCTTCACATTCTAAACTTGACAAATAAATTAAAATCTTAAGCAGCACAACTGCTACCTAACTTATCGAATAAGCAATTTTTTCTGGATATTTTACGCTGAGAATTGTAGATGCACATGTAAATGTTTGAAGATCATCAATATTCATTAAATATTGTTTTCATTAAATTATGACAAAAATTTTAATACATGTAATCAAATAATATAGATAAATACAGAATCCCTAAAGAAAGCCCAACACAGCAAAATTGAAAATGTTGCAGGCTCGGTTTGATTGAGCCTGTTCATGGACGGTACTGGAAAGTGCAAGTTACCGTCCACGCCCCCTAGCACCGGCTTAAGCAGAATTCAACATTTAAACGTGAAATAGTAAAATTTTGAATTTAGAAACATCCGCAGATGTGTTCATACGGCGGTTATCATGGAACCTTCAATGTGACACTTCCGTGCCATTCCATGAAAAGCGACGTATGGTCCCCAAGTAATAAAAAGCGTGTGCCGGCTACATACTTTGAATCCTAGTTGCCATACATCTAATAAATCAACATCCATTTAATATTCATATCAATTCTGTAGTTTTGACAAAATCTATCAGACATTAATTTCCGATCAATTATATATCATGGCTTTCATGACAGTTTGTTGCAGGTTTATTTTCTAAATATTTTAAAGACAAATAAAGGAAGAAAACAGCTATTAATACAAACATATGATATGTTTGATATGATATTCAGAGTAAAATGTTCTTAAAATGGGGCGACAACTGACATTGTCCTACATGACGGACCAATGTCATGCAAATCGGGATGAGTTATAAAATCAGAATATCAAGTTAAATTCTATTTGCCTTTTGTCGCATGTGAACAACTCAACATAAATATTTTCTTCACGATTTAAAATCGTTGCATAACAACAAATGTTATAATGGACATATATCAGCAATATCAGTTAATAAGAACATTTATGTACAAACAGCTCTTTTCTTATGAAACAAAGTAAATATTTAACTTCAATCTTAAGAGGTTGCCAGCTAATGGTTTTCTATAATTCCAATGTTTTTATATTTGCTTTGCATTTGAGACAGATGGTTTTGATAAACATAACATTAAATGTCTATCATCGAGTATCTTTGTTACTTTTGAAACTGGGAACTTTTTCAAAGAAGTACAGAGAGATTCATACTCGAATTAACAAATATTAAGTAAGATAATTCAAAATTTTGATTGCCATACATTGTAACAAAAAACTACTGTTTCAACAAATTAAAAAACTTTTCTGTTCTTGTTTTTCTTATTTGTAAAATCAAATCTCATAAGGAGCAAATTGATTTTCTAGTATCAGTGTAATTTATTCTGATGTCATCAAGTTACTTTCAGACGTCAATAAATGTGCAATTACTTAACAAAATGCGTATCTTTAAACATTAACGTTAGTATGACTTATTACACTGAAGACAAAATATTTATGAAAAACGTCCGTAGCGCATTTTCTTCCTGGATATTACAATGATCTATACACGGAAAGAGTTTAAACTAAAATATTTCAGTTATAAAAGCATTTAAAGTGTATTAGAGAAAAAAGACTTTATATGAACAATGTTTGTATGTACACGGCGGGATAACCTCATGTTTGTTATATGTGTAATAACAAACCACACAAAAAGATATCTTACGGTGTTTATGACAGTTGCAAATGTTTTTCCCAATGAACTCTTATTATTTATTTTAACTGGAGCGTATGTACCAATGGTAGGATACTACATCATCGCGCACCTGCTAAATGCTCACACTCGCACCATTTTTTTGCAGAAAATCCGTCGACTCGAAGGTAAAATACAATTTTATTTTAAGAAAACGTAAGAGTATAAAAAATCATGTAGTGAACCAAAGAATTGCTGTAGTACTTGAGATAATTGTAAAAGTTTTATAGATTTATTGCCTGGTTTAGGCCTGAAAACGGGATAAGTGTTTTTTCTCTGATTGCTACCACGCTGACTTTTCCCGACACATATAAGAAATAAGGTTTAAAACCTTCTTAATTTTTTTAACGTACCGGAACACAAACCGAGTCATGTTTACACATTTTCTATATTGGTTTCAAATATTTCTATTCAAAAGTCAGTTTTTCTTATTTTTTTTTTTTATAAAAATGGAAAATGAACCCACTCGGACTCGATTTCAGAAATGCCCCCACTCGTACCTAAATATCTACAGATTTTGAAAGCACATTGCTGTGTTAAGATGTTTTTTTTAAATATATCTTTGTATATCCTACCATTGAAAACTAAATTTACAAATCTGATTTCGAAGGAACGTTAATCAGGATAATATACCAATAACCAGATTGTGGTTGTTATGGTGATACAGAAAGCAATCACGTTCTTGCTCCATTCTCAACATTAAGTAGCCTGGGATGTAGGCGTTGATTGTTTTTGCTATTTCATAACATTCGCGTTATTTAATACTAAATCGTGTAATCCCATGTAATTATTGACTAATGATAATCATACTAATACACCGATTAGCACGTGACCAACAAAACATATGGCTAAATCCAAATCGAACTGAAGGTTCGAATGATAAAAATTTGACGTCATTTACCATGTCCACCACATTTCTCTGATGCCGTTAGACTTTATTCACACGGAATTTGTCTTTAACTAATCAAACATGTTGATCAAATTCACGCATCATGCAATAAACTATATCAACGAGTGTCAAAACTCTCAATTTTAATCAGAAATGTTGTTATGAATGCGAGGCTCCCTGACTGTTCGTTGGGTTTCGGGTCACTTCGTGGAAATTCCGTTTCTATTTTTACAAACTAGTTTGTATTTGCATGAGTTATTGTTCTTTAAATTACTCCCTTAATTTTAGGATGAATACTAGGTCGCGCTTCGATCAAAATTGTATTTCCCCAGGCTGCCGATATGTTGAACAGAAGCATATCAAAATCGACAGACTGGACCCAGGCCAGGCTTCACATAAAGGTGCGATAGTCAGCCGCTCTCCTCTCTTTATCATGAGTATTTTAAGTAGTATCGGCACTCAACGCACATAGATTCGAATTATGAATTACATAAGTCAGTTATGGTATAAATTTATAAGCGCCATCGTCCGATCTTTAAACAATATGTGATTATATACAGTAAAGAAAAAATATTAATTGAAAATATTCTCCTTAGTATCGTTTTTGAACACGAGCTAGCATTTATAAAACATAAACGAGAATAATACTTATATAACTGTGTACCGTGAAAACACAATATGTTGCAAATTCGCATATATGCAGATAAATAAAATAGAATATTGTTTAAAATCAATAGTATTGTCAGAATTTAATATATAGAACCATGCAGAAATTAAACATGCCGATAAGCTCGAGAACTATTCATACTGTCGTTTTTCCTGTACGGCTTTTGCCGCTTTTTCCATCGCCTCGTCCTGTCTCTTATCTTGTACTTGCTGCATTTGAATTGCTTGCGCTCGCTGAAAACGAGTCGCATGATAACCAATTACATTTTTCTTTCTTAATTCCATCTTCTTGTATCAGCTGAAGGAGTGTCCTCAACTTGTTCGCAAACTTAAACAATTGCTCGAATTTCAAATGTTTCAACTGGCGTCATATTTCAATATTTATTCTTTAGACTACTGCTGTTCAAAACTTGTTTGTTTAGCCGTGTATAAAATAAATAGATAATATACTTAAAGTAAAATGATAAACACTTATAGCATCTTAAATAAAAATACCTTGATATTATTCAAATCATCATGTGGCTACTGTATAAAATTGCCCCGTACTTTATTTAGGTGTTGTTATTTTTTTTCTCGTTCATTAGGAAATACCGCTTTAGTCGGTGCTATAGGGGTTTGAAATGTTGCAATTTACATTGTCGAATTTAATTGTTAAATTTGATAGTTACACCGTGTCTGTAAATTGTAAGTCTTTGCTAGTTTTGTTTATGTTAATATATTAAATTGTTATACATTTTTATCTCGGTGTTCATTATTATTCGAGATTATTGATTCAAATCTTTTTAATGTTGAGTTTTAAATATAGTATAACCATGTAGCACTCTCTTAAATCTGCATTATTCGACTGTTTATTTTAGCAGTAATATTCGATGTCATTATTCTACGAAAGACCGGTGGTGACTTCTGACTTCAGAGTTCAGAGTTCGGACTTCAGACTTCAGATTTCATACATAATGCTTTATACATATAGCATTAAAGGTGTTCTGAACTCCGAAGTCTGAAGTCTGAACTCTGAAATCTGAACTCCGAAGTCTGAACTCTGAACTCCGAAGTCTGAAATCTGAACTCCGAAGTCTGAACTCTGAACTCCGAAGTCTGAAATCTGAACTCCGAAGTCTGAAATCTGAAGTCTGAACTCTGAAGTATGAAGAAGTCTGAACTCTGAAGTATGAACTCTGAAGTCTGAACTCTAATCACGTGATCTGACGTCATACTATTGTCGCGCCTTTTTGACGAGTAAACAGCCGGAAAAAACGATTAAAAGTAAGTGTGTTTTATAAAAATTGTTGCTAGATTTATCAATCATCCCTTCTGGGTGAACTTGATTCTTTGGAGCTATACATTTTATATTATTTTTCAGTGTAAACAGTATATTCCGTAAAGATAGTATACGAGTATATAGTTTTAATTAAAAGAAAACATTTTAACCATTCAATTATTGTTTCATCATGGCGACGTGCAATTCATCTTTTGTTTTTTCATTATTTATTTAGATCTATATATTTTTATTTTTTACTATGATTTTAGTCAATGTTCTTCGCTGAGGTTAAATAAAATTGGCACACCAATTGGCACACCAATCTACATGGCTCCAGAGTGTATTTTAAAAGAATCAAAGGGAACCACAGCCTCAGACATATGGTCGTTTGCATGCACAATTTTAGAACTATTTACAGAACATGATATCTGGGACCTTGAGTCTAGTGCAATGGAAAATGATGAATCTGAACAAGAGGATATGGTAATTCTTCAAAGTCTTGTTGAAAAGAAGGAACAGCCACATGCTCTTCGCCATGTTCCAGAGAGTATGCCACCAGTGATTTTGGACCTTGTCCAGAAATGTTTATCATATCATAAAGATAGCCGCATATCTGCAGTTGATATTGTACAAATAGTAGCTCATCTGCATTCTAAATGTTTGAGGTGTACAAAGAAATGTATTCAGTAGTAGACATAATATGTGACAAACTGTGTATAGCAACATGATGACCATGCTTTGATTTGTTGTTTTGTCAAAATACAAAAAAGTGAAGATCTTAATCATCCAATTACCGAATTTCCTTATTAGACCATAACTGCAAATAGTACATCTGATTAGACATCAGGAGAAAAAATGTACTACTGAAAATGATCATGCTAAACATGCAAAATTCCATTGTAACCTCAGGTACATGTAACTTAGTTGAATCCCAATGCCCATTTTGATCTTGCGTTAATTATTGCAGTAAAGTTGATCAGCCGTGTGAGAGTTGTATCCAGAAAATTCTATTTTGTTGCCACCTTGCAAAATTATGATACAACAAAATTGTGCCTACACAAAGACTGTCAAGTATTTGAAACAATGTATATACACGTTTTTTCTGGTATTTTACAAATTGAAATTATAATGATTTTTACATTGTAAGTTTTTTGTTACATTAAAATTTAATCAATGTTCAAGTGCAGGACTTTTTCAAGTGTAGGTCACAATATTTTAGACATGCCAAATACATTTTCATTTACTTATTATAAGTTAACTTTGCATTTTGTTTCAACTGTTTTAAGACTTAATTTTGACTCTTTTAATTGAGCATTTCTAAGAAAGTACATTTGCAGGATGTACCCTAATTAAAGCAGACCTTGCCTTTTTACCTGCACAATTACACACAAGATGATCTGCTTTTGTTTTAATTGAAATGTTAATTATTATTAGCACATTTACTTATTATGAGTAAACTTTTCATTTAGTTTTACCTGTTTTAAAAGTTTTTTTTTTTCTCTTTTATTTGAGTATTTCTAAGAAAGTACATTTGCAGGATGCACCCTAATTAAAGCAGAACTTGGCCGTTTTACCTGCACAATAACACACAAGGTGACCTGCTCCACCATTGCACATAGCTCTTAGGAAATCATGGCTGCCAGGGTAAGGTTCTAGTGCCCTCTCGGGCTTTTATGGGCCTTTTGTTTAACTTGAGAGCAGGCAATATGCCATATGTAATTAAAGTTGTGAAAAATATTTGAATACATGTATTTTCTGAATTCAGATTTTTATTGCAGTTAATTGTTAAAGCCAGAAATTTTAATAAACAAGTTTTAATTGATGCAATTAACATTGTCCTTTTGTCTGTTTTCTAGCTCACCTGCCAAGTAGTAGTAGTAGTAGTGGTAGTAGAAGTACTAGTACTAGTACTAGTAGTACTAGTGGTAGTTGTAGTAGTAGTAGTAGTAGTAGTAGTACCAATAGTAGTAGTAGTACTAGTAAAGTAGTAGTAGTAGTAGTACTAGTAAGAGTACTCTATTCTAGTAGTAGTAGTACTAGTAGTAGTAGTAGTAGTAATAGTAGTAGCAGTAGTAGTAGCAGCAGTAGTAGTAGCAGGAGCAGCAGTAGCAGTAGTAGTAGCAGTAGTAGCAGGAGTAGCAGTAGTAGTAGGAGTAGTAGCAGTAGTAGTAGTAGCAGTAGTAGTAGTAGCAGTAGTAGGATTAGTAGTAGGAGTAGCAGTAGTAGTAGTAGTAGCAGTAGCAGTAGCAGTAGCAGCAGCAGTAGCAGTAGCAGTAGTAGTAGTAGCAGTAGTAGCAGTAGTAGTAGTAGTAGTAGTAGTAGTAGCAGTAGTAGTAGTAGTAGTAGTAGTAGTAGTAGTAGTAGTAGTAGTAGTAGTAGTAGTAGTAGCAGTAGTAGTAGCAGCAGTAGTAGTAGCAGTAGTAGTAGCAGTAGTAGCAGGAGTAGCAGTAGTAGTAGGAGTAGTAGCAGTAGTAGTAGTAGTAGCAGTAGTAGTAGTAGTAGTAGCAGTAGTAGGATTAGTAGTAGGAGTAGCAGTAGTAGTAGCAGGAGCAGCAGGAGTAGCAGTAGTAGTAGGAGTAGTAGCAGTAGTAGCAGTAGTAGCAGTAGTAGTAGTAGTAGTAGCAGTAGTAGGAGTAGTAGTAGCAGTAGTAGCAGTAGTAGCAGTAGCAGCAGTAGCATTAGTAGTAGTAGTAGCAGTAGCAGTAGCAGCAGTAGCATTTGTAGTAGCAGTAGCAGTAGCAGCAGTAGTAGTAGTAGTAGCAGTACTCGTAGCAGTAGTAGCAGTAGCAGTAGCAGCTGTAGCATTAGTAGTAGCAGTATCAGTAGTAGTAGTAGTAGCAGCAGTAGTAGTAGTAGTAGTAGTAGTAGTAGTAGTAGTAGTAGTAGTAGTAGTAGTAGTAGCAGTATCAGTAGTAGTAGTAGTAGCAGTAGTAGCAGTAGTAATAGTAGTAGTACTCGTAGCAGTAGTTCTTCGTCGTTACAAATAGACCCATTGCTTCTTTAACGTGCTACACTACAGCTGGGTTTCGTACTTTCTATATCTAGATATTAGTGGAAAACACTGAAAAGCTTCTCTGAATTTCCAATACCCTGACCAGGATTCGACTCTGGGACCTCTGGATTTGTAGTCCGGAACACTAAACACTTACCAATGCACCAACACGTAACTGTGATGATGTCTCAGTTGAAGAATAGCGGGGATTTACGTATTCATTGTGTCTGAACGGAGCGCCACACCTTTGTCCGTGTGTCTTGTTCGAGAAGGGACTTAAGCCCGTTGCTTAGCAACTACTCTATATACTGGAAATGCAATTAATAGAAAAGAACACAGTTTCAGAAGACACATTATTAGTTGGTTTTCCAATAAAAGATAGACAGCTGTTTTTCTTCAAACTTAAAGTACAGAAACAGCCTAGGTTAGGTACACGAATTATTTGGACACTATAGACGAACTTCAGGTAGAGTTTAAAAATGGATCATCTATGGTCTAAACCTGGGTCAACATAACCGTGCAAATTGCAAAAATGACCATTTTAAGCTTATTGTCACTCAAGCAACTTCATAAATGCATTAATTTTTTATCAACGCTAGTCAGAAAATGTAACTAGATAAAGCCAAGATCGAAAATGAGTCGTGTTAAGTTCGAAGAACTAGGCCAAATTGATGTGATTTGATATTTGTTTAACGCCCGTTTCAACAATTTTCTAGTGATATAAAGGGGTTAAGTTTACCTTTCCATCGTTCCTTGGTGGAAAAAAGCACTAGGCATCAACCTCTCGCACAAAGAAGACTGTAGCAAGGCTCGAACCCGTGACACCTAAATCAGGGGATATCAGTAAATACAAGTCAACCTTAACCACTTGACCACGGAGGCGGTATAAAAAATAGAACTAGGTCAAAGAGACATTGAAAACTACTGTTTGATCCACCTCTTTCATATTTAGTTATACATCATTTTGATCTTATTTCATTTTTGAAAAAAATATTTTGAAAAATTTTGTTTTAGTAGCCAAAAGTTCATTTTTCCCGCTGTAAAAAATAGATACACGTAATTAAATTTTTTTTCCAAAAAGTGACAATTTTTGCTTACCAAAATGTTTCATTTGATGTAACTAAGGTGAATCAAACAGTTGGCAAACATTATCATTTTGACGTTTAAATCACTCCAAGAATTTAATTATTGCAACAATGTTAATAAACCTTGTCTATCACATTTGATGTCGCGGGAGTGAAGTAACCATGTTTTTCTATTTTACACTTGAGTAATATCGTTTTGGCGTCGACTTCATCTGTTGTGTGCGGACGTTCGCTGAATTCACAGCATTAATTTAGGACCAGAAATGACAAATGCTCAGTAGTTCAATATCAAACTTAAAGGTGTTGTCTACCGGATGGCTGAAAAAATGAATTTTGAAAACAATTTTGTATATGAAATTTCTTGTACTATTTATGAAGAGGGATATGTAAGTAAGTTACTGTCAAGGAATGAACTAAATAAACACATTACAAATTGTATTTTGTAAATTAACACCTTTAAATCTATAGCGTAGCGCTACGGTATAAGTTGATTTGTATAAAATTGAATTTAGTTCCGTCTTAATCAACAGTTATTGTGACGCAGTCTGTCGAGGCGTCAGGAGTTTGGAACTATATGCGTGAGTTCGAGCCATGCTGGTGACACTCTTTTATTTATTAAATTCAGTTTATTCAATAGTTTGTTCTTACGATCTCAGTGTGTCCAGAAATAAATTTCCCGAAGAAAAGAAAAATACTCATATTCTGGAAGACATCCCCTTTAAATTAACATGTGATATTAAAGAATATTACATTCGTGTCTTTTAACATTGAACTTATTAAACTCATTGACGATAACATGCTCGACCGAGCCCCGTAATCCATCATTTTATCAAACTCATTTAATAAATTCAATATGAAAAGACACTCATGTGATATCCTCTATATTTATACTGTATCTAAATGATCTTCAGGTCAAGTTTAAAAATGTGGGTTCAGAATGATGCAATTTAGTTAAGTCAAATTTTATTTCGTTTTATAGATAATTTCGAATCTTCGAAATTATTTCTAGATATAGATCAAATGCTTCCTCTGCTGTGGTCGGCGTTGTCGGGTTAACAAGTTTGAACAATCGGCAGAATTCAGGAAAACAGCCTTCAAGGTTAGGTGGTTTCGAATATATTTCCGTACATACATCAACTTCTTCTTTGTTAACGTTGTGGCTATAATTCTTAGTGTTATATAGTTCAGGTAATGTATACATGATATCAGGTTTACCTCGTGGTCCATCTGTTTTCCCCTTAGAAATATCATGTGAATTCCACTCATTCGTAAATTTAATTAATTCACTTCGTATAACAGGTGTGAAACAATACATTAAACATTGTCTTTGGAACATATCACCATCGCAATAGATACTTGTGTCTCGCAAGTCTTTGAAAAAACTTATCCAAAAGTCCATGCACTGACGTCTAAGCATGCTCCACATGGATTCTATTCTTTGATTTGAGGTACTTTTACCTTGAATGAAGCCTTTTCCAGCTGAATGATCATCATGGTGGTGCAAACGGAAATATATTTGCAACTGTCGAATTATTGTATTTTCTGTACCCAGATCACTGCGTATCACTGCTGGAACTCTGCAAGCACCACTTTCCTTTACACTGTTTAGAAAATATCGAGCTATTATTTTTGGATCGTTATTGCTTGGACCCAACTCAAGCCATATAATCTTTCTGGGTCCGCTATCCACATCAAACGAAGAACAGTTTTTCTACGTACATGTAATCCATAGAAATCTTTTAGCCGCCTCCACATAGTCTTATAACCCAAACATCGACCACTTCCAGATATTTCTTTTAAAATGGCACTTATAATCGTTTCAATTTGAGACTCTGGACCTCTTCTAAATAAGCTCATTCGCTTTAACAGTCGTTTTAATTGTCTTTAACTTATTCTTATTCCATGAATGACCAAAAGTGTAGCTAAAATTTCCTTGTACTTGTATCCACGACAGAAGTAATGCTGTATTAGATCCAACTTTACTTGAAACACCTGAGTTCTTTGCTTGTCAACTGGCAACACAGCAAGTACTGGATCGACAATAGAACAAGACCATAGTATAAAGATCTGAAAATGATCAAAATAAAAGAAACTTTGTAAAACATACGATTTATCATTTAGCGTAAAGGGACCAATTATCGACAGGAACCAATTATCATTAGGTCATCATTTTGAGAAGGGACAATTGGTTTGAAGTTTTTTATTTTGACGTTAAAATCGATGCCCAAAGGAGATAATAAATATGACTTGAGAACATGGTTGTTGTCGTCCATAGTAAAAATTTACAAAAAGAAAAACAAAAGAAATACACAATATATCCCATTGTTTTCTCTATGCAGGGAAGTAAGTGTATTAATCGTCTGATTACTGGTGCCTCGAGGCTAAGTTTGATAACATTTTACCAACTTTATCATCAAACAAAACAGTATTCTAATTGTAAGAAATTTTATTACATTCTAGAATAACATGTATTAAAATGAACTCAACCATACAAATATAATTTGCCAAATACAAAGACAATGTACTAATATATAACTTACCAATAACATCCAAGAATACATGCCCTTTCCCATGGCGTACTAATCACTGAACTGAAAGTGCGGAAATGACGTGTAATGACGTGGCTTTTTATTATGTCTAAAGTCTGAACTCTGAAATCTGAAATCTGAAGTCTGAAGTCTGAAATCCGAACTCCGAAGTCTGAACTCTGAACTCTGAAGTCTGAAATCCGAACTCCGAAGTCTGAACTCTGAAGTCTGAAATCCGAAGTCTGAAATCCGAAGTCGAACTCTGAAGTCTGAAATCCGAACTCTGAAGTCAGAAGTCACCACCGGTCCTTCGTATTATTCACTCCCTTTTAAATGTATTTGTATTTGGTATTACTTCATAACAATTGACTTAAACCTTACAAATGCTCTAGAACGAATTGCCTGTAAATTCAAAATGCAGTGCCTATTTCTACAATGATATTTCACTTTAATATAACTTGATTATTTAAAAAGCACTAATAATATAACATCATTAGAATATACTTTATATGTTATTTTAATTTATTTTAAAAAAGACTCGGCAACGCCGATTCTTTAAACATGTTTTCATTTGATAGTATAACGGAAAAGAAACTCTCTTAATGAAATGACAATTGTCAATTCTCTCTTTGATTCCTATGACATCAGGATCCTGAAGATTGTGTTGGAATTTAATGTGCAAGTCACGAAAGGATAAACAATTTTTTTTGGATTTCATGAAACATAATTATGGCACTTTGCCTTTGCATTTTCTCATTTGCCTTAAATTACAAGTTTCAATTATGATGTTATATTAATGATGTAGCCTAAAAACAGACATCGCCAGTGGAAACTGGTAATTATAGAGTAACGAGGAAAACAAACGATGAAAATCCAAAAATAATACTTGTAATACAAATAAAAATTGTCTTCGTTATAAGTAGCCTGAATAACAAATACAGCATACAGAAAAAGCCCTTGCTTACTTTTTTACATTTAACATGTCTATAGACCTTTTTACGACGCGGTCCGTTGCTATGAAAAATCTGAGATAATTTTCTTTTAAAGAAGATGTGTAAATATATCTATTAGCAAATAAAAAGTCAACTTATTTGCTAATGAAATAGTTCATTTAAAAACAAAAGAAATTACATAATATGAAATCGAGATTAATTATCATCCAGAAAAATATCAGAACAGGTGATAATGCATTTTTAGTGTTCAATATACCTGATTATATCCTTTATCCGATTTGCCTGTGATGCAAACAGAAAAATTTAAGTCACATAAATAGATTTTAAATAATTATTTTTTTTCTTCAAAGTCTTGAGAATTTAAGAAAGGTTGTTTGTAAAAGATATAACACACATTTTATCCGCTTCTTCGTGTTATACATGTTATTTTTAATAATGCACGCCACACAAATTTTCTCTTCTCAAAATCCATAAACATTGATCGGTGTTTTTAAAAGTTACATAAATTACCATTTTAATAAGCGTAACTGATTAACTATATCATGATATTTTAACGTCCCGGTTGAATGAATAAACGTTCGCGTGCCAATCTGTTTGACAATTGCCGCCTGACCAATCCAGTTATTCAAAGGAAGTGTACAACACAAATTGTGTAATATTATGTAATACAGGGGTAATAAAATTTTATTTTTAACCCCCTGTGTTTAAATTTTAAAATTTACTGATGGAAAAGTGTCGGGATGATCCCTTAAAAAGACATTTGTGTCCCCCTTTTTGACCATGAATTATTACTCCGCACTTTTTTGTGATCTTTTAAAAAATAAATTCATTTTTCAGTATTACCGTTATGTCATCCAAAATTAAATTTATTTTTTGGGTACTAAAAAAAAATCGCATTATTAAAGTTAAAGTATGAAAAATGTAGAATCGTTTTGCTTTTGCCTACGCAGAATCCCAGGCGGAAAGAAAAATTTTTGCATGGAAAATGTATTGAAAAAAGATTTTAAAGTCTTATTAAAGCTAAAATTTTTTTTACTATATTTATTTTATTTTAAAAATTGTTTTTAATTTTTTAAATTTCTTAAAATTGTTTTGATTGTTCGCAGACCCTAGGGGGAGTGTCTAATTTACTATATATATTTTGAAGCGATAAGTAAAATGTACTTTCTTTACGAATGAATAGTTCAGTAGGAAACTAGTTTTATTTGCAAAATGTTTGAGTACTTTATTTTTGCGAAAAATAACAGTGCAATAATAGACGCATTTGTTTTGTGTTAACACCGCTTTTCAACAATAATTCAGTTAATGATTGACGTGAAGTTAACCACATTACTTCTCAGTTTCGTACCAGACTGCAATGTGTCACTTTTTCATTTGATTAAAAATTATTTCATCACATTTTTATCAATGCTCTACCGAGAAAGTGCACCTCACTCAAGACACAAGCTCAAATATTTGTAATATATAGAACTTCATAACAAAGTTAACTGTTTCGGATTTGCTTATAGAGGTAAAACTATATATAAATATCACAGAAGTATACGTTTTATATACAATTTTGCATTAGTAAATTAAAAAGAAATAAAATTCCGAAAACTTGTACCCAGCGCCATATAGTTAGATTTTAATCCGTACTTTTTCCGATAAAGCAACGAGGAAAACAGAAAAAGCGGTCACGTCTCTTCTCCCCCTTATTTCCAAATAATTTCATTACAGACATTCACATTTTCGGGATCATCCTTAATTTAAATTAATGTAGAAGACAACACTGATTCTAGAAAAGAGCAAGTCATTAAACATTATTTTTGTATAAGATTCTAAGTCTAGATCAACGTAAAATCGACATGACTTTGACGTCTGATTGAAATTTATCAAACTATTTTTATACACCGTATATATACTTTATTCAAGAATAAAACCGCCACGTATATTCTCTTTTATTACGTTTTAGGTCTGCATTGAATTTCATTAGATATGTTCAGTGCGAGTATGGTGGCCAAGTGTTACAATGAATCTAAATGAAAAATCAAATAAGCCTACTGATATAGTTTAAGCTGAAGATTAAGCACATATTAATATTTTTACAGGACGTATAAGAACTATTAAGAAAACAAGAACGTGTTTGTTAAACACAAATGCCCCCGGCTCAGATTCTTATCAGTAGCAATATTTCAAAAAATGTTTACCCATTCACTCAGTTATGGAAAGAAAAATTGATAAAAAATTGTAAACACAAGTTATATAGCTTGACAAAGTCATGGCATTTTGTAATTGTGAAAAATATAAGTTGCCAAGTCATTGCTCTGACTTGTGAAGTTGAAAAATATTCAACTTCATGCAAGTTATCTTCCTACCAAATATGAAATACACTTATCCAAAAGAAGAATAACATGTAAGTTATCTTCCTACCAAATATGAAATACATCTGTCAATAAATAAAGGCTGTATGGGCAAAAGTGTAAAAATCTATTTTTAGCACTGATGACCTTGGCCCAACTGACCCCTTACTCCATCCAAAGGAAGAATACCATGCAAGTTATCTTCCTACCAAATATGAAATACATCTTTCAATAAATAAAATCTGTATGCGAAAAGTGTAAAAATCTATTTTTAGCACAAGTGACCTTGACCCACTAATCCCTACCCCAATCAAAAGGATGAATACCATGCAAGTTATCTTCCAACCAAATATAAAATATATCTGTCAATAAATAAAGGCTGTATGAGCAAAAGTGTAAAAATCTATTTTTAGCACTGGTGACCTTGACCCAACAGACCACTAACTCCATCAAAGTTTATGTTCTATCAATTATAAATAACATCTGTCTATAGAATAAGGTCAATACACCTGTAAAAATGTAGAAATCTATTTTTAACATTGGTGACCTTGACATTGGTAACGTTGACCTTGACCCAAATGACCCCTTACTACACCCAAAGAAGGAGGACCTCCCTTGGCATGTTTGTATTAAACTAAGACATCAACTAAAATATAAAGGCTGTATGAGCAAAAATGTTTATATTTATTTTTTAAACCAATGACGTTGACCTTGACCCTAGAGACCGCTTACTCCACAAAAAATTAGAGGACCATCAAAGGTATCCATCTACTAAATATGAAAGATATCATTAAAGAAATTAAGCAATTAGGAGAAATTTAAGATAAATAATAAGTTGACCAGACAAGGCCCTATTTTCAAAGTGAAAAAAGGGAAATAACTGGGAAATATGGATGACACAGTTATATAACTTGGCAATATCATGTACTTTGTATTGATAAGTAAGTGTGGAAATTATAAAGCCATAAGTATAGATAGAACTTAAGATATTTCCAACTTGCCGTTTTAGGTTAACTATTATTCATTTTCTAAGTGCTGAAAAGGGCAATAACTTGGTAAATATGAAAGCCAGAGTTATGTAACTTTGCCAGATTATGTACTTTATATTGATTAGAAAGTGTTGTAAACTTAGAAGCCATTGGTACAGGTAGAACTTAAGAAAAATCCAACTTGCCGTTCTAGGTTAACCTCGTACGGACAGACGGACGGACGGACGGGGGCATAAAAACCCATTGCATTGATATTAAGACGACATAACGAGAATATTGATGGGCTTTTCTACATGTTACTTAATTACACGTAAAACAGATATAGCATTTAGTTTAAAATATATTAAACAAGTATGCAGAATCAACACAGTAACTGCAAATAAAGACTTATTTTCAATCAAACATTTTCTAACACTGCAGGCAAGTTCAATAACTGTTGATTCTAAATAAATAACTTCAACTAGATTTAATTTGACAACTTTTAATTTCTCTGGCTCCTCTTGGAATTTATGTCATGGAATTCAAGGAATCATAAACAACATTTGAATTATGCACTGTCTGTTTCACTAATAGGAACATTTACCGTTCTTTGCAAAGATATATTGTCACAAGTGTTCTGTAATGATTTTAAAACAGTTACCAAGAAATGGTAGTAATGAACTAAGAGCCTGCTGCAAAGAGCGAGCTTATGAACTTTAATTTGTGATATTTTATGCAAAGGAGCGGACTGCTCCAAAGAGAGCATATAAACAATTGATGGAAGCCTTATTTTGAAACATTTTCATGTATTTCCTGATTTTCATGTTTTTTGTTCTTTTTTAAAAATATGTTCGTGCTAATTTTCCCGCATTGATATTAGATATATATTATATCTTACTATAAAAGGCGTTCACTTTTTCTATTGTGATGGTTGGGTGCTGTGATGTATAAAAAGTAAGAGTCATTGTTTACTTAAAGCTAACAAGTATTTGGAATTATATTTTACTTATATTATTGTTCTTTTTAAAAAATATCTTACTGAATTAAAATTGAATTCTTACAATCAAGCATTTGATACTTTTACTCATTGGAATCCATCTGCGAGATAACTTGCAACATCATTGTTTAATGTTTCAAAAATTTTTTTCAGAATAAGTAATTTGTTCTGCAGGAATAGAATGTGTTTTACTTGTGATAAATGCTTCCGAGCGATCACTTTGTTTCCAGAGTTTTATACTTCACAACCACAGGTGTCAAGTGCCGTGTGGCAGCTTTAAAAAGTTGCCCCGTACTTCACTTCAGTGTTGTTATATTTTTCTGGTCCTTTGGGATCATTGATTCAATTTTCATGTAATTTTGGTGTGATTAATGCTTCCGATGGATCACTTTGTTTCCAGGTATTTCTTTTTACTGAATAAATTATACAACCGATTGAATGGAATTTATAGTGTACACAAGTTTACTTTTGGCAATTAGATACATGTTATTGTCAGAAGCAATATTATAGTTATATTTGTTCATTTTCCTTTTTGTGATTGACAAATCAAAATATTTCATTTTTTTTTGTTTAATCATTTACAATTATTATTAAGAATGTTATAAAACGGATGTCGCGTAAGATGAAGATTTGCTTCTTAGAGACGTGAAGGGGATGGGATGCCTGATATTGAAGTAACATTTGTTATTCATTAGCCTTTTCTGGAGTTTCATGTTGTTGAAACAGCTTGACTGTCAGAGAATACGTCTATTCATGCAGAACATCGTATGTGAAATTGATTGTATACTAAGTATCTTTGTTTATAGTTATTCAAAAACTTAAGCAATGTAATAAAACCAATATTGACCATAGGTTTTTTTATAGAATTTCTGTAGTTAGATTGACTGTGTATGAAGCTGTAAGGTTATAGAAAACCCACCAGTACAAAGCAATAAGTGTTTAGTAAAGTTAATCAACAGGATCAGCAATTTTAAGCTTACAATAAATTGAAGTTAGTTTTATCTATTTGATTACGATTGTAATTCCATTTATTAATAGTTTTCAGCTATATGTTGATAATAATGTCTGACTTTATAGATTGTTCTGCTAATCTACAACTGCGTACTATCACTTACGCAGAAGCAAATAGCATGTATCATTAGAAACCGGTTTTAAAATTGTTTATGAGATTCACTGGAATTAGATTTTTCTTATAATACTATTTATTCTTGTCTTGTGATTCTTAAAATGATTATAAAGTGTTTGTAAGTTTGCTCATATACATTTACAGTTCATACAAAATTTTCTAGAATCTGTTTGAACGAACATACGACTTTTGTGGCATTTCATTTACAAAGACGTTCTTTTTGCAAACCGCCATTGAACTTTATAATGATATAAGAAATTTATGGATTATGTTATATAATATATGGTATTTACATTCTTATAAACGAAACTAAAAATTGGAAACAAATGTATATAACTAATTTGATAATATATGAAGAAACCAGACAATGACATCTAAATAATGTTGTAGGCTAGACGTTTTACATTATGTAAATTAAATTGAAAATAAAATAACAAAAGACATTTTTTAAACCATAATGTCTATTCCTGTTTAATTTAAAACCGGTTGGTATTATTTTTGTCATAAATGTTGTTACCTTTATTTAATTGGAAGAACACATGGTCTAGCCATTCGATTAAGTAAAATATACTATCAATATCGAATTCGACAAGCGTAAAAGAAAAGATAATTTTTACAACAAGGTTACGAAACGTATAAATTTTAATACAACACAAGTCAATGATCTAAATAAAATGCTACACCTTTGATTTTGAAAATTTAATTTTAAAATGAAGGAAATACGTTCATATTTCAGCAGTAAAGCCTCTGAACCACCAAACAAAACCAAAATTATTTCAAATCTCTGCCTGTCACTTTATTTAAGTAATTTGGTTTTGGAATCATTACGCTCAATATAAACTGCATTGACAAATTAATTAAAATCCTAAGCAGCACAAGTGCTACATAACTAATCGAATACGCAAAAAGTTCTGGATATTTTACGCTAAGATCTAAAATTACACGTTTTTAATATATGTAATCAAAAACGGCTACATACTTTGAACCCACGTTGCAATACATCTAATAAATCAACATCCATTCAATATTCATATATTGTATCATAGTTTGGAGACCTTTCTGTTGAAAATGTGACAGAGTTAAATCGTATACATATACATGCACAGTGCGTTAACTGGAGTGCATGTATTAGTTACCCGCACTCCAGAGCAGGCACATTGATTGATTCCTTTTGTCCGGGGTTTACATATTGTGACGACAGAGAAAGGGATAGCCATGGAAATATCATATCTGATGCTAGTTCATTGGTTACTTTCTTGTGGGGTTTCATATCGTGACAACAGGGAACGTGTTTTAATGTTTGACTATGATACAAAAGAGAAAGAACATCAAAACACTCGGCAATCTGATTATACTACTACGCCCCCTCGTACAAATCAGATAGCCTCGTGTTTCGATGTTCTTTCTATTACATATCTGTAGTTTTGACAACATCCATCTATCAGACATCATTTTCTGATAAATTATATATCATGGCTTCCATGACAGTTTGTTGCAAAGACAAATAAAGAAAATAAATCTATTAATACAAACAATGTTTGATATGATATTAAGAAGTAAATGTGCTAATATGCGACGACAACTAAGGTTATCCTAGAAGACGAACCAATGCCATGTTCAAATCAAAAAAGGTAATCTAATTACACTACCAAGTTAGTTTTTTATCCCTTTGTCTCATGTGAACAAACAATATTCTTTCACGATTTAAAACCGTTGCAAATCAGCAAATGTTGTAATGGACATATATCAGTTTGCCAGTATTTTTTATTCTCGTACTAATATCTCTTTTCATATAAAACAAAGTAAATATTTAACTCCAATCCTAAGAGGGTGCCAGCTAATGGTATTCAATAGGGCTCCAATATTTTAATATTTACTTTACATTTGAGACAGATGTTCTGATGAACATAGCATTAAATGTCTATCATCGCGTATCATCAAGTTGTTGCATTTGAAGGCAAACTGGAACCTTTCAAAGAAGTACACTGAGATGTATACGCAATATAACAATATAAAGTATTTGAGACACGATTTTGTTTGTCATATTTTTGTTTGTTATTAAAGCATGTGAATTACATAAGAGAAGACGAGTAAATTGTTTTCCCGATTCCACAAAAATACCGGTATTCAACTGTAAGCGACAATTATGCGCTAACATTATTGGAATAGTTAAAATAAGCAGAATGTTGCTATGATATTACAGTTGTTATTAAGATAAAAATAATTTCACTTTACAGAAAACTCAATAAAACCTTTTACCTTTTAATCTATTAAACAATACTGAAAATGTGTTAACACAATTTTTTCGTTTATCATTATTAATTAAGCTTATTGCAGGTATCAATGTTAAATCTCTTGACTTTAAAAGGTACCAATGTTTGAACTACAAAATAATATATAAACTGAGGTAGTGTTCACTTGTAATTCTGCACATAGCTTAAACTGTAAAGGATCATAACTGGTGACCAAATGTTGAAGAAGGAATGGAAATAATTGTCATAAAAAACATGGTTGATGTCAAGTGCAACATAGTTAAAACAATGATTTTAACAACATTTTGGCTGCAATTCTTGCACTCAGAGAAACGTTCTTAACGGTTTAACTTCGTGAATAACTGAATACTAGAAGGATTTTCATTTTTTTTAAATTGCAAACTGAAATGATTGAATCTCTTTGGCAATCCTAAAATTGGTATTATAAAATAAACTTAAATGATCTTTCTGAAACGTTTATACGTCTAAATTATAAAATAATTTAAAAAAGTATCGGAAACAAACTTTCAAGTTAAATTTCTCGGATACTTGAGATATGTGAACTTCCTTCCAATAAACAGTTGATACTGCATTTAAAATTGTCATTTTATTCCCTAGTGAATATTTTATTCAACATAAGAATTCATGTGGAGTTAGAGTTATAAATGGCATTCTAAAAGTTTTGTCAAAAATGACGAGACTACCAATAACGTCCACGATCCCTGAAAAACATGGCCTACCGAAAGACACCAAATAAAAACAAGAAATGTCGAACGACACATATGTCCCCCTTTCTAGCCCTTGACTCACATAATTGGTAATATTGTTATAGAAACTTGCCATAATTGGGTACATGGAAGTGTTCAATTATGGAAAAAAGAAAAACAATGAAGACTGTGATGAACAATTTTCAAGATAATGAGACATTTAAGGCCCCTGTGACTTTGACCTTTGAACTAGTCACCAAAAACCATTAGGGGTCATCTAATTGTTATGAATAATCAATATTAGAAATATGAAGAGGTTGTGGAAAATAGCTTTTAAGATAATGAGAGGAAACCATACTTACATTCAAGAACCCTGTGACCTGTGACCTAGTGATCCCAAAATCAATAGGAGTCACTTACTAGTTATGATCAATCAGTATGTGAAATGTGAAGACTTTGTGATAAATAGATAAATAGGAGAGAAAACCATTCTTACATTTAAGGCCCCTGTGACCTTGATCTTTGATCTTGTGACCCTTAAATCAGTAGGGGTCATCAATTAGGTATGACCAATCAATATGTGAAATATGAAGACTTTGTGATAAATAGTTTTATAGATAATAAGCGGAAACAATATTACCATTTAAGGCCCTGTGACCTTGACTTTTGACCTAGTGACCTCAAAATCAATATGGGTCATCTACTAGTTATGACCAATCAATATGTGAAATATGAAGACTTTGCAATATACTGTAATCAAGATAATGAGCAGAAACCATTCTGACATTTGAGGCCTCTGTGACCTTGACCTTTGACCTAATGACCAATATCAATAGGGGTCATCTACTGGTTATGATCAATCAAAATGTGAAATATGAAGCTTTTGTGATGAATATTTTTCAAGATAATCAGCGGAAACCTTTTTAACATTTAAGACCTCTGTGACCTTGACCTTTAACATAGTGACCCCAAAATCAATAGGGGTCATAAACTAGTTATGACCAATGAACATATGAAATATAAAGACTTTGTGATGAAAACTTTTCAAAATAATCAGCGGAAACCATTCTGAGTTTTAAGGCCCTTGTGAATTTGACCTAGTGACCCTTAATAGCTAGTTATGACCAATCACTATGTGAAATATGACGGCTTTGTGATGAATACTTTTCAAGAAAATCATCGGAAACCATTTTGACATTTAAGGCCCATGTGACCTTGAATTTTGACCTAGTGACCCCAAAATCAATAGTTCATCTACTAGTTATGACCAATCACTACATGAAATATGACGACTTTGCGAAAAATAGTTTTCAAGATAATCAGCGGAAACCATGTGGTCTACCGATGGAGAGACCGATAGACAGACAGACAGACAGACAGACAGACAGACAGACAGACAGACAGACAGACCGGCATTAGCAAAACAATATACCCCCTCTTCTTCGAATGGGGGCATAAGAATCGATATTTTCTTGTACACTCAGTAGATTATGTTCAGTGTTTATGATATATCATATGAGCCGTGTCATGACAAAACCAACATAATGGGTTTGCGACCAGCATGGATCCAGACCAGCCTGTGCATCCGCATCGCTATCAGTTTCTCTACTTGTTATAGAGTTGGTAAGCGAACAGCATGGATCCTGATCATGCTGGTCGCAAACACACTATGTTGGTTTTGTCATGACGCGGCTCATATTATGACTATTGATATGTTCAATTAATATAAATTTGAAAATTAAGGTATATTTTCTATAAATGCATTAATATATTATATACAATAATATGTACATGTATACGTACATGAGTACAAGGTTCTTAACTCTAGCACTAAAATTATCAGAATAACCCTCCCCCTTGAACTTTTTTTGAAAAATTGTTGTTTGTTGTATTCTTCTTTATATTTTAATGGATCTACAGTGACTTCAAATTTCAAAGATAATTATGTTTCTTTTTATCACCTACATAATATATGGCAAGGTTCATAATTCTAGCACCTATATTATTAGAATTTTCATCCCGGAACTTTTCATGAAAAAATGTTTCTTATTTTCTATAACTTCTTAGTTTATACTTCAAACCTCTAGTATATGTTTTTATTATCACTCAAATCATGTGTGAGAAGGCTCTACGCTTGGCTATAATCAGAATTATGCCCCTTTGAACTTTTTCTAAAAATTATTATCTTTACTCAAACTTTTTCATGTCCAAAACTTTCAGTATTTACTTAAAACTTCAACATCATGATCATATGACATGGTATATAAATTTAGTGTCTTTATCTCTAGAATGATCGCACCCTTAAATTTTAAAATGTCCTTGTTTATTCTATTAGTTTCTCATTTCTTCTTGAATTTACTTCAAATTTCTAACATATGATCATTATCAACTTAAGCCCCAGTCACACTAGAGCTTACGACCAGTGAAGACCAGTTCACGATCACCAGTGACCTCTGGTCGCGGACAATCTTTAAAACGTCTTACGACCGTCATCGGTGATCTTTGACAGTCGCAGGTTATCTTATTTAGGTCCCACGACCAATTTCAGTCGTAAAGAGGTTTTTGAGCTTGCACAAAAACCTCCTTGCGATCAAACAGGTCGCTAGTGATCTTATAAGGTCTTAGGACTGTCGAACGATGGTCGTTCGGAAGTGCGACAATCTTACGACAGTCTTTACAAATTGCCACTAGTCACTGATAATCCTAAGTAGTCTTTAGCAATCGTGTGATGGTCGTACGACAAGTTGTAGGTGATCGCATGTTATGACACGGGTAGTCGTAAGTAATCCCAGGCAATCTTGAGACCATCGTACGTTTACTTATGACCTGTCGTACGATTGTTAATGATGACTTGTCTTACGATATTCGCAAACGTAAATTGATCTGTGCATAAATGGTTTTGGTCGCAGACAATCGCTGATGATCGTCAGTTTTACAAGTCGCCGGTGGTCGCAAGTAATCGTAAGCTCTAGTGTGACTGGGGTTTAAGATCTACATCATATGTGAAGAAGTTATAAAGGGATGTTGCACGTTTTCATTTTACATCATGTACAGACTCAATCTAACCGAGTCTGCAATTTTCATGTAATTTTCTGTGATAAATGCTTCGAGGGATCACCCTTTGTCCAGTTTTTTGTACCTCACAACAGCAGGTGTCAAATGCCGCGTGGCAGCTGAAAAAAGTTGTCCCGCATTTCACTACAGTGTTGTTTTATTTTTTCTGATCCTTCGGGATCATTTATTCTAACACTTTTGAAGTGTTGAATGTTGAGTACCGCCCAAGCCGGTGCTAGGGGACGTTAGGGGTGTTGCACTTTTTCATTACCTTCATGTACCGACTCGATAAAACCGAGTCTGCAATTTTCATTTAGTTTCATTGTTGCGATTAATGCTTCCGAGGAATCAAACTTTGTCCAGATTTGTGAATTGCGTGGAAGGAAGCTTACAATTACCACTACCGTTCATGAACCGGTTCAATCAAACCGAGTTTCATTACATATACATGTGTTTGTTTGTTTGTGTAATTTTACGCCTTTTCCCAACAGTATTTCAGTCATATAGGCGGGTAGTTTCCTAACCATCGTTCCTGGAGATTTACACCAGTACTAGACTACCTTCCTCCGCGCTAAACTACCAAAGCATCTCCCGGGGATCGAACCCACGCCAGAGAGGTAACTGGATTAGAAGTCATCGACTCTAACCACTCGACCACGGAGGCGGTATATATACATGTGTAATTTACTATTTCTTATGAAACGTATAAACTAGAAAAGTATAAAACAAGATTAACAAGGAAGGGCCGCATTCAATGAAAGGAAATTCAATATCTCTCAGAATGAACTGAAGGACTTTTGACCTTTTATTAACAATAATGCACATTAATTTTCAAGCTAACTTTAATATAACTTAAAATTATTTATGGCACTCTTATAAAAGAACCATCGAGTGGGAGAAACATTACCTTACTAACTTAGATGATGAAGATGATGAAATTACCTAACTGTTATTGTAGGCAAGACGTATTATGTTAATAAAATTTTAATAAGACATTCATAAAAGACAAAGTCTCTTTTTATTTACGATTAATGAACACATTTTATTTATTTGTATCTGAAAGGCTATTTCTAAGAAATGAAAGGAAAAAAAACTAAGTCTAGACATTAGATTTATAAAAAACAAAACAACATTCATCAATATCAAAACTGACTGGCTTCAAAACGTTTTTGCCCTATAAATTATTTTACTGCATAGTTATGATATCTTAGTTGGATTAATTTACGTTTAGTAAAGATAAGTCATTTTAAATAACTCTTTTTTGTATAAAAACGTTCAATTTTAGTTTACTATTTTTTAAGTATTGATTCAAGCTACCAAGAAAATCTACACTACAGCTTGAATCTTTATCTGGTATTGAAACTTTAACGCTCAGGCTAACTATGTATTGCTCTACATTCTAAATCTGCATCTGCCAAATGCATTAAAACAATCAGCAGTAAAGGGCTACATAGCCTTTTGAATATGTCGGTATCATTATAGAAATGTGAGCACTGAAAACTGTAGATGATGCATATCATTAACTTTTGTTGTTTGTCAAATTATCACAAGAAATATTTATTTAAAGATGTGATCGTATTTCCCAAACGGTTAAATACTTATGTTGCAATATCTCTTTGAATAAATCACCATCCCTTCAATATTCATACCATTTTTGTAGCTTTGACAAAATCTTTCAAATATCAATTTCCTATCAGTCACAACATATCATGGCTTTCAGGACATTTCGTTCCAAAGTAATACTTCTAAATTATTTAAATACAAAAAAGAGCATTTGAGTCTAATATTAACATTCCTTGATATACCATAAAAGGTCATGAGCTCCAAATGGTTCCACATGACAAATTGTAAAATACAAGCGACTCTTAACAAGGTCATTTATTATCGCAGTCAGTTGAAACACAGTAAATATTTAACATTACTCTTAAGACGTTGCAAGAACAAATGGTACTCTTTAAATCTCCACTGATTCCATATTAACTTTGCGTTTGAGACGTACAATGTGATGATGATAACAACACAATTTTTTATGGTTTTATATCATAAATGTGATGCTCAAATGAAGATTTATCAATATTGTAAGTTCCAAAAAGCATTGTCTGTAAAGATATTACCGAATTTACAGTTCATGTAAATAAAGGGACGCAATTAGAATTTTATCTTCCATAAAGTATAAGCCAAATTTTTCAATAAGAAATGAATCTTATATTAAAATGATTACTTATAATGCGCATAAACATTTGCAGTACATATTAAACATATTCTTGGATGTTTTAAAATTGTTTTAGAAGAATAATATTTTCTCTCTTTTTGTTCTCATTCTTCATTTATCTTTTCTTATTTCATACACTTTTTTCTCTCTTTCTCATTCTCATATGTACTTAATAGTACTATTAGCTTTTCTTAGCACTCATTTACTTCTTTCAAAAAATTTTATAAGAAGATCTTAAGATACAAATATACTTGTCACAATTTGATTACATTGATTTGAAATTATACTTTATGTATTTAATTACTATGATTTGAATGTTTGTATATAATGATTGAAAAATAAAGTGAAAAAAAATATTGTACATACAATTTCACTTCAGTGTTGTAACAACCTTAATAACAACATACATGTTCATTAAATATTATGTTGTCGAGTTCTTTATTGTTTTTAAATCTTTTTAAATTTAAATTGGGTCTTTTTAAAGAATTACTGCCAAATTTATACCTTAAATTCACAGTTTTGAGATAATATAATCCATGTTTATGTTTGTCATAGAAAGAACAATAATGAGATCATATTAAATCTTAGAAACTGACATCAACAAAAATTTGCACAAGTAAGGCAACGTACACACACTTAAAGTCTTTGTACTCTGACGTCAGTATGACATATAATTCCAAGGGCAATAAATTATATCACAAAATACATTTACATAGAAATTGCATCTTATGTCAATGACCTATGAATTGTCCATGATAGCGCATTTAATTCTGGGAAATTTCAAAGATCTGTCAATCATAATTATGCAATATGATACTTTGGTAGACTGTTATTAAATAACGGAAAGCTTTAAATGACGTAACACTGATTTCGTGTCTTTATGATAATGTATGAAACAAGTTTAACTAATTTTTTTGTAACTTAAACACATGAATAATATAGACAAAAATAGACATTATTTCCCAAATTCTAACAAAAGTTTCAACTATCATTTGTTCAAAATGTGATTTTGCACATGCATTAGAATTTAGATGTTTTGTGGAGAATTATCGCAATGTTGCAATTTTGTAAGTTGCAAACAATTTCCCTTCTGATAACAAACAAATCAATTTAACTTTATTCCCTTTTAACCAGAAATAATTCAACACTTAAAATATGTTTTATTACACAGCAATTTTCCTGTATCAAGACCAATAAAGCTAATAATAGCCGGGCCTATTTAAACATTGACGTTAAGCCGTGCTAGAGGGCTATGGCGGTAATTTGCACTTTCAAGCATCGTCCATGAACATGAAAAAACATTTGAATATGCAATGCATTGGTAGTCTGTTGATAATATCTGTAATTGTTTGAGCTTTCTTAAATTACTTTAATACTTTTAAACTAAATAATAATTGCTTGACAACAAGTTATACTAAATACTTAATCATTGTAAGTGACATCATTTTTGTAAATTTTGATATAGTGAAATGCATGTTAAATGAATGAGCAAAAAATAAAGCTATTGTTCATTGAAATTAATGATAGAAAAGATTAATCACAGTTAAACGCAATAAATATATTTCCTTTTCACAATCATTCTTAATATTTGATGGTCTGAAAACAATGTTACAGTAACAGAGTATAAAGCTATAATAATAAACGATGCATAGTGTAGATCTGATATTTAAGTCACATCTGTTATCAAATAACATTTCCTGAAACCCTTGCTGATAAAACAGCATGACAGTCTGAGAAAAGATCTATATTTGTGTTAGTTGAAATGTAAAGTAGCGTTTATAGTAAGCCCTTTTGTTTTTAGCAATTACTTTATTGAAGCAATATTAAAGAATCAATATCTAAAAGACGGCTATTAAAGGTTTAATCTGACTGTAATGTTTGTAATCGTCTGCTATATTTAATCACGTTTTATTTTTCACTGAAAGATCACAGATACTTCAATAGTCACGTATAATAATGGTTTAAATGTGAGACTGAATTTTTACAGATTCTTTTTTAAGTCATATATGATTTATAAACATACAGAGGAAAATATCTAAATAGTAAAGTGTAATTTAAAAAGTGTGGCACTCAATTTTTTAAAGACTGTTATAAACAATCACGTATTATTTAAGGACCCAAAGGGGAGAAATAATTAATCAGCAAGGTGCTTTATTGGTGTTAACATGAAGTCATTTATTATTTTACTCATTTAAAGGAGAAATATTAAAGTAGAATTAACATTTTTGGTAATGACAATAACATTGGACGTTGATTGTCACTAATTTCCTTTACACACAAAAGAAGAACAAACTAAGAACGGAAGTCATATAAGTGTTTTAAAAATAAATAACAATAATTTGATTTTTTGTGAATATGTTTATGAAACAGTACATTGTGAAGTATGATGACATAGATAACCCGTGAGAAAGTTAACTGAAAAATTGTTCATTAAATTAAAAGTAATACTTTGTTAATTAGGATGTGAAAAGAAGTCACTAGAAATCCGAAATATTAAGAAAAATCTATATTTTAATATGTATTACAAAACTATGCACTTGAAATTGACAACTGGTTATATTTTGACATTAAAGAGCCAACATATTGACAATAATGGCAAAGTGTGACTATATCAACCATATACTAAATGATACAAAAAACCGTTGCTTCATTGATGACCCTTCGTTTCGTTACTTACTTTTGTATTCCTTGAAACCACAATAAATAAAAGCAAGACATGCCCTTGATTTGACCAATATTTGTTTGATTTATTACAATAGGCACCTTTTCCATAATGATTTATCATCCATGTATTTCAAATATTGATAAAACAATAGAAAAATCATTTTGCTTTCCATGTAAAATATTTCTTCCAAAAGTTGTTAAAAGGGTTATAAGTGATTTAGTGTGAACATTTATATAACAAATGATAATGTTTTGTTCTGTATCAATTTATTTTCCGCGATATAAAATATATAACCATGTATATCACCCTTACTAACAACATCTACATGTATATAAAATTGATTTCTGCGTGGATTGTTGTGTTATTTGAGCACTACTGTCAACATATATATTTATGGTATTGCAGACAACATATTGTTTTGGATCAATTTACTATTATAATACAACATGCATACAAAAACTTTGTTATGTTTTGTGATATTTAACTTTAATAGAGATAAAATAACACAAGCTTTTCAATGCTGTGAGTCGTCAATCACACTATATCGCTTCATGTCAATCGGTGTACAGCATGATGTGAAAGTCTGCAAAGCAAACTCCACGAAAGCAATAAATGTATGTCATTGGCAACCTACTTTTGACGCAACTAATATTAACACTGTTTTAATGACGAAGCATAGTTTACCATTCATAAAATTACTTTTCTTAAAACAAAAACTTAAAATGACTATCAAGTGTATGCAATTTCGTTTGTACACATGTGCACTAGACCAAACAAAAAAGAAAGAAAAAAAAAAGAGAAAAAAATGAAGAAAAATAAAAAATTGATATATTAAAAGAGTAAAAACATATATAGGTATTATTTTCCATAAAAAAATAGTCGTAAACTTGCAAAGTTAATCAAAACATGTACAATAAGAATACACTATGGTTCTTGTTATACAGTTAACCGCAACTTACAAGCTAAACGTACGTTTAAAATGGCCTCGGTAACAATTAAATATTTTTATATGTTTATATGCAAACCAAATTTAAAATGAATTTATCTAATATAGCCAAACAGTATGCCAAGAAAGAAGACAATGACGCTTTCTAAATGCAAATGTTAGAATATAAGGACAGCCGTGCAATACTTTTGTTACGGAGTCTCAAAAGGGACACGGGTATGTGATTAAGTTGCTTTTGTCTCAATTGAACTCTTATATCATTTCCAAATTGTACTTCAGCTTTTAAAACTCTTCATACGTCAATAAAATATGTAATCTCTTTATCTTAGTAATTTAGTATTGAAACATTCACGCCCACGCTAACTATAGACTGCTCTACATTCTAAACCTGCTAAATGCATCAACACGATAAACAGTTAAGGGCTACATAACCTGTAAAATACGAAATATTAATCAAAATGTAAGCCTTGAAAACTTAAGATGATTCATATCATTAAGTTTTGATTTTTGTCAGTAATCAAAAGGAATATTTATTTAAAGATACGATAACGTTTTCAAACGGTGACATACTTTGAGCGCACGTTGCAATACATTTCCTAATAAATTAACGGCTTTTCAATATGCCTATAATTTCTTCTGGAATTTTGTGATGATGATAACATTAAACATTCTATCGTTATGTTTCGTTCTTGCTTTTGAATCTTTTTCAATTTAACTAGGATCTTATTTGAAAATAAAATACTTACATATGAGGTATACCTTAAAATCACTGTTCATGTATAAGGCGTGAAATGATATAAATCGTTTCATTTTTTTGTTTGTCATAGATAAACTAACAATGGTGAAGAATCAAATACTTAAACCTGACGACAAGAATTATTTGCACACGTAAAGAAATGTACACATACTTAACAAAATTCTGTACTCTGACGTCAGTATAACATAATTTTCCGGAGGCAATGTATTACTAAAATACATTTACATAGAAATTGCTTCTTATGCCAATGACCTATGAATTGATCATAGCGCATCTATTTGTTGGACAATACAACGATATGTTTGTCAATCATAATTATGCAATGTTATTCTTTGACTGTTATTAAATAAAGGAAAGCTTTAAATGACGTAACATTGTTTTCGTGTCTTAATGGTAATGTATGGAACAACTTTAACTAAACTCTTCTGTTATTATTAAGACACATGAATTATATAGACAAAAATAGCAAACAATTCCCAACTTCAAACAAAATATTCAACTCCTGACATTTGGTCATAATGTGTTTTCTCGCATGCATTACTCGCTATGTGGACAATTTCAATGTTGCCACTTTGTGAGATACAAACAGTTTCCCTTCTGATTACAGACAAATCAATGCTTCTTTATACCATTTTAATTTGAAATGATTAAACGCCGTAAATATGTTTTATTGCTCAGCAGTTTTCTTATATCAGGAGCAATCAAGCAAATTATAGCCGGGCCTATGAAAACATTGGTGCTAGGCGGTAATTTGCACTTTCTCAAAAAGATGATAAAAAACCTTAGTTACTTTTGATTGTGCATGTTAAATGGATGACAAAAAGAAGCATTTCGTTCATTTTAAACAGTTAAATGCAATAAATGTGTTTCATGTTTACAATCATTATTAATATTTGATAGTCTGAAAACGATAATACAATAACAGAATATAAAACTATAATAATAAACGCTGCATAGTGTAGATCTGATATTTAAGTCACATCTGTAACCAAATAGATTTTCATGAAACCCTTGCTGATAAAACAGCATGACAGTCTGAGAAATTATCTATATTTGTATTAGTTAGCATGTGAAGTAGCGTTTATAGTAAGCCCTTTTGTTTTTAGTAATTACTTTATTGAAGCAATATTAAAGAATCAATATCTAAAACGAGACGGCTATTAAAGGTTTAATTCGACCACGATGTTTGTAACAGTCTGCTATATTCAATCACGGTTTATTTTACACTCACAAAAACAGAGATATTTCAATAGTAAAGTGTATTTATGCTTTTAAATGTGAGGCTGAATTTCTTACAGTCATATTAACCAAGTAATTTAAAAATAAACAATAATTTGAATTTAATTGTGCATATGTTTATGATACAGCACATTGTAAAGTATTATGTCATAGATAAACCCTAAGAAAGTTAACTGCAAAATTGTTTTTAAGTTTGAAGTAATCTGAAATCGTAAGGAAAATCTATATTTTAAAATGTATTACAAAACTATTTCCTTGAAATTTACAACTCTTTAAAATTTTACATTAAACAACCAATATATTCATTATAGTTCGATGGTGTAAATATATTAACCATATGCTAATATTTGTTTGATTGATACTGGCGGAGTTTGTGTTTAAAATAATAAGCGCATTTAACGCAAGTATAAAAACAATAGAAATGAATCATTTAGCTTTTCCTGTAAACATGTTTTGATAAAACGCATTGTTAAGGTAGTAAGAGTTTGTTTTGAACATTTATGTGATAAATAATAATGTGGTCTATAGAATTAATTTCTGCGTGGGATGTTGTCACATTTTATACGGCTGTCAATATACATATTTATGGCATTACAGACCACTTTTTTTTCGACCAAATCACATTTAACAAACATACATACAATATGAAATATTATGAAATATTTTACTTTAATAGATATAAAATAAACATTGCTGTTCCCGGCATATTATCTTTATGTAGTTTGTCAATTATTATAACAGTTTATCGCTTTATGTCACCCGGTCACCCGGTGAACAACAATGTACACAATTAAAAAAAATCTAAAAACGAGTAAAATATATTAAAAGAGTTAAATTTATCCATGGTCATCTTTACTCGGTGCATTTTCTTACTATTGAATTATTCTTATATAAAAGAGTAAAGGTTTAACTTGCAGCACAACGTCGTATTTTTACGTTTCCCGCATTTTTATAACGTTACGTCATTATTATGTTTGTTATGATTTTATTACGCGATACTGTCTGAAGATACGTAAACGACTTTACTTGACCTGTTTTTTAGAAACGTAGCTTCCTATACATAGTTAATTCATTCTTGTATTCAAATTAGACATATTCTGTAAGAATTTCATAGTTTTTAATAAATTTCAAAGATTAAAATATTTTACTCAATGATCTGCATAGTAAATCTTAAAAACACTGAAATTGTTTAGGGAAAAGGGAGACATTTATCTGTTAATTGTTAAACTGGTCGTCTGTACTTCACTTTCAAGTAATCTCGTAAATATTTTCTAAAAGTGACTTCCAATGTATCAAACAACTACATGAGGCAAGCGCTGTTTCCGATAATTGAAATATGTAAAAATATGTAAACAAATGATTTCATGATTTCAAATACTAACCATCAAAGGCGATCAGAGAAGTTTTTAGAATATTTTCAATAAATGTTTTACTTCACAAAGATATAACATTCATTAAATTTCCCTAGAGAGATTATTGTCGCTTCACAACGCAACATATATTCGAAAATGTTTGATTTGCAGGAGTCATATGTCGGACATTTCAAGGGCAGATAACTTATAAGTATAAAGCTTAAATCTTAAGAGCACGTTTGTTTTCACTGACCAGTGTACTACATGTGTGCATGTTTTGTGATTTTCGAGAACGGTAACTCCGGATACAAATTACCTGTACAACTAACAATTTGTTGCATCCTACTGTTCGCCAGTCTTATAGTATAAATATTTGCACCAATGTTGACCTTTTTTCCAGAATTAAATTACTTCTAAAGTCTATCACCTTTACTCCTTCAATGCATTTTTATAGACAAGATAAATAAAAGTATGGATGCAAAATTACTTTAATTACAGAATGTAAATGTTAAACTAATGAAAATATTACATATATTACACATTGTACATGTTATGATAATTTAAATCCTTAATGTATCGTTTGACCAGAACAATAAAATGAAAACATTGTTTTTGCCTTCCATTAAAGTATTTCATATTGAAAGTTGCTTTGGTTTAAACAATATTTTATTTCAGCAAATATATATATATATATATACACACAATACATTACAATAAAATGCAAAAAGGATTGAGTAGAAAGCTAGAAGCTTTTTTAGAAACTCTCTCCTTGAAATGAAACAGTAGTTATTAATGATAACATTCATATATAAACAAAATATTGTATGCTTGTAATTCTAAGAGTTCAATAATAATCCAAGTACAAAAATTATGAAAATGAAACTAAATAAATTAAGATAAACATTAAGACATTGATATACATTAAAAGAAAATTTAGCAAATAGTTTTTTTTATTTTATGAAAAAAAAAGAAAAAAAGGGGGGAATAATAAAATCGGTATAGAATAAGTTAGAGAGAGAGAGAGAGAGAGAGAGAGAGAGAGAGAGAGAGAGAGAGGGAGAGAGAGAGAGAGAGAGAGAGGGAGAGAGAGAGAGAGAGAGAGAGAGAGAGAGAGAGAGAGAGAGAGTTTAAGGTTGCTTACGGTATTGGATTGTGTGGGACTTTTTGTCTGTTGTATATATTAGTGAACCTATTCAAAGACAAATTTGTTGATTTATGGGTTGTTACTTTCACCATATAGGACAAGTGAAAGTGTAGGGGTTGCATTTTCAAGTGCCTGAAGAAGAAGAAGAGTTTAGAGAGGCTGGTCCAGGGTTTTTGTGAACGTCACCACAGAGATAAAGAATGAGACCCATCCAACAGAGCATTTCAAAGTGAGTAAAATGTTTAACACCTTTTACTTTCTGCTGCTTTTTTTGAAACAGGCCCACCCTCATCCTAAATGTATTTATGTCAATATTCATTATATTATGTTATGCCAGGAAAGTGCTTATGTAGGGATGAGGAAACCAATACAGCATCGCAACCGGACAGGTCAAGAGAAAGAAGAAAGCAAAGAAATAAGTAGAAAGATAATCCATAAGAATACATTTTGTACAATTTTTGAAAAAGGGAAAAAAACTATAAAGCCTAGGTAAATAGATAACAACCATATATTCCAATATTTTTAGGTAGAATACATCGCAAAACTAGTTTAGGTCATATAAAAAGTTTATTTTGTGTTAAATATATTTTGTAAAAGTACGTGTACAGGTATTTTGTTATTTTTTATTTGTTAAATATATTTTGTAAAACAAAAAAAAAGACGTGTACAGGTATAAGGGCAGTGTTTTTGTTTCGGTATCAAACATACATGTGCAGGTATACATACAGTGAAATATGTACAATGAAACCCGTTAGATAAACAAAGTATGCACGGTCATTCCTATTATTTATAATAGAAATTTGTACAACTTTCATTGGACGCACGAGATCGTCATGGGTTCATTAAGTTTATTTGGATTTATGAATGAATGTATGTTTTCAATCAGTAAACATTAGTAAAATGTGTACAAATCTATGTGAAATAAAATTTGATTATATGTGTATGGCAATTTTGTTTAAGTTTCAATTGGACCAAAGACATTTAGCTCAGTATTCATTCATTAAACATTAGTAAAATGTGTACATATCTATGTGAATTAAAATTTGATAATATGTGTATGGCATTTTTCTTTAAGTTTCAATTAGACCAAAGACATTTAGCTCAGTATACATGTAATAATCTTTACAGGATTCACATGGGAAAGGTCTTCTTTGTACATAAAGTATATATGCTAAGGCATATATATATTTTAGTATGTTCTTAGTCATCAAAAATAACATGAAGATAGATGTGTTTGTTGTTTTCAAATGATTTTCATGACTGGTATATAATGATTTATGTTTTATTTGTTTGCAGATGGAAAGAAACATGTGAGAAGCAATTCAATTTACAGCATTTTTGTATGAAGATCATTGTTTGATCTGATGAGAGAGAAGAACTAGACTGACCAGGGATAACATCTGTAAAGGAATACCATATTTGATCATAAAGATTAATCAAAATAAACAAAATTAGAGATTGTTTACATGGATAGTGAAATGGGAAGCTGTGATATTTGGTTAAAAAGGAAACAGAATTCCATATGTGCATTATCCTTTTAATAGGTAATGTTTATTAAGTGTTCTTCCCAGGGATTATGAATATACATTACTTTGGATTTTACAGCAATATTAAATGGAGAGAATTACAATTTAAATTACTTAAATAGCCAAAAAGGAAGGAATTCTTAAATATGGATTATGGAAGAGACCCTTAGCAATAACAGTATAATCAAGTGGGTGGAGATTTGAAGCATTCCGTGAGAGCAATTTTTTCAAGTTGATGTAAACTTTATATATCAGGATGATAGTAAATAGAATGATTCATTCTAATTAATGTACAAGTGTTACATGTACATAGGTGAATATGGAAAAAAAGGAAGTACACATTTCTTGTTAGTGAGACAAAAATTATTGAATTAAAGTTTAAAAGAGAGATCCAATCTTCTATAGTGATTCAGTAAGGAAAAAAAAGAACCAGATAAAATTACCAGATGAACAGAATAGTTAATATTTACATAGATACAGCTACAAAAAATAAACAACAACAGAAAAAATATATATATATGTCACTTAGTATTTATGTACATATATTATTTCTTATAATTAATATATTCCTTTTTTATATGCAGTTACATGGGTCAATTTGATATCTATCATATGAGAACAAATTACAAGCATATTACAACTTTCATTAGTGAAATCAGATCTGTATGTCAGTTTATTACATACTGATATGTGTAATTACTTTATGTAACTGGCAAAAAAAAAACATTATAACATACATGTACTATTAAACAATACATACACTGTTTCCTATATTTGATACAGGACTTTTTCATTAAAAATGCAGGATAATTTGATTGACTTTTTGTGTAAAAATAATAAGGGGAAATGTATTTGTTATTAAGTCTTAGTAAAATTATGTAGATAATGTGTCCAGTATCAATGTAGTAATCAAATAACATTATATCTTTAAGTGATTTGGAATGACATTAAATAATAATTATCAATTGCATACTTCATTTTATTTTATGTGGAATATATTATAAACAAAACACCAGACCACTAGTGATATTAATTGATATGTTATGATGATTAATGAGAAAAATCACATCTTGAGGGAGAAAAAAGAAATAAGTGAGGCTAATGGTATTAAGCTGACAGAATAAAAACAAATATACAATAATGTATTGTCTAAAAACCTTTAGTGTTGTTACAGTTTAAAGACAAAGCATTTGTGCAATATGTTCATGAATGTAAAAACAGTCATTGTTACAGTATATATTCAAAAGACATTTGAATTTTGAGTTTCTTAATTATAAATGAGTTCATTATCAGTATAAACAGTCAAATATTAATTTCTTACACAAACATTCATAAATATACATGAATTTGTTTATTGTGGTAAAATATTGATTTGGTATACAAAAAAATACATCAATTTCTCATACATACATACATACATACATACATACATACATACATACACACATACATACATACATACATACATACATACATACATACATATGAAATTATTTACAGCAGACAAATTTAAATTTCTTTCTATATATACATACATTTAAATAAGTTTCATGTATTTACACCAGTTTAATTATGAATTTCACATACATACATACATACATACATACATACATACATACATACATACATACATACATACATACATACTATACATACATACATACATACATACATACATGCATGCATGCATGCACAAATACATACATACATACATATGACATTATTTATAGCAGACAAATTCAAATTTCTTTCTATATATACATACATTTAAATAAGTTTCATGTATTTACACCAGTTTAATTATGAATTTCACACACACACACATATACAAATAGGAACATATTTATTGGTAGAGCATGTATTTGTAATCTTGTGACTATAGATATTAAGGTGCATATAGATAGATATGAGATGAAATTAATAACACTCAATACACTTAAACTTGTCACTTAGCTTTATTGGGCTCAATAAATGTTTATAGACCTTTAACATCACTTTTCATAGTTTCTTATTTAATATTCTGTCACTTTCTGTACATTTCTAGTTCTTCTTTGCTAGTTATTTTCACTCTGTCACCTGTTGTTTTAGTTTGAATATAGATACAACCATTATACACCCATGTTCCCTTGACATTTGATGCTGGATCTTTTTTCAACTCCCTTGCCTCATAAGCTATTTTACTTCTTTTCTTTGTAAGGTCATCATTGATAAATATTTTCTCATTCTTGTTTTTCAATTCCTTTCTCAGTTTCATGAACTCTAATTTTGATCTAAATGACTTGAACTTTACTATTATTTCTCTTTCTTTACCATCTTTCTTCTCCCCAACTCTATGAGAGTTATCTATATCATCTCTATCAATTGAAACATTTACTTTTTTTGCAATGTCAACAACTATCTGTGAAGTTTCTTCATCTGATTTTTCTTTGTAATTACTAATTCTTACACTGTTTTTTCTGGAATACTGCTCAGCATCATCTTGCTTCATTTTTGATTTCTTGTGCTTCTGTTTAAGTGACTCAACTTCCTTTTTCAGATCACTTATGTCCTCTCTTAATTGCTCTGTTGCTATTTGTACATGCATTGATACCATGTTATTTATTTCTTCTGCCATTGATAATTTCAAAGCATTAACTATTCTGGCAATATCAACATCTGTTAAGAAACTTCCAGGAGAAGGAGTGTGGACTAAGTGCTCTGACATTGAAGGGTTTAAGTGAGGGGCACTGGTTTCCATTGTTGGATTAGGTGCACATTTAACTGTTGTGCTCATATTTTCTGTGTTAAGTGTATTGTCTGTTTCTTTGTCCTTGATGATATAGTTATAATAAGTATCACTTTTGACTATATCTAGGTTGTCTAAGCTAGCTGTATTGTGTTTGTGTTTCTTTTCAATGTTTTGACTATAGGATGGTGAAGTAACTTTTCTTTTTGTTGAGGATGACCTACTTCTGTTTTTATCATGGGATGCAGCAATGTTCTCTCTCCTAGTCGTTCGATGTTTCTCACGATCCATTTAGTACATTATGCATCATATTTTATCTATTATGTTATGATAAATTGGTAATTTGGTATCGACTCACAATAAATTCACAGTGTTAAAATTTCGGATAATTTCGGATACCTAATTTTCATGGATATATCACAGATCTGTTTTTATAAAGTCAAATTCTTCCTGCAATGTTATATGTTACTTATAAGACCATTATTACAATTGTTTGGAACACCTGTCGTTATCAGATTTACCCAGGTTGAATTATTTCATTACATTTTTTCCTTTGTTTATATTTTGAATGTTTTCACCGGAAGTCTACTTGATTGATATATGAGTTGCTTTACTGATTAAGCAAGCGTCTGCCGATGAAAACACATTATTACAACCAATCTCAAGAGAGTAACACCAATCATGTTGCCGACAGCAAAATGTGCACTTCCTTTAATTGTTTTAAATGCCTAGATAATGCAATTCTACTTTTGCAATCTATTCACAGTTAGGTGTATTAACAAACAACAATTATAAATAAATATAGATAATAATCAACTAAAAAAAAACGAAATTAAAATGGCAACATAACACTTGACAAATCGAATGAGTCAAGCGTACTTTAAGAATATATATAATTGATACAATTTCTATATCACTGAATACATGTATACTTTAGTTCATGGACAAATAAATTTCCGTTTTATAAATGCCTGAAATTTCATCTGGTACGTCGGGGGTGGGGGTCAGATGAGTCGCGTGCTGTACAATGGCACGCTAAGGATGACGTAACTTTACTTTATGAATTAAGTTGTATTTTCATACATATTGTAATGACATGAATTGCCATGGAAAATTGTTTTTATTAAGGTAAAGCGTTACAATATAATGGAATATGGTACACTGTGTGCAAGAAAACTGTCTGACATATTTTGCGGTTCGGATCGGAATATCCTTCCCTCGGGAACTTGCCAGGGAACAAGCCAACGGGTGGGTCCCACCTGGACGTATATTCTGATTTGAACCGCAACGTATGGCAGATAATATTAATCTAGCTCTCGGGTAATTGTTTTCGGAGGAACTATACTATGCTTTGTTCGTATTAAATGGTTAATTAAAAGGTTAGTGTCATTATTTCAGGTCCATATTGTGTTTTTTAACATGACCATGACGGTATTTATTCCTCTTAGTATTGTTGAATTTAAGAGTGAAAATAAATATTATAAATGTATATATCATAACTTTTACAAACCTTTAATCATAATTACAATGAACACAAAACAGAAAAAAACACAAAATCATTTTTATCTGACTCTGTAAAAGACGAGGTATTATAATTTATTTTGAAATACATTTTTATGCTCCCCGAAAAATTTCGGGGGAGCATATAGTCTTTCCGTCCGTCCGTCCGCTTTTCTTGTCCGGGCCATAACTTTGAAACAACAAGAGGTATCAACATGAAACTTTGTAGGTAGATAGATCTCATTGAGTAGGTGTGCAGTGCACAAAAACCGTAACTCTGCTTTGCCTATTTTTTGAATTATTCCCCTTTGTTTATTTTTACACTTTGAACTTTGTCCGGGACATACTGTCCTAGGATGATAACTTGAGCCTTTGTTTACATAACAAAGACCAATAACAATGCGAAAAATAGGTTAGGCAGATCAATGCCACAACTTTAAAAATGAAAATAAAACTACATGTTATCATATGTCTTGTTAGCGCAGTAGGTAGAGCAACCGTGTCAGTAATGAGTTTATCCGTACAGACCGAAGTTCGACTACTGGTACATTTTTTTTACCTCAGAACAGTCAATTGTTTGACCGGTTTTATGCATACATGAATATGAGATCGAATATTTTATTTCACTGTGATCAAAAAATACAAAAAGAAAAAAGAATAGAAATAAAAAATAAATATATACTATAAAATATATATCATAAGAAGAAAACAAAAAGGAAAACGAAAATAAATGAATAATTATAATGATAAAAAAACAGAGCAAGAAGAAAAACCTGTGGTTATAAAATGGCACTACTTGGGGTTCGAACCTATGAGAACAAAACTCTAAAAGTTACAAATAATTTCGATCTACCGACAGAGCCATAACGGTAATACACAAACGATACTGTAAGAATAATGCTATATAGTATATGTTAGTGTTTACTTTTACGATATCGGCTAATAATCCAGATAACCCCGTTTTTGGACTTTCCCATGTACCGTTAAGACCAAATTATCATCCTAGGACAGTAACTCTCAAAATATAATAGGTATCAACATGAAAATTTGTAGGTGGATAGATCTCATTTGGTAGGTGTGCAGTGTACAAGAACCGTAACTCTGCCTTGCCTAATTTTTGAATTATCCCCCTTTGATTACTTTTACACTTTGAACTTTGTCCGGGTCATAACTCTAAATGTATAAGAGGTATGAACATGAAACTTTGTAGGTAGATGGCTCTCATTGAGTAGGTGTGCAGTGCACAAGAACCGTAACTCTGCATTGCCTAATTTTTGAATTATCACTCCTTTGTTTATTTTACACTTTGAACTTTGTCTGGGACATAACTCTAAAACTATAAGTGAAATCAACATGAACATTTTTAGGTAGAAAGATCTCATTGAGTAGGTGAGAAGTGCACAAGAACCGCAACTCTGCCTTGCCAAATTTTTGAATTATACCCCTTTGTTTATTTTTACACTTTGAACTTTGTCCAGGACATAACTCTAAAACTATAAAAGGTATCATCATGAAACTTTGTAGGTAGATAGATCTTATTAAGTAGACTTGCAGTGCACAAGAACTGTAACACTATCTTGCCTACTTTTGGAGTTATTGCCCTTTGTTCATTTTGACACTTTGAACTTTGTCCGGGACATTACTCTAAAATTATAAGAGATATCAACATGAAACTTTGTAGATAGATAGGTCTCATTGGGTAGAAGTGCAGTGCTTAAGAATCATTACTCTGCCTTGCCTTATTTTTAAGTTATTGCCCTTTGTTTATTTTTACTTTTTGACTTTTGTCCGGGACATAACTTAAAAACTATTAGAGATATCAACATGAAACTTTGTAGGTAGCTAAATATCATTGGATAAAACTGCAATGCTTAAGAACCTAAACATAGCCTGGTCTAATTTTGGAGTTATTGCCCTTTGTTTATTTTTACACTTTGAATTTTACCCGGGACATAACTCTGAAACTATAAGAGATATCATCAGGAAACTTTATAGATAGATAGATCTCATTGAATAGAAGTGCAGTGCAAAAATACATAACTCCGCCTTGCCTAATTTTGGAGTGTTTGCCCTCTGTTCATTTTTTTATACTTTCCTGTGTCCAGAACCTTCTCGGGGAGCATCAACATTCTTGTTACAGTGATTTGTCATAAAATTGTTTTTTTAATATTTTCGAAATCATAACCAATTGTATATAGGAAAGATTCGCAGTAAAACAATGAGGTTAATGTATCAAATAAATAAAATTAATATGAGCTTATTATACTTTTTAATATAATATAAAAGTGTTTTAGTAAATAACTTTAAAATTAAACATTTTTATATTAACTGAAATGACCATTCTTTAATATGTCCGTACATGTACAATCTGTTTCTATACAGTTTATAGAGCACACCTGATCACAGAAAAATGTTTGATATTCACTTATTTAAGGTAATTTTGTTTTAGTGTTGCTTCATTATATTTTGTCAACAATAACGTATGACATTGATATAAACTCACCAAACTAACAATACTTCATAAATGTTAATAATACAACTTGTAGCTTATACGAGAATGGATTTTCCTGCAACAGTTTTATAAAAAATCAAATTATTTTATTGACAAAATAATTTAAGACTTGTAAAAAAAGAACAATAAGGCAAGGCGACGTTCAGAGAACACACTCCTGCCACAACAGCAGGGCACATATAATGCATTGTACCAAAATCAGGAGAGGACACAAGTATGGAACGCCATAGCTGCCTTATATAAACACTTCTAAAGTGGTCATGTCCTTTTGACAGAAAGTGTTGTGGTTCTGATAAATGGTTATGTGGTTTTAATAAATGGTGATGTAGTTGTGATAGATGGTCATGTAGTTTAAGTAAATGGTGTTGTGGTTTTGATTAATGGTGATGTCGTTTTGACAGATGGTGTTGTAGTTTAAATAAATGGTGCTGTAGATTTAATAAATGGTGTTGTGGTTTTGATAAATGGTGATGTAGTTTTGACAGATGGTGTTGTAGTTTAAGTAAATGGTGCTGTGGATTTAATAAATGGTGCTGTGGTTTTGATAAATGGTGATGTCGTTTTGACAGATGGTGCTGTGGTTTTGATACATGGTGCTGCAGTAATGATAAATGGTGAGCTCGTTTTGATATATGGTGGTGTCACTTTAGTACCTGGTGGTGTCATTTTATATATGGTGCTGTTGTTTTTATAAATGGTGCTGTTATTTTGCTATATGGTGATGTTGTTTTTATAAATGGTGATACTATTTTGATGTATGGTGATGTTGTTTTTATAAATGGTTATACTATTTTGATATATGGTGATGTTCTTTTTATAAATGGTTATACTATTTTGCTATGTGGTGATGTTTTTTTTATACATGGTGATACTATTTTGATGTATGGTTCTGTGATTTTTTATTACGATGATGATGAACTATTTATAGATGACCTGTTTGTTTACCGGAACATTTTGATTGGTTATTATGAAAAATGGAGACGTTTTTTCGCCAAATTCTATACACTCTTATCTGAGCTTCATCACATCTTGACTGTTATTTATCCCCAAGTATTTCATTGCCTGCATAGATAATTTGCAGACAAAATCAGGCGGGATTTTTTCATTTTCAAACATTGTCCACAAGTTACCCATTCCAAGGTTTTTCAAAATTGCTTCCCTGGTTTTCCACCAGTTAAACATTTCAACTTTAATTTTAATTTATTAATCTCAGAGAAAAACATTTAACCCTTTTCTTGATGAGGAAATTGTCAAAAATGGCCGTTTTCATTGGAAAGCCTCCTGTTAAAAGTTCAAATTGCTATGGAACAATGAAAAATGCTGCGATACTGATGAAAATTGGCACAAATGTTGACTGGACAATAGCCTCTGTACATGTAACAGCATGCTCAATCTTAAACTTCCTGTAAAATTGGCAAAGGGGGAATGTCTCAAAATTGCCAAAAAATCACTATTTTGCATTGTTTTTTTTTTCATCAAAACTATTTTCAAAGTGCTGCAACTTCACAATGGATTTAGATAGAGCAAAAGGCTTTTCAGCGTTGGTTACACGTTACCTTACGATCGACCTGAGGCCATTTAAGCCTGTCACATGTCCAAAATTTTCTTGGTGATGAGGGGGACTGCCGCCCCCTTCAACCCCCCCCCCAAACAGAAGGGGGCACATCCCCTTATTGACAACCCCTTGATGTACCATTTTGATGGGGGCGGCGCCGAAAATATGGTCACATTTTAACAACATTTCTCAAACAAAAAACAGTGTCTAGGGCTTAAATAGGGCATTTTGTACTGCCTGAGGCCTCATAAGGGGGGGGGGGGTCGACAAGCCGTCAAATAACGTCTATATGAGGTACATGTAAAGTCGATTGAAACGACATAACCATTAATCAAAATTACAGCACCATCTAACAAAACGACATAACCATTTATCAAAATTACAGCATCATCTAACAAAACGATATAACCATTTATCAAAATTACAGCACCATCTATAAATAGCACAGCACCATCTAACAATACGACATAACCATTTATAAAAATTACAGCACTATCTACAACAACCACAGCACCATCTAACAAAACGACATAACCATTTATCAAATCGACAGCACCATCTAACGAAACGACATAACCATTTATCAAAATAACAGCACCATCTATAAAAACCACAGCACCATCTAACAAAACGACATAACCATTTATCAAATCGACAGCACCATCTAACGAAACGACATAACCATTTATCAAAATAACAGCACCATCTATAAAAACCACAGCACCATCTAACAAAACGACATAACCATTTATCAAATCGACAGCACCATCTAACGAAACGACATAACCATTTATCAAAATAACAGCACCATCTATAAAAACCACAGCACCATCTAACAAAACGACATAACCATTTATCAAAATTACAGCACCATCTGTAACAACCACAGCCCCATCTTACAAAACGAGACAACCATTTATCCAATTCATAGCACCGTCTATTGAAACGACATCACCAGGTATCAAAATTACAGCAACATCTTTAAAACTCACAACACCGTTTAACAAAACTACAGCATCATCTATCAATTCGACTTCGCCATTTATCAAAACGACATCACCATATGTAAAAACGATAACACCATCGATCAGTGCTACAGCACAATATTTCAAATAGACTCAACCAAGTTCTGAAATCACAGCACCATTTATTAAAATGACATCACCATATATCAAAACCACTGCACCGTTTATAACATGACTGCACCATATATCTAAATTACATGACCATCTATCTGAACGACATCACCATATATGAAAATAACATCCCAATCTATCAAAACCATAGCACCATCTATAAAACGACATCACCATTTATCCAAAGGACATCACGACTTGATAAGAGTGAATATAAGGCAGCTATGGCGTTCCATGCACAAGTGTGGCAAACGGAGGGGAGGGACATGTAATAAGTGTAATGATAAGACTTGAAAGGGGTCAATACGGAATTAAAGGGACAAGGGGTGTAAGGAAGGGGTGGGGAGAAAGGGGGCGAAGCACAAATGGTAATTATAAATAGATAGGTGTGTATGCTAAATTAAACCTAAAGAATCAACCGTAGCAAATTTTGCTCTTTGATTTTATTTCTAATCTTTCTTTTGTGTATAAACACATATTATATTGCATTAAATGATAAGCTTAATTAAATTTAAAACAACAGACAGCAAAATTTATAATACATTAACAGCAAAATGGCATATTACATGTAAGGGGAAGTTGCTAGATTCTTCGAATGCAAGTGCCTGATGAATTGAAACAAATAGGAATTCTCTCGAATGTAAAGTGTTTTGTGAGATGATTTATTGTTCAATATTTTTCTTTTGTTCAGATGAACGTTTTTGGTTAATTCTACTGTTGGGGGAATTCTTTTACCACTTCGTTTTATTTTTTTGTTCCGATTTGATGTAAGGAATGTCATTTAGTTCAGTTAAAAATATTATTGCATAGCAGCAGCATTCCTTCTGCTGATACACTAGAAAATCGTTCAGTAAAATTCTTAAAAATATTGTTTATCATCGTAATGACATTTCCTTTAATAGATCTATACATTCCATAAATCTGTTATTTCTTATTTTCATCTAGATGACAACACCTGATCACATGAATATTTGCAATTCAGTTTATAAATGAATATTGACTGTAAAGTATTGCAAAGTATAGTTCAACATTAATATGTCTGAACCTAAAATACTCGACAGTTTTTGGTGTTGCTACTTTCTTGCTTGACATTAGGAGAAAGACTACGTAGAACTCGACCCTTATTTGCTTGTATGTGACTTTTACTAATTTTCGTAAAAATATACTTTATTTGCGATTCTACGGTAAGCTATCAATTAGTTTGATAACGTTGCTGTTAGGCCAGTACATAGCTCATGTTAACGGCAATATTAGAGGGAAATAAACTTTATCCTGCGAGTAAAATGGGTTTCAGCTGCCCAAATTGCACTGGTATAAGTTTCCTCAGCGATTTGTTCTTTTTGTATGTCATTCTACGGATTTTTTTGTAAATGTGTTACATTTCCCGTGACCAACATACCGTGACCTATCTATTGATCCGATATTTTCGAAAATTCAACAATGCAATAGCATGTTAGAATCTCATCAGGGTAATAGCATGCACGTGTAGCTAGGCAAACAACTCTGTCAATATCCAGGCAGTGACCATATACATTCAAGACGGTATATCCAGGCAGTGACCATATACATTTAAGACGGCGCGGCTATTTCAGAACAAATCGCCGCGGGGTGCCTGCGCAGCATACACGTTACACCGTGCGGCGAGATATTTTCTTTCTGTATTCGAACTCTATTTTCTTGAAAAAGAAAATGCCCGGAGCACAACATGTCGGATTTCGTTGCGCTTTTGTCTCCTTTACACATGAAGCTTGCCTTAAAACTTGGTTCTAGATACTTGAGTGTTATTGGCGTTGCAACATGAGCAGCAATTTTGTCTGCTGTTATGTCACTTAAAGTGGATTGGTCTACAATGGGCCCATTTAAAATACTGACAAAGACAATGTAAATGTATAATAAGGATATTCTTATAGTTTATTTCTTGAAAGAAATGTTGATAGAGTTTAAAGTGATTTAGAATGAGCATTTTATGATGAGAAATACAACTTTGTTTTAGAACAATTCTTTGTCTGCTAAATAAGGATATGTGATATCAGATCATATATCTAACAATTTTCGAAAACATCAAATACATGATGTGGAGCATTGTTGCTTAAGTTTGTAAATCTCCAGTTCGAATCCAACTATGGCGATTTTTCTGCTGTATTTGCATCTCTCTACTACTAATTAAAATGTTCATACAAAGATAAACACAATGACCATTAATTTCACTTTATAAGAGTAAATTGCCAGTTTTTGAGTGAGCAGGTGCTCTCAATAAGCCAAAGATTAGAATATACAGATTGAAATGTATGAAACAATTACAGAAAAGGTCAATTAGTTACAAAAGCATGCTTTAAATGAAGGTTTCTAAAACCAAATTATTTGCAGACATAACAAGCACATATTGATCAATTTTGTTTCACTCTTCATATCATAATGTAAATAATTCTTCTTTAATGTATATTAAAATGACTAAAATTTGATATTTGTGTAAAATTTTATATTTGTGCAACTTATCTCGGTATCAATAAAAGCAAGACTTGATTGGGTCTGTTTACGAGTGAGCATCTCATCTAAAACTGATTTAAGTTTTTTCTTTTTTAAAGTTGTTTTTGTTATTGGTATCTTTTCATTATCAATTAACTGCTTTCGACATATGAGCATAAGAAGTCTAAATATCATAATATTTTAATCTTAGATATCAAGTTCAAACAGAAATGAGCGTACATGTATATCTATACTTTTTATGTCATAGATTTTGATAATTATGAAATTACGTCGTTTTTATTTTACTTAGCTCATTGTTTATCCTATAGTAAACAATGAAAATAAAGAATGATGCCAAAGGGAAACTTTATATTGATTTGCAACAGTTGAATAAGTATGAACACACGGTCGTTGATATGAAACAACCTAACAATGAAATAACTTATTAATGGATAAATGACAGGCTTGAAAACATATTATTTGCGCTTTTATTTCTCTCTAGGTGGTCATTATGATTTTGATAAACAACAGAATAGTCTAGACATAACTGAAGCCTTTTGATTTATATAAAAAGTGACCAGATGCGTCTGGATACAATTTTCAGAATTCCACAAGAATGATCAGTGATCACATGTGTCGCCTCATGATAGCCAATTGCATGATGCAGCTACTGTGTTGAAGGAGACACAAAATTACTTACAAACCAAAACGCGTTTTGTATTAAAATTATGAAAAAATCATTGAACCGTAAACTGCCTATGATATGCACACTCAGACTTTGTTAAAATAATTATTGTAAAGTCTTGGCGAAATTGCACTAGTAGTTTCTGAGGACCGAGTAAACATGATAATCTGTATATTGTAACGATATAAGTGTCTTGGTATTACTGAAATAGACAAAAATCAATTGAATAATAATATTATAAAATTGAACAGAGGAAAAGTAAAACAGAATTAAACAAGAAAAGCATTGATGCAAAGCATCAAAGGCGACGCCAAAAAAATTTGATCAAGTTTTGCACCTAAATACTTAACAGAAGATGTGTACTTTATAGCAGTACCATTACATGTGACACGGAGGCTAGGTCCAGTTTAAGTTGAAACTTAAACCAAAAGGAATAGACCGTTAACAAATCACTAATAAGACTCATGCCATAAGAGAGTATTTCTTCAGATTTATTTTACCAGATACAAGGATACACGAGTCATCAGCATATAATAAAAGCTTATTGCTTAGGGTTGCAGACATGTCATTGACATATATTAGCCATAAAAGAGGACCTAAAATGAACCTCAGGTGAACAATATTGGTACTCGGAGCAGTAGTAGAATGAGTACCAGCCACATCCACCAGCTGCTGTCTATCAGAAATGAGACTTGAACCATGTAAGAATGTCATTACCCATGGCAGATGGAAGAAGAAGAAGAACTTCTTCATGTGCAGTATAGTGTGATCAACTGTATCAAGTGCATTTTGTAGATCTAAAGTATCATGCATACACTACTGCCTTTGTCCATTCCAAATTTAATACAATCTGTTAAATGAATCAAACATGTGTCAGTAGAAAAACCACTTCTAAACCCTGACTGAAACTGCCTGACCATGACTCGAACCCATGACTGTCAGAAGACCAACTGAGCTATCCGGCCGGCTACACATTTTATCTTTAATAATGAAACAGTTCTAAATCACAACATACTTCCCCACTATATTGATTTGTGTCCTTGAATTTCTGATGTTTACAGAGCATAGTGAATTAAACTCAGGGCTATATGCAGTCACAGGATGAGAAAAACTTTCAGCTTGACCAGAACTTAAACATGTGACCAACATAATAATGTAACGCGGCTGTAGCGATAGAGCTATCTGGCCACTTACACATTTTCTCCCCTAAATAGTTAACAGTTCTAAACCATGACAGATACTTTTAGATTTTTTAAATTTACAGGTAGATTAATTCTTAATAAAACAAATAAGAAAAAAAACTTACATACTCATAGTCTTAATCAAAATAACAATTTATATATTGTATAATTATTTTTTACTAAAAAGGGCTTGGACAGTTATTGGTTGTGCCTTTATTTATAACAGGTCAATTTGAAAGTGAACATAACTGTACTAATACATGTACATTATCTATTTTTTGTACGGATAAAAAAACTAACCTTTTTTCTATGTTAAGAAATTTTATGAAGGCTGATTTGTATTTTGATAAGGGGCACCGGGCGAAAACATGAAAATTCAACAAATTAACCACTTTGTGATAGATTGTTTTTTCATGTTTTCATCTGGCGCCCGGGTACTTTTTGTATTTTGTTGTTTTTCATGTAGCACAAATCACCCACTATTTAATTAAGTGCACAAATTTATTCAAGGGCAAGTAACAATCTACTCTATAAATAGTCTGTTGTCGGGTTGACTTTGGAGACCTGGAGGTTGAGACGGTGTTCCTCCATTACAAATAGATAGACTGAAGCTGTCCTTTTCAAACTATGCACATGTTAAAAAAAATTAGAATAACTATTGACAATATGATTTTTTGAGACTTTATTAATTATATTGCTTGATCCAAGTTTAAGGACATTTTAAATCAATACATGTATTATCATTTATAACTTGAAATGAAAGTCCTCCATCACTTTAATAATAATGTCATAACTGTAACTCCTTAAATACAGAAATATTATAAGTCTTATCATTTCCATATACTAATATATACATGTATGCACATAACATTAACAATTCACAGTTTCTATCAAATAAATTTGAAATCCAAACATTAACATTAATATTGGTCCTAATGGATGGAATTCAAAATCAAGTAGGAAAAAAACTAAAATGTATAAACTCTATTATAGCCAGCTAACACTGGGTATAAAGTATAAACAACTATAACCTGTAGACCAATCAATACCTGTATTATCATTTTATATAAATTTAAATGCAAGTCTCATCCATCATAACTGTAAGTCTTTAAATACAGACATATTTTAAGTCACATTATATCCATATACTAAGATATACATATATGCATATAACATTGATAATTCCCAGTTTCCATTACAAATAAATATAACATCCTATTAGCATTGGTACTTGGATGGAATTCATAATCTTGTAGAAAGAAAACTATAATGTGTAGTATAAAAGTACAAAAAATATCTCAAATAGTCTATATCATATAATAATGATTGAGTTGTGTGAGTGTCTAAACATTAAATGCATATCTCTTACAGTAACAAATACTGTTCCATTAACTAACTGCATATACATTGTATATCAAGTGTTTAAAATTGATAACTTCAGGGTGATATCCTTTCTCTGTTTCAATATATGGACACGAGCACCTATATGCATAGCTTTAATTTTCTAACTTTCATTTTTACCAAAGGTTATTTTATTAACAATTTATATACATACACAAAGAAAATAATAATTAGTTTCACATAGTGATTAGAAGATTCCTGTAGCAGAATACCTGTATGTATGTACTAACTAGTAAAGTCCAGTATAAAGCCAGTAAAAAAATCTTCCAGTATTCACTTCTCAGGGCCTCTATGCTTTGATGACCTTACAACAGGTAAATTTTATACTACAAAATAGTAAGTAATAATTAAGATAGACAGAAAAGAATAAATTATTTTGTAAACATGAGTTACTTCTCCTTAAAATAGAGAAAACCTGAAACCCAAAAGAACACCCTAAACAGCAAACTTATGAAATGTTGCAGGATCAGTTTTATTAAGCCATGCAAAGTAATGGTAAAGTATTCATAAAAAGTTAGATGGCCATGTGACAGCAGTAATTGCAGAAAATCGGATAGCTTTCAACATCCGGATACTTGTACACTTTGTAAAAACAATCATTCTGTGCATTAGATAAACGTAATATGGATAAAATCAATAGGATAATCGTTTACAACAGTTCCAATACCAATCTTAATACTCATTTACAGGTGAACGTTCTTCTTGTAGGAACATTTTGAAAATATATAAATAAATGAAAAAGAATACAGCATCAATGTAGACCACAACGATATTCGAAATCCGGGTTTTAGTATTGCCAATAAAGCTAAGGGACAAGCTGTTAAACTGAGCCTGCAATTTCGTGAAAATAATATCACAATGCACATGCTTTTTACATAATGTTATTAAATACAAATATAACAACATATTAGTTTACTTGATTTTTACGAATCAAAATAAAACTAATTAACACAACATGAATGAACTGCTAATAATAACAGCTCCTTCCATAGGCCAAAATAAAAAGCATTCCATAAGAGACGACGCCGCTCACCGGCGTCGCCAATGAAAGCTTTTCATATTGAGTTTTTTTATGATTATGTGTTTTTAAAAATTATATATTTCTCCTTTTCATACTTTTTCTTTCTTAAGGATCAAAGATATGTTAAAAACATTACATTTGTAGATTATATTTCAGAATAATGATTGAAAGAAATTATGTTCATACATATTTCTAGTTTTGTCAACGAACGAAATATTTGAACTGCACTTATACGAATAAAAACAACATATAAAGCGATTTGTTTCTAAAACATTATATATCATGTCAATTGATACTATTATTAAATTCTTGCAGACATACGTGTATGTGGCAAGATAATCAAGAGTCGGTTTCTGTACAGAAAGAAAATATTTTGTTTATTCATTTTAAAGAATAAAGCAAAAATTCCTCATTGGCAAAGTTGGCAATAAGTTTCACTTACAAGTCGCATGCTATACGTATATAATAAAACATCGATATTTCTGTCTCAAACTATGATATATCATAGATGATATTGAAATATAATTTACAATTTAAATGTCTGTGGTAGCTTTTCGCAATCAATATATCTGTTTACAAAATAACTTTGTAAATTTCATATCAATTTAATACTGCAATTTTCTTATAACTCAACCGTATCAGCTACACAGAATAGAATTTCACAGAGAGAAAACACTGCAAAAGATAAGGTATTTGGTCGGACAAAACATTATTCTAATCTTTAATATTTATGACAGAAAAAGAAAAACATCTCGCCACAGAGTATTCCTAGAATTAAAGCTACCAGTCAGTCACAAACTTATAAGGGACCAAAAACCTTTCTTTTAAATCAATATACAAAAAATAAATATAACTACAATGTAACCTTCGAGTTTATCTATGCAAGATATCTACAAAAACTTTCTGTTAAGTGCAATATAACATTGAGCTTACGAAATGTTTCACTACTTAACATAGATAGGTCAAATATGCAGCACTACATGATCTCAAAGATCATCTCCAAATATCATTTAAATAATAATTCATTTATATGAGACATAAATGGAAGTGTGTATTACATGAAGTGCCTATAACAGACAAGAGAGCATTGCGGTTGTATAATCTCGTGTTCTGAATTGTAATACAAACCAGACGAATTTTTTCTAGCATATATAGCAAGGGTTAAGAAAATATTTAAGCGAAAACACATTTTATAAATAGTCAATCTGTACTTTGATAAATCGCTGAAACGAATTCGCAATCTAGCTATCTAGCTAATGAGTAACTTTTTGGTTAAAGTATCAGGACAAGAGAAATGATATGTGCATGTTCCATATTAAAGGAGATTGATATTTTATTACAAAAGTAAGTATTTTGTCAATAAACTGATACTGCAATTTGAAAAAAAAAATGTTGTTTTTTTCAACACAGTTATGAGCTACTATGCGCTTTGATTGTAATTATACTTAAGTTCAATATGTTCTATAAGATAATTATTCATAGGAATTATTTTTGTTGCTTATTTGATTATCTATTTCCTGTTTGGAGTATTTGTTATTAAATTTATTTGTGTGCTTTTCATTTAATTATATTGACTTAAATTAGCCTAGCCAGGGAATAATTTATAATTATTTAAAAATGATGACATTATGCGATTTACAATATCTAAAAAATTACTTCAGTGTTCGAAGTTGGGAGATATCAGTTCTTTGCAAACTATGTGTTACAATAACTATAAATAATGAACGTTTGTATTGGAATAAAGGAAGTGTCTATGTTTTGGAGAGTGTTATACTTATATAACTATTTACTGCAAAATAATTTTGTTTGTAAAGCCAGTTGCCTACGTACATATTTATTAAATCTTATTAATACATATACCTTTTACGTATTCAGTTTTAATGTTGATCCCTGTGGTTTAATCAAAGGCCGACACACATAGAACAAAAAGGAATCTCAAAAGAACGCGCAAAAGAACAAAATTGAAAATGCTGTAGCTTCGGTTTGATTTAGCCTGTTTTGGAAAGTGCAAGTTACCGTCCACGCCCCCAAGCACTGGCACTGGCTTAAACATTTTAACATACACACATGAAAATGGTGTTACTGTGTATTCAGACACATCCGCAGATGTTTTCGGTTGTCTTGGAGCCATCAATGTGACACAAAATTGATATTTTATGAAAAGCAGTGTATGGTCTCAAAATAATAGAATGATTGTAACCCCCTAAACGAGAAAATAATGAGCGGCAAAAAAATAAAATGGAATTTAGACGGGTTCAGATATTGTGAATCTTGCATATCACAGACAAGACGTCAAACGACAAAAAAATGAGTCTTCATAACCTAAGGGTGATTTTAAGTGTTCAAGTAGGAATACTTTAATCATCCAAGTTTAAAAAAACTAAAATACCACAAACAAGATACACATCAACAATGTCTATTTATCATGCATTGCTACTGAATGACATTTGAAATACCAAAACGATTTTCAAATACCTTATTCTATAAGTTTCTGCAAGTTTCGGATTTATAGGCAAGCAACAGTTTATCAACTTGATAAATATCAATATAAAAAGCCAAAAGTTAAAGGCAAACGAAAGAGCTCGGTCTTTTGTAAGCAAGCATATTTTTTCTGCATATGTTTCATCAAAATAATGAAAAGTAATTTATATCTACTTCCGGCCTGCATACCAGGTCATTAATGCATATATAGTGCAACCAAACATGTTATTTGCGACTTTATATTACCCTAAGGTGGCCATTAGGAGACAAAAGTATGGAGATTAGACTAGGTATAAGTAGACAATTTTGATTTATATTCGAATTCACCTACATCGTCTGGCTACAATACTCTAAATATCTGGAAATATTTGCCAAACCTGTCTGGTTTTTGACTACTTTATGTATAATATAACGCGTACATTTTCATTTTTGGAAGATATATAGAGAAATGGTATTTCTCACGAAATCCTATCTAATATTCCAAGTAATATGTAAAATAGAAATATAAGCTGATGATATAGCAGCGCGAGTTTATCCCCTATGACAGGCGGATGTCTTTTCGGCATATTTCTTTCACTAGCTCTAAGTTCCTTATATTGCAAGAAAGGATGCCGCAAGCTGGTGCAAAAATTCAAATGATGCGCGAGAATCTTATGTGTTTTTGCTAACTCTGTCTTTAAATGTCGCCTCGCGGACTATAATGCCCATGACATATGCGTATGTTTCCATGCGTTCTATATATTTCCGTAAATGATACCCACGAAGCTTTTGCAATGTATAATTGCAGCGACATCGGAACACTGTGCGGTGCTCCGGAAAATTGTGTTTTCTACCAAATTTCGTCGAGATTTTACATATATAGAACATGTCGTCGCACAGACCAACACCCTGGTAACGCGGGCATCATAGCTTTTGCTTTAGAAAAACGTGGCTGTAATGCAGTTATACATATTTGACTTCGTTGACATCTATGGTAACGGTTTGCATTAGATTTGGCGAATCATTTCACAATAATGACAACTTTATACATTTTGTCAAATAATGCATTTACTCGGCTGACTGTTTTGTACTCGATTTGTCCTACTTGTTATTAAAAAGGTTCATATGATAAGCTGCAAGAAAATATGTTAAACTTAAGCACCCGATAGTGATGTCACTTGTAGGAATATACAGATTTGCCAGCCTTATCCTTAACCTGCTGAATATGTGAAATGGGATTTTCAAATCTTCATTTTTGGAACTGTCCATTATCACTCTGGTAATAAACAGTTGTTTTTATTCGCAGTTCAGTATTCATATATCGTAATAGCAAGCAAGCTTTACTGTGTGTACTATATATGCTAATCACTTAACTCTAGACTGCAATACGGTCAATGTAATTTTGAAACTTATAAAGGCTAACTGGCACTGTAAAGAGTATATTTACTTGTTATCTTGTGGGACCGTGGTTATACGCCCAATATTTTAAAGAAGAGAAAAACAGACTGGTATATTTGCATACATGTAAATTATTGAATATTTACATGAACTAGCCATCGATTACATACCTATCTGTAAAATTACAACAAATGACAATTTATTCATTATTGTGAAGTACGGTCGGTCTCCGTCAAGATCAAAACTCATATGTTATCTGTTCAATGATATTTGAATAATGCATTTGGCATAAAGTGTCTACAAAGCAGCGATCATAATTCTTCTGAAATGAAATAAATGCACAACTATTGTAATATTGCCCTAATGACAACTTTATACATTTTGTACCTATCGTTATACTTTTATCAAGCCTAACCATACCAATTTTATGTTTCAGTATATTTTTTCTGTTTATATCAAAAGCAACTTATAATCCTACATGAATTGTTATTTGCAGTGTTGATTTGATTCTCTGATTGAATCGTACGTCTTACGATGATAACTCCGTTATGATTACATTTCTAAAAAGCACTCTGAAATTCATGTTTGTGATAGCATAATATGCATTTCGTTTGATTATTATGAATAGTCTTAATATTCGCTATCATTTTAAACAATTAAAGAGAAAATTGTTCTAACAAAAGACAATTCAAACTATATAATTTCTAAACAAGTGAAGCCAACAAACCTTTTCAAACTACAGACTTACTAATGACATTTTACCATTCAGGTCAAACATCAGTAAAACATTTGTTATGAAATGTGTTCACATGTCTCGACTTACATTGTTGACCTGATATTATGACTTACAAAATGATAAACCTTTACGGCTTTTAAAATGAAGAATTATTGTATTCATAAATCTAATCCTTCGATGATACGACTGTTTCCGTAATAAATGTGATTTTGAGATATTACTGTGAAATGCATATCTGAATCCGTTAACCTCCGTAAATGTAATGGCTTAATGTAATTAACTTCTGGTAATCAATTAATTGCGTATAGAATTAACAAATATACTTACTTCAAAGTGCATTATTGATAAGCATATATTTCTAAAATTTGTTTTATATCAACTTCAAACACGTTGATTTTACTTATGGAAACAAAAGATAAGCTTTATACATATTTCATGGTCCCACTCGGGGCTTGACTTAGTAAAACATCTTGCGTTGTTCTTAAACTTTTGTCGTGCGTAACTCGAAAAAAGTATTTGACCGGCTAGTAGAGTCATGAAACTTTACAGGAATGTTGTGAATCTAAAATTTGCTTGTTTTTTTTTCCTTTAGTCATAATTTTGAATATTAAATTGAGGTTAAAATGTTTGATTGGGAACAATTAAATAAACATTCGAATTTGGATGTCATTTTGATGACTCAATCAGTTAGAGAGATAGGGAGCGTCATGTAAAATTTCCTTTATTTCAAAGTCTTATACGTTGTGAGTGCAAAATAACATTATTATGCTTAAATCTATAACACGCACGTTTCTAAATACAAAATCTCTAACAAAAAAGATGTATGTTTACAGTCAAAAATGACAATTTACCCTTTTAATGGCATTTTCATTTTAATTTATATAATAGGAAAAATGCTTACTGGAAATAGAAAACATGTCCTTGAGTGATTACCATCAAAATGATGATCTATATCGTTATAATAAATTTACAGTCACCAACATATTATGTGTAACCCCCTTCAGATTGGATTTCATTTCATATTCCCGGTAATATGAAACCATTCATGAATAATAAAAAACAGAATTCCCGTAGGAAAAATAATTTACATAATTCAGTGATATTCAAATATATAAAATCTACGTATCGTAGGTATAACAATAAACTTTGATATCGGTTTAATTCATTAATAGAGCTTGTATATCAAAACCAAATAAGTCATATAATTTTAATATGGATAGTTTATTTTCAATTTGATTCAATTTGTTTATTGTATAATAAGGCCTCCGGCCCATACACAAGTATAATAATACACATGACATTTTCATAAAGTGCATTAATGTATAGGTAAGTAAATACAACAATGTGAACAATTATCAGAGGTTCATATATCGCCATTTTGCCTATAGTACAACATAGTATACATGAAATTATAGAAAAACTGATAAGTACTGATCCCTTTCTTGTAATGCATAATATATATACATAGCAACATTGCGTATAATATGTTCATTTTCAGAAGACATTAGATTATTGAACTTGTAAATTGATGTATGTTCTATATATGTATTAGGAATATATTTACATCGAATATTACTATATAACGGACACAAAAGCATAAAGTGGTATTCATCTTCAACACAACCTTCACAATATGGACAGTCTCTAAACTCCCTTTGAATACCAAAATGTCTACCCTTTTCTATCATAAGGGTATGACTAGAACTTCTAAATGCTGCAATGCACGTTCTAAATTTGTTTATATCAACAACATTTACAAACTTTTCAACTTTATATACTGTTTTATACTTAGCATAATAAAAAAGTTTTGCGTTTTGATAACACCTATCCCTCCATTCCTGGATATACTGGTCCTTTAATCGTTGTACATATTGTAATAGAAACAAGTCAGGGTTGTCAACATTCTGGGCTTCCCACACATAGCCATAGCCGTTTATATACAAGTGAGTTCGTAAATCAGTTACCCAGTTTTTATAACCAATATTGTCATAATACATTAGCATATTATAGCACATTCGTACATATCTGTCTTCAGGTAACTTTAACAAACGAAGCCAATATTTAACTACACGCTTTGCAGCATAAATGTACAATGGAAATCTACCTAAATCACCTAAAATTGCATCATTACATGCACCTTTGTTTACTTTCATAAACATTTTACAAGCAAAAATGTGTACATTTTCAATACAATTTGGTTTCTTAAGACCCCAAATTTCAGACCCGTACAATGCAATAGATGCAACCTTTGAATCAAATATTTTAAAAAACTTTGTATATGGAAGACATGGATAATTGTATAATGAACTGAGTAAATGCAACAATACTTTTTTTGCCTTGAGTGACATGGCCTCTGCCATTTTATACATAGAAAGCTTACTTGAAAAATATATTCCAACATAAGTAAAACCATTAACTACTTCTATGTCTACATCATTGTATTTCCATCGTTCTCTTACACTTAATCTACCTCCTCTTTTAAAAATGAGAAACTTTTGTTTTAGCTATATTAACAACAAGTTTTACTAGCTAAACAAAAATGTTTCAATATATTCAATTGCTTTTGTAGTCCGATCACTGTGTCAGAAATAAGAGCTATGTCGTCTGCAAACATGAGCAAAAATATTTCTACAAGATGAGGAAAACAATTGTATACCCCTTGTTCTGTTCTTACATAACAGTGAGTAGAGTTCATCAATAAAACAATGCAAACATAACAGGACTCAAATTACAGCCCTGACGCAAACCGATCGGGCATTCAAAGCTATTGTTACACCATTGTTAGTTTTAACACACGCTTTTACAGAAATATATATAGACTGTATTGCATTATACAAGTTACCTTTTATGCCACCTTTTCTTAAAATATCATACAATATGTTGTGATCTACAGAATCGAACGCTTTTTGAAAATCAATAAAAGCTACGTACAAATGTTTTCCTTTTTCATACATAAATACTTACTTACAATGGCTTGAAGAATAAATGCATATTATCTACAGTACAATATCCTGATCGGGCAAGCCCGCTTGGCCATTCACAAATTTTACAATAAGCCTTCAGATATAATGTTAAACGCTTTGTGATGATTGCAATATAAACTTTGCTCAAAACATCTAGTAAAGCTATACCTCGGTAATTATTTGGGTATTTACACTACCCTTTTTGTAAAGGGGTATCACAACTGTTTTTGTCCATTGCTTTGGAAATTCGCCTTTGAGAAAACCAATCTATTAAATAAACTTTCGAATGAAAGGTAAAAGTTACATTTACACCATAAACTAAATGCTGCGGTATAATCACACACCACAACAGCTTTATTCAATTTCAAAGACTTTATACTATCATTTATTTCCTCGTCTGTGATACAGGAATTGAAAAATTAATTGTTCAATATCATCAAAATCGTTCATTTTCATTTTCAGCATTAATTCGTTCTTTCATTCTCTGAAACAACATTGTTTACAACTGAAAAAAAGATTGCTAAAATGATTAAACCAGTCGTCCAATGAAATGTTTGGCTCCGTTTCTTGGTTTATTAGTTAGTTTTTTTACTTCGCCCCAAAACCTTTTCGAGTTTACCAGTTGTACTTTCTAGTTTCGATAATGCATTTTTATCAAATACAAATTTTTTTGCGTTTACATATATTCTTATAATCATGTTTACTATTTACATATAGCAATAAATTAATGCTCACTTCGGCTTAACCGAAAACGATTCAAATGTTTTCTTGCATCAGTCTTTGCTCGTTTACAGTCAGTGTCAAACCATGGCTTATAGTTCCTAGGGTTTACCACCATAACGTTTCAATTTCTTAAATGCATTACTGCTGTTTAGAATGGCATCTTCAAATGAACTTATAACCAAATTTATGTCGCTGGTGTCATCATTTAATAGTGTTTCTACACTATCAAAAGTTCCATTTATAACATTTTCTGCTAAGTATCGTTTTATATTCCTGCAATTTCATCTGTCAGATTAATATCTAATACATGTTATACTACGGTGCCGTTTCTTTTAACACTATGAACAACATCTGGCATTTCAGAGATAGCGCTAACGGAAAATGACAACTTTCGCTATTCTCTAAAATTTCAAAATTGCTGATAATATCAAACAAATTTCTGGACACTATGAAATAGTAAATAGTACTACTACCATTTTGATTTAAGAATGTACATCTACTACTATCGGGACCGAACCGCCCATTAACTATGAAACACGAAAATGTTTGACAAAATGATATAATGTTGGCGCCCATTATCATTTACTATATTATCTCGTTGCAAATCTATCTTTATGTACGTTGCAACTAAGATATCGTGAAAAATTCATACAATTCTGGTATAAATACAAACTGGATGTAAAAATCAGGAGACTGGCCAGTACGTTGCATTAAAGTCGCCATTTAACAGAAGCTCCGTATCTATATATCTCTGCTAATTTAATTTCTTCTAATTGTTCAAAGCTGACCGAAAGACTCATCAAAAAAGGGATTTGGGAGGGGGAAAAAAAATAGCAAGTATTAAAAAATTTTAGTGATCAAATAAAGTTGTCAAAAAAAGTATTAACAACTTAAATTTCACATAGCGTTTTTTCATACTTTATAGTTTATTTTAATTATACAGGAACCTCCCATTGGTCTTCCGAGTTTTTTAAACGTTTAGTTTACAAGAAAAGAAAATGTCTTAAAATTTCATCACAAACGTCGCGTTCATATCCCTGTTTCTTTTAAAAATTATTAAGTATAATAAAAGCATTTCAGATAATTCAAAACCAGTTAATTTGGGACTTTAATTCCCTTCAATATTTCCAACTCAGTAACTTTATGTTCGCACATATACTAGAAAATGATTGTGCTGGACCTTGACCGTTGTCCTATTTTTCGAAAAGGGCTACCCCATTTTCAGTTTAAAGAAGGTGTTGCCTCCAATGCTCTCTTCGATTAGCGAATCAGCTATGTGATTATCTGATTGACGAGTACCGCGCGCCGAAATACACGAGGTCTAGGTTCAGATCCAGGGTTAAACTTTTTGAATATGTCACCAACTTGTTGCCTTTAAAGTAAGCCGTTTAAGCCCTTTAATTTTTGCTTGTTTAAAGTTCTTGGCGCTGTAGAAATGAAAGATCGTTTGAAATTCGTATACCCTTAATGCGCAACTTGTCTCTAAATTTGAATAGGTCTAAATTTGTCGTCGCTATTTGCAAACTGAACAATAACCATTCTATTCTATTACCCTGATTAGTATCAACTACACAACACGCTTTGCTTTTATTAAAGTATTACTATCAAATTTGGCTTCGATCGTATCAGCTTCTTTTAATACTTCATCTTCCACATAGCTTTTTTAAATGTAATCATCAGATTCTTTCTCTTTCAAACCAAAAATTCTTCATCGAACTCTTTAGCCTCTCGGATTTCTGAAATAAGCAACTGTTTTTCAATATTCCGTAAATACGAATCTCTTTTATTCTTCACCATATGACACAGCTTCCATATCGCCCAGCTAGTACTTCTTGGTCATACCTCAAAACATCAACTTTCTCTTCGATAAATCGCATTCTGCCATCAATTTCCTTCTGATTAACTTCAAAACCTCGTCGACCTTTTTTGCGCATTAAATTTAACTCTGACTTCCATTTAGAATAATCTCAGACTTAACACCCTTACTTCATTTTTTACTTCACTTATTTCATTCCGGGCTCCCCAATAGTCCAAAAGCTGTGTATTTTTATTTTTATTCATTCCCGGGCCCGGATTCAATCATGTCTGTGCTAAAAAATTTAATTTTTTACCATAGCATGTACGCCCTAGATAAAATTTCATACATCGCTAGATGTACTGCGAATGAGAAGCATAAACACATCACATAAAAAATTTTCCGGTCTTAAAAATTGTCGATACAGAGCTTTTGCCCCCCGCAACCCCCACAATGCAAAAAAAAATAAGGAAAAAAACATTTTACCATTGATTTTTAAAAATGAAATATGAAAAAAATTTGGATTTTTTTTGGTATGGTATAATCTTCGAAAAAAAAACGTTTTTATTTTTTCATTTTGTTTTTTTTCGGGCATCAACCAAATTATGATATTGGCCAAAAAAAAGTTTTTTGGCTAACCCGGGTGTTACAATCCTAAACCAACAACAATGTGCACCCCCTCCCCTCATCAGCTGGATCTAAGAGATGCATAACTCCAATAATTTACACCCTTCTACTCACATTTACAGTCACGCCGGGATAAAACGATGGCTGCAAATGTTTTGCCTCCATTAAATACAACGCACGGACGGACGATCGGCATCAAACATTTTTTGCTAACATTTGGCATAAAAGTGGTGCTCTCTGTCCGGATAAAGCTTGAAAGCTACCTAATAATTAACAGTGCTATTTTTAAATACTATTTGTAAAATAATGTTTAATGAAGCATTTAATTTAATGTTTCTTTTATTTTGCAGATAGTCAACATGTCATCATAAAGAGTAAACAAGTTGTATAAAGCCACCTACATTGCATCTGTGGTATAACAAAATCGATCGGAATTATGTGACGTTTAAGTCAAAATTAAAGCCTTATGACACTTATCAATATGAAAATTACACCATTGAGACTTCATAAATAAGGTACAGTTTGAACCTTATATCCTGATGTATCTTGCAAGTATGAAAAAATAACATGTCATGAAAAACGTCTCATACCAGAACATTTAGGAAAGCTCATGTTTGTTATACATTTTCTTTAATCTATTCATTTTGTACATTTACTAATATCTTTAGATATATTTTATACTCTCTGAGCAAATATATACTTGTCAGAATACAGTGCAAAGTAACTGTATAAAATCGTCCTTAAAAATTCAACGAAATATTCTCTTAAATATGACAATAGGTTTTGTATAATTATTCAAGACACGAAGTCACAAAACCGCAAGTCCACTTGTCAGTAATTAGTACGTCATGATATATACTCGTCCATTTATGTCTGATAAAATTGAATTATTTAAATGATACTTGGGAGATCCTCTTGACGATCATGGAGTGCTGTGTATATGACTTATCAATTCTTAGCAGGGAGTGTACTTTTATATCGCAATGCTATATTTCTTTTGATAGATGTCTTGATATCTGACAAAGATATACTTTTGAGGGTGCATTCTTGTATAATATTTTTCAGAGAAAATCCTGTCTGACTTGTTGGTCAATATTATACTAGGAAAACATCATCCGTAATAAATATACTGAGTTGGAAATAAAAGTGTGCACATGGTTACCGGGAAATTTTGTATACCTATTAAAGCAAAATACTGAAACAACTGCAAAATTTGCATAAATGAATGACTGCAAAATGGTTAACATGTAATTTAAAAATTTTGTTATAAGAAACAAGGTAACGTTCAAAATGTTAATGGGTGAAAAATAAATGTTTCGATTTTGCAATAGTAAATTCTTTTTTTCCCTTTTTTAAGTTTTAGAAAACATTCAAGAAAAACCATATACGTACCCGGGTTTTTTTTTCTGTCGTCAAAACCCGGTAAAAAAATTGTTTTTTCCAAAAACCCGGGGTTATTAAGTTAAATAGATTTTAAATTAATTTTTTAATATTTTATAGTTTTAGATAGTTTTGTTGACTTATTATGAGTTTTAATTCAAATGTATGGTTAGTTTTTACAATGTTTATGGTTAGTTTTTACAATGAGATTGTCTGCACTATAGCTTCACCATAGATAATACTGTTACACCATAGATAAAGAACACTTAGTTATGTACAATTATCAACTTATTGTCAAGATTGTCTGCACGGATCTATTTAATATTATCAAATGATTCAAGATATAAATGGTTTATGAAATAAATAATATCATATTAGATCTATGTAAATTGTATGGGTAAGAGTACAGCGCACACTTTCCTTTCACTTACAAAAAAACAGACAAAACCTTGACAATGTCTTAAAGAAATTATATTATTAATTCTTAAAAGGAAGAGAATTAAAAAATAAATAACTGTAAACACACAATTACCATAATGAAAAGATCCCTTTAAAATATTTTATGTCTTTGCGTTACTAGTTTAGAACTTTAATTTTGCCAGAAAATGATCTCAGGGTAATGAGAGAAGGTAATTGACTTTGACTATAGAAAATTAGTTATTATCTTTCTTTCTTTTGTTGTGACTTTTTTAATATTGCTTAGCTTACTTTTGTCACAACAGACTCGTGTTAGTTCTGTAAACATTATTTCAAAGGCAGTTTTCTTTCCATTTTTCGCCACGCCTCAATACTCAATGAAATTATAATTAAGTTTTTAAATAAGACGATCACGACCTCCAATCAATGCGATTACAATACATACATTTTTAAATGTTCTTTGTACTGGAAATAAAGATCAAATTCCTCTCATAAAAATGTATAAAAAACGTTTATTCATAATTGAAAACAATTCTGTAATATTCAGGAAAAGAATCAAAATTTATTAGTCTTTGATACAAATTAACAGTTGCTTGCTAAACCTAGATGATTCTGTATTATAATGATAACTAAGGGAGAAATAAAGTGCAAATAACATGTTTACAAGCGTGGGATTGATATTTTAAACATTATTTTAATTGTTACGAATTTCAGTTTTAATATTTGTATAATAACAATTGCAAAAGCATTCAATTTAATATTTGTAGATATATATAATATTTTCCTTTTGCGTTATTCCAATATTGTTATGAACGTATGATATATTTTTATTCTTTTGTCAAAAAAAGATGTTTAACAAAATACGAAAATATCGAATATATTTCATCGGAATATTGTACAGCCTTGGAAATTATAGGTTTGAACTTTTGTTCTCCTTTATTTGTATGCACTAACATATTTGTCTGTAGTAGGTGACAGATACAGCTAAACTATGGAGATGCATAGTCTTTATTCCGAATTAGGAAATTACATGCTATTTTGTAACATATCTTTTTGAATGGAGACATCTTACATTCGTTGTCAGGTGTATCCTCTTTAAAACAGCACGCCTCCAAGTTCACGCATATTTTCATGAAAATTTTGAAAATGTATTTAAAAGTATAATATTGTAAAGTAACCAAAAGGAAGCAAATTACATAGATCAGGGCACTAACAGCCCACGTCAATTACCGAAAAGAGGTAAAACTAAGCAATTATAGCCATAACTGCGTTCGTAACGCAGAAGAAATATAGTTATAGATACTGAAAATATCAATCATTAATAGCACAAACATTTAAATTATTACTTGAATTATGAATCATTTTAGTTTTCCTAAAATCTTCGTACTTTTTTCTCAAGTTTGATTTTATTGAAATACTTTGACTCATCTGGAGGCATGCTGCCTTTATAATTATATTACGCATTTTAATACCTATCCACGATCCGTGTTTAATTCAATCTACAACAAAGAAAGTAAAATTCAATATTTTTTTCCTAACAGTATATAAATTTATTTATCAGAATTAAGTATCGAACGCTGATTGTCTATATCTTTGTTGCGGTTATGGGGAAAACGATGGTATACGTGAAACTTTTACTATGACATTTGAATTAGGTCCAATAATTTCAAAATAAATACATTGATTGGATATTTATTATGTATTATTGTACGCTTGCAGCTGATACAAATTTGTGGTTGCTCTGTCAAATTATAAACTATAAATTACTTGCCAGACATTTGTTATTGGGAAACATGTATTATTTATAGTTGTATTGCACATGATATTTTGATAAAATAAAGATATGTTCACAATTTTTCATCAGTATAGCAATGAAAAATTTCTTGGCTAAGTTTGACCATAAACGGATTTTTTCTTAAAATATATACAAACAATAACGAAAGTAATAATTCAAAGTGATCCAGTTAGGTTTTATTGTTGTTGTTGTTTTTTAACCCAAAATAAAATACGCGTGATGTAGGTCCTCACTTATAGCCTATGTGCAAAGTTTTACAAAAAAATATCATGTTTGTATTGTGAAAGACCTATATTACATTGAAACGCTTTTAACACGGATCGGGTTAATTTTCTTTTTGTGCCCCCACGTTAGTGGCGGGCATTTAGATTTACCTTGTCCGTCCGTCCTTCCGTCCGTCCTTCCGTCCGTCCTTCCGTCCGTCCGTCCGTTCACTTTTGTGTCGCACGTAACTCAAAAAGTATTTAACCTAGAGTCATGAAACTTTACAGAAATGTTGATCAGCATGTGTAGTTGTGCACCTGGGTATTTTCGTCTGGATATTTTTAGTATTTTTAGAGTTATTGCCCTTGACTTTGTAAAATTTTGCAATTTTCAACTTGTGTCGCATGTAACTCAAAAAGTATTGGCCTACAGTCATGAAACTTTACAGGAATGTTGATCAGCATGTGTAGTTGTGCACCTTGGTATTTTCGTCTGGATATTTTTAGCATTTTCAGAGTTATTGCCCTTGACTTAGTAAAATTTTGCAATTTTCAACTTGTGTCGCATGTTACTCAAAAAGTATTTGACCTACAGTCATGAAACTTTACAGGAATGTTGATCAGCATGTGTAGTTGTGCACCTGGGTATTTTCGTCTGGATATTTTTAGTATTTTCAGAGTTATTGCCCTTGACTTAGTAAAATTTGGCAATTTTCAACATGCGTCGCACGTAACTCAAAAAGTATTTGACCTAGAGTCATGTAACTTTACAGGAATATTGATCAGCATGTGCAGTTGTGCACCAGGTATTTTCGTCTGGATTTATTAGGTATTTTTAGAGTTATTGCCCTTCACTTTGAAAATTTTTGCAATTTTCAACTTGTGTCGCAAGTTTCTCAAGAAGGATTTGACATAGTCATTAAACCTTATGGGCAGGTTGCTCAGCATATTTTAGATTTGCACCTGGGGTTTCGCTTGTGGATTTATCCAGTATTTGTAGAGTTATTTCCCTTGACTTAGTAAAAAGATTGAGAGAACAGTGGCGCGGTGGGGGCACCCGTGTCCTATGGACACATTTCTAGTTTCAATTTAATTCCTAGTACATATTTTGTACAGTTTTTACATACCCCCCCACACTAGTTACCCAATGTAATTTTATTTCAAATCTTATGTTATTAGGGTTTTTGACCTCAGTGGAGGAGATAGGGCACAAAATGGGCGCAATTTAATGAAACTCTTCTAATATGTTACAAGAATAACTCTAAGTAACATGTACGTAACATCAATGTACCACATATAAAGGCTGTAACCCTTTAGGACCTATATCTAAATGTGTTTTGAAATCAATTGTAAAAAGTCAATTAAAAATGTTCATTACAATCCCAGTTGGCGTAACATTTGTAACAATGCTGTAACATCTATGTAACAACCTTGTAACATCTATGTAACCTTATTAATTCTGATTTCCAGGTTGTTACAAGTGTTGCAGCACAAGCCTTAAAAATGGTCAGAAAACGGAATTAATAAGGTTACATAGATGTTACAAGGTTGTTACAGCATTGTTACAGCATTGTTACAAATGTTACAAGAATTTGGAGTGAAATGAAAATTTCACAGATAATTGTTACAAATGTTACAGGTTGTTACAAATGTTACAGAACAAGCCTTGAAAATGACCAAAAATCGGAATTAATGAGGTTACATAGATGTTACAAGGTTGTTACAGCATTGTGACAGCATTGTTACCAATGTTACGAGAGTTTTGCGTGAAATGAAAATTTCACATATAAGAAATTCAAGCAACAAACTTGTTACAAATGTTACTGAATTCACATGCGTTACGTAGGTGTTACTTAGTGTTACGCTTGTAACAAATGGCAATAGTTTCGTTAAATTGCGCCCATTTTGTGCCCTACGTGTTTTTGTGCATTCTTAAATAATTCATTACGAATTATTAAAGTTAGATATAAACATTCTAATATCATCACGTTCAACTTATCTTAATTCTAAGCAAATTATTTGTATTGGATAAATCAGGCGTTTTCATTCTTAATTGTATGACGAGAAAGTTTTGATGTTTTCAATTAATGAAATGATTGTTTAAATTCATAACATATTAAAGTTTCAAATGGCTCGATATTTTCACTGTCCTAAAGCTTTTCATATTAAACATTGCTTGCCTATTGATAGACATTTTCAAGGGAAATCTATAAAAAGCGTGCAAACAGCAAAATATGAACTTCGTGTTAATTGTTAAAAATGCATAACCTTCATATAGATCCTTTAAGAACAGATACGTTATTAGAACAGATATGTTACATGCAATAGCATTTTGTTCAACAATAAACAATCATAACAATAACATATCTGTGTAATCGTGCTAGTAAGTTACCATGCGTTAATGCACATCGCAGCAGATTAACATCCGGGGGGAAAAGTGTCCCTACACGCCATCTTCAGCAAATCAGATAAAAGTGCAATGCAAGCCGTGACTCGTGGACTACTAGCAACAGCACATTATTGTAACAAAGGCCAGACACGATCCACTGAACTTCGTTAAATAAAAATGTATGCTAAACACCATTTAATCAAACCTAGATACTGTTAAAAAACGACTTGAAAGTTTGCTTTTTTAATGAATAAGGCATTAACACTTGAGCTGACCTTCCAGACTTCTATTGTGTCTAGATAATTTGGAATTTGATAATTGACAAAACTGAGTCAGTTTCACAAAAAAAAGCTATTTCAAAAAAACAACAACAAAAACAACATCTATTTTCTAGGTGGCAAAACAGTTAGTGTCCATGAACTGTTACAAAACATAGGAAAAAACGTGGCATTATATGTCGAAAAAAAACTATTAAATGCGTTCCCGTCAGAACCATGTGAACAAAACGATGCTCTTGATAAAATAACATATAAAGATATTTCAAGAAGAATGTTTTCAAATTTTAGCGACTACAACGAAAATAACGGCCAGCGATTTTCCACAAAAATAATGAATACATGACGAATAAGCAAAACAAAAATATCAAATAACAAGCAAATTCGTTGAATTTATATCCCCCGCCGAGTACTGGTTATTATTAACAAAACAACTGAAGACATAATGCTTTATTTATATATCAATCATGGCATAAACAGTAATATTCTTTGAACTTGATAAATATTCAGGACAATAACAGAGCCATAACTTTGTGTTAAATAGTAAAATCTGGAAATGCCAATGAGATGTATGCATACTACATAACTAATCAAGGGCCATAAATCTGAGTTATAAGTATCTGACTGGAACAAGGCGACTATATGCACATCTCCTCTTAGTATCCCAGAAAGTTTCAAGGATGCCAGCCAGTAGAAGCAGAGAAGTAGCGAGGAAACAAATATTTTTCTATATGTATACTGCATAACTAATCAAGGGCCATAACTCTGAGTTAAAGTGTCTGACCAAAACAAGCCGACGATATGCGCATCTCCTCTTGATATTGAAGGTTCCCATAAAGTTTTGTTAAATTCCAGCCAGTAGTTGCAGAGAAGTAGTGCGGAAACGATTTTTACTCTATATGCATACTACATAACTAATCAAGGGCCATTATTCTGAGTTAAAGGGTCTGACTGAAACAAGCCGACGATATGCGCATCTCCTCTTGATATTGATGATTCTCATAAAGTTTTGTTGAATTCCAGCCAGTAGTTGCAGAGAACTACACATGTACTCCGGAAACGATTTTTACTCCATATGCATATTGCATAACTAATCAAGGGCCAAATCAAGTAACAGTTCATGGACTTTAACTTTGAGTTAAAGTGTCTGACCCAAACAAGCCGACGATATGCGCATCTCCTCTCGGTATTGAAGGTTCTCATAAAGTTTCGTTGAATTCCAGCCAGTAGTTGCAGAGAAGTAGCGCGGAAACGATTTTTACTCCATTTGCATACTGCATAACTAATCAAGGGCCATAATTCTGAGTTAAAGTGTCTGACCGAAACAAGCCGACGATATGCGCATCTCCTCTTGGTATTGATGATTTCCATAAAGTTTCGTTGAATTCCAGCCAGTAGTTGCAGAGAACTACTCCGGAAACGATTTTTACTCTATATGCTTACTACATAACTAATCAAGGGCCATAACTCTGAGTTAAAGTGTCTAACCGTAACAAGCCAACGATATGTGCATCTCCTCTTGATAGTGATGATTCCCATAAAGTTTCGTTGAATTCCAGCCAGTAATTTCAGAGACCTACTCCGGAAACGAAATTCGGACGGATGGATGGACGGACGGACAACGCCAAAACTATATCCCCCTCCCGATTCCATCGGCGGGGAATAATAAAAAACAACCCTGGTATGGACCGAGATGTAGAGATAAACACGTTATTTACAATCGTGCCAGCACTGGTAATGATGATAATAATAATAATAATAATAATAATAATAATAATAATAATAATAGAAACAGACTTAAACATGCGATTGGACAATGGAATTTTACATAACTTTACTTAATTACATTAATGAAAAGCAACTACGTAACATGCATACTTCAAACCCAAAATCATATTCGAAATTTCTAATTCTTTGAGAAGGACTATTCAAGATAATGTACCAGATATAAAAGAATTTCACAAGTGTCAAAAATCATCTGACGATGGTGAAACTTTTCATGTTGATAACACAATTTTTAACTTCGAAGGTGATATCTTAAAGTCGGCATCTACCGACAATGAAATCACAAAAGTTATTAAACATGCTAAACTGGTATATTTTTAAGTAGGTCCGATTATATTTCAAATGAATATATAAAATCCACCGAACATTTTTTTTGCCAATTTACACAAAGTTTTTAAACAACATACTACAGTTGCATATCCATATCGGTACCCTCTTTGCGAAATCTGCTGAAACTGTACCCTCTTTGTACATGCACAGGCCATTCTCTGCTCAAAACAAACAAGCGATGGATAAATAGCCAGTAAAAATTCATTGTAATAAGGAAAGGAGGTATGACACGTGGAAAAGATGTATACCACGGAACACTAGAATGTTTTATCTATGTGCTGATTTGTCATATGCCCGTTTTTCATGTACTGCAACTTCACAATAAGCTACAAAAAATCGACATGTCTTACCTCGCCCATCACCTCGACATACTTTTTGGGCTGAAATGAACCTTTGGCTTGATTATATATGCATCATACATATCTAATATGTTCATTTACATATCATCTTCGGACAAATGGCAGTATATTGTCAAAAATAATTGTAAAATTCATAAAAACACCCTACTTTCGGTTTTGCAGCGGCACGGGCTACCTCTCTTCATTTGAATTTTTATATCACAGGTACCTTGTTTGTTTGTTTGTTTGTTTCATTTTACGCCTTTTTCAACAGTATTTCAGTCATATAGGCGGGTAGTTTCCTAACCATCGTTCCTGGAGAGTTACACCAGTACTAGACTACCTTCCTCCGCGCTAAACTACCAAAGCATCTCCCGGGGATCGAACCCACGCCAGAGAGGTAACTGGACAGGTACCCTCTCATTTTAAACACACATAGGTACCCTCAAGGCACGACATATGCTTTTATTTGAGTTAATCGTTAAGTCTGTAATATTTACATAAAAGTAAGAAATACAGAAAGACAATTTACCACGTGACCATTTATTCCAGAAACTAATGACTACTTGAATAAATGGAAACAAATATAAGAATAATCCGCAAGATGTATGGCGGCATAATATTTTATGTATAACTGAATAATATTTTAGCAATGTTCTTATGTAAATGTAGGGAACGTCAGGGAGAAATCTCCCCTCTAATGTTTTCCCTGTACTTTAAAACAGTAAAAATGGAAAGGAAATACCAGTTTAATATTACATTACGAAATTGGTGATTTTATTCAAAACTTAATTATCCTGGCTTTCTTGTTAACATACAACACCATCATACTAGCTAAATGGATTTCAAAAATGTGTTAACGATTTCGATCTGTACTGGGAGCTAAAAAGATAGAAAACCAAAATATTTGTATTTGGATCGCACACCCGTGGCTCTTTAAATATTTTTTTGGTAAACGAATTACATACCTAACATAATCGATATGTTTCGTATTAAGCCAGACAGGAAAATTGAAAAACAGCTCGCGATCATTACAAATATTTTATATAAATTTATATTTAACTTCAATCTACGCAATGATCCACAGACTAAACTGTTCGATGATACAATTTTACTATTTTAACATTTCCATGTAACATTTAGGGAATAGAGAACAAAACAGACAAAGGAAAGTCCACCTAGAATTCTTTATACAAAATTTCAAATTCAAAGAAAAGTGCCCAATGCTGATATTTTATAGAGAAAACCTATCCATTATATATCATTATTATTATTATTATTATTATTATTCGTAGTAAAATAATTAAGTTTTGGAACATAATTATTCATAGCGATCAACACACGCACTCAAGTATTATATACAAGATGCAGTTACATAGTGAATACCCATTTAGATGTACATAATATATCAAGAATGATTTTAATAATACTGGTCACTGATTATATGTTTACATAAATGAATCTTCCATATCTTCTAAAAACATACATGTCTTATTCTACATCAGTTTGTCACTTATCGGAACACAAAATTGTTCAAGAATGTAGCAAAGACAAACTCTTTTATCTCCTTAAACGGCAACACAAATGTAAAGAATATCTTACTATTTTACAAAACAAAATGTACTTACCACCACGGAAATGTCGTTCTTCCAATCATAGATTACCCCTAGAATTAGAATTACTCCGTTGTAGTAATACTCCATATAACGAAAGAATTTGCACAGAATACCGAACACTTGGCGATGGATATCATGCAACCATGTCATGCAAGTTATTTAGAAATAAAAGGAAACAATTAATCCATTAATACTGTTTTGAGAACCCATATGGTAATAAATATAATCACTTACTTAACAGTACACATTTTAAAACACTAATAGAGTTTTACTTTTGCTTCACATTGCCAGGAAATATTACGAGTATAACTGATTAAAATTGTTTATTCAACTTTATTAAAGTTATTGAGTATTCTCCGATACATCGTATCTACGAATTATATCATATTTAGCACAAACAACATTTGGCACGTTGACCATAGCAGTCGATGTCATTCCTTAACGCACCATGAACAGTAACCTAACAGTATTTAACAGCCAACGCGAAGGTATTTAATCATGCTTTTCCCGGGATATGATTCTCCCAATATACCTAACAATAAATGACGCACCCTACTTTAAACGTGTTTTACAAGCTACGATATACAAGTACATAATTTAATCATTAATAATATTATAATGATATTGTTGTTGTTTTCATGTTAAAACGAACGAAACATGTAGAAGTATTCGTAAAACTCGCATTTTTAAGTTGTTTCTTTCTTTCTTTATTTTATGTTTTAATGTAAAACAGTGAAGCTCTTTCTTCGCTGCTACCCATGTTAAATTGACTATACCTGTGTTTATTTTGTCGCTCTTGTAAAAGTTTTGATTAGAATTTAAAATACTATAAATTATATCAACCAAAGTTAACTAAAATGCTTTTGATAAATAGGCTCTATTCTGTTTGTTGTATGAGTTATGTTAAAAGCGTTACATGTTTTCAATAGTCTGTTGTCATGTTTATGTGACCATTGATGAAATAAAAGTATTTTTGTTCTTGTATAACGTAAATCTTTAAAACGAATTTATGATACAGCAAAGTGCCTTTTGAGAAAAATTGAAAGTATTTCATAAATTGACAACAGCCTAGTAAACCTCAGATGATCCAGTTCTTTTACATGTCAAGTTATCGTTTTAAATATCTGATATAAGCATCCATCTTGTAGCTTATTTAGTAACATAAAAAAGATGTAACTAAGTTATTGTCTTGAGTAAGTAGAGAAAGGTCTGCTAAAATATTTGATTTCAAGGAACGTTATTCTAAGTATGTATTTTCTTTATTACGTCTGAAAGTATTCACACTAGAGCTATTTCCGGCAAAATTCTTTTACAGAACTTCACCAAAACATTTGGCTTTTGACTCCTCCTTGCTAAAAACCAATTAATTGAATTATCGTAAAAAAGTTTGGCTGTACTTCTTGCATTCAAGGGACGTATTTCTATGTGTTTGTCTGTTTGTTAACATCTCTGAAAATTTCTATTTCTAGAAATAATTGAAAACGACAGGAAAAACATGCATAATGCTTATGACACGTAAATAGTTGTTCTCCATAAAAATTAGCATTAGCATGAGTATAAACGGTATTACATATAGCGCTTTACTGCCAACTATCTTAAGGTGTGTATGTTTTTTGCTTTGACATCGATTGTATCGTATTTGGGTTATATGGTCACAATTTTGGTTTAAATTCAAATTCACTAAACAGTAACACTCAAATTATCTTGACATTTTTCTTGTTCTTGTGGATAACATAACGTGTTCATTTTTGTTAAGATATTATGCATTCAATTTGATATGTTCCGCTTTGGTAATTAAAACGTGTAAAATGTAGCATTGAACAAAATAGCTGAATAAATTTTAATAATTTACTTTATGTTCAAAGATCCTACAACAATGTTCATATACTAGGCTAATCCATAGAATGATACATTTTGTTATAAACAAAGGTATTATGATGTAGGAAATAAAAATACACTGAATACATTGGTTCGTTCACTGTTGGAAACATTACGTGTATTCGTGTATTCTAAAAATTGTAACTAGTCATTATACGTTAATTTTGATATAATTCATGCCGTATCACTTTGTCTAGACGATTCTACATTGTATAAATGTAAAAATGACTACATGGAGAAAAATAAAAGAGCAGATTCATATTTTCTAGACTGTCATATATCAATTAATATACTATTTTATTGTTACGATTGTAAATTAACATTGTATTTACGATATTTTGTACATACATTGTACCGCACACCAGACACAATGAGGTTGAAAAATCTGTGCTAAGTACCTCATATTTGGATTAAGAAAATAGACTTTGATGTGGAGGTCTTTATAGAAAACTTAGTCAAGTTTCAATTCTGTATTGCTTGAAATAAAAAGCCCTTTTTAGCCAAATAAATTTTTGATTTGTTTTGTAAAACAATATACTTGTAGATTATTATAAGCAAAATTATCAAAATAGTATTTAAACAGTAACCGAATTATATTTGAATGCAGATAACATGAATTTATCATAAATGAATTGAAGGTTCGTAAGAAATGCATTTAGTCGTAAGTAAATTGTGAATAACAACGGGATGCAAATTGAAGTTAGCACAAAGCATGTTAAAAATGTAATAAAATTCGAAAACAAATTCAGAATATTATCTTTGAACATTAGGATTGTGACGTCGAGACAACATACAAGGAAAAATCAGTCACAATTACTTAAAATTGTTAAGAAAAGCATTAAATTTTGTTTGTTTTGTATGTATGCTCATGCCCTTACATTTCGTGTTCACTATGCAAAACAAATATAAATTCTCTATATCTTTATCAAACAAGTTCTTATGATGACTGAATCAATTGTTTAAACAGTAGTCTGAATAGTCTTCTAATATGTGCATAGTTTGGTCTTATTTATTCATTTTCTCTTGTTGAAATGACAGATGCATTTTCTTCACATAAAAATATTCTTTAACGTGTTTATATTAGGCCCTATTACTATTATTATCTGGATAAAACTACTTCTTTAACTAACTCTCGATATCTCCAAACCACGTAGAGTATTCAACAAATAAGAAGACATTAAATCTGACACTCAATTGTTTGTTTATTTGATAAAGAGTTATGGCAAACCTCTTATCTCTTTTACAAGCAATGTCGCAGCAGTTTCACATTTCAAACTAACAAGTGCAATATCTGCTTAAATGAGAACTTATGAACGTTATAATGACGTCGGAAATCTAAATTGCAACTAAATCGAACTTTCCGATCCGTTTCATCAATCTTCGGATAAGGACATGGAATGGATAACACAACGGTAACGGTACTTCGGTCTACCTATGGTACAAAACTTAATCATACAAACATGCTTAGTATATATTTGTCGATAAAAATTTACAAATGTTTACTTGTTGACGATATTTCTGATTAAGATTATTGTAATACATGTAGTACATCAATTGGCATTTAATTTATTAAATTGCTCCTGATCATCAAACATATTTTCCAATCAAAATTTTACGGAAATAAACTTTATTTGCCGTTTGATGTCAAATAAGTACATGTGTTACTCATGCCTTTTGTTTTACTTCAAATCTAAACTCACTTGTTAGAACTACTGTCAATCTGTATGAGCTCCGACATTATTATGATTAATCGGCGAGGGGTTCCAGATACAAAAATCTAATTTGATATTTCCTTCAGGAAATGGATGATGGGAGCACACTTAATTTGACTCGTGACTGAATGTAAATAACAAAATAATAATAAAGAAATTTTTTTTATTAAAATTCATATGGCAAAGTTACTTTACCAAAACGGGAATGACATACAACAATAAAATCTATATACAGTGTATGTAACCTTAACAATAAATAAAACAATTTACAAAGTAGTCATATTCAAAAAGAAAGAAAACAAAGATTTAAAATAGGAAATATAATTATTTTCCATCAATAAAAAAATACATGGCAGCATACAACAGTATCGTACAAAAATATTTTATTGTAATACAGTCGACTAGACATACATGTTTAATCAAACACTACTTCACTAATTCAGACAATAATTTGGGTTGATATGCATAAACAAAAAAGTGAAACCACTATATCTATTGGAGCAGTTTCATTTAAATTAGGCATCGATTCAAAGAAAGATTTTTTAAACTGGAAAAAATTAAATAGCAAAATCAATCGTTGAGGTAAAGATCAAGAGTAAGTTTTAATTTTAGAAAGATGGTTATACTAATTGCTAAATGTCATTTACTCTTAGTCTCATAGAGTCTTCTTGCCCTCATGCCTGACCCTATCTGTTAGTTTTTGGTCGGAGTTTGATTAAAATATACAGGAACAAAGGGTAAAATATTGGATCTTACATTCGTTGTCATTTTGTAGACATATATTAGTCTAGGCAATTGTTAGCGAGCTAGATAATATTTCAGGGAAGAATGTAAGTAAGTCAATATTATAAATAACAATAAAAATAAAATTCTACGTTAACACATGATACATCAAATTCCAAGAAAAGTCTTAACCAATCATGTGAAGTGCATTTTTCAAACTGTATTCGCCAGTTGACGTTCTTTCGGATAAGTGAGGTCCGGAAGTTTTTTTATATTGATGTTGGTTTATGAAAATATGAAGAAATAGACAAAATGAAAGCCTAAATATTTTAAGATCAGACATCAAGACAGAACTGTATGGAGAAGATGCAATGTCGATTATATATTGAAATATTACGTTTAAAATTAGTGACGTCATTTGATAACAAATGTGAAACCTAAATGATGTAATCATATCAGTCAACGATGGTAAAGTTTTCGTGAACATCACTTTTTTGACACAAACGTGTATGCTTACAGATAACTATCGAATTCGAGAAGAAATAGATCATAGAACTGTTACTCTTGTAAAATATCACGAAAAAGGTTGAACTGAAATTGGTTGGTACATTCGAGGTAGGGAATTAATGCAAGATAATAGCACCAACATTGTGGATAATTTTGTTGATTACGGAAAGAAAACTAAAAGTATCTGACGCACACACGTTTAATAATACCTTATATAAGACAATTTGAAAACGTAGGGGCAATATATCTTTAAAAAACGTTTGAAATACAGAGTACAAGAATTTCGATTTATACATTCTGATAGACGTATTAACTGCAGACGTTTACAGTGGCTGGGATTCACGGGAATGGGGCGTTGAAGGACTTAGACCATCACTTAAACAAGGTTCTAAACTATCTTTTCTAGAATTAGTAATTTCTGTTCTTTGGCCAACTGAGTTATTAAAGTGAAGACTCAATGTGGCATTCAACCGTTTTGAACTAGAATGTCCTTCCATATGGTAGCGTCTAATGGATCTCATGATTTGTGTTGCAACCTGTAAAATATGAAACTTAAATTAGAATCTGATTCTACATAACTTAATGCACTGTGAACGTGTTAACATCAATATATATCCATATTCTGTATCATTTTTTATAATTGCATTGAACTTAGCCACAAAAAATATGAATCTATGAAATATTCTTTTAGCTATTCATGTAAACATTTTCACCATTGCATTTGATTATTTAATCGACTGTATATGTTAATGGACGTAAAATCAATTGATCTTTTTTAAAGCAAATCAGTAATTTTTGTTTCATTTTTGTAATAGATTTTCATGCACACCAACAGGCCGTTTCAAATTTGTCAAGCTTAATTGGTCAATAAAGATCTCAGGTGCCCCCTCGGCACGTTTGAGCATCTAAGTAGAACTGCCGACCTTCCGTAAGCAAGCTGCCTCACACAAAAGAATGAAAAGTCTCTGGCAGGACTCGGATCCACAGCAAAGAGGGTCGACATATAATTATATTGAAAGGAAAAAAATGTAAGACATTTGCTTTTAAAAGATGATAACTTTTTACCTCTCCATTGAAAAAACAGAATATCAATGCTACAATAAGTCCCTGAAACAAAGATGGGCTTTCGTTAGATAATAACATTGTTAAAGACTTAGTCAGCATGTATGTCTTAGCAATAGCCAGGGAAAATAAAAGTTGATTTAAGTTTTTATTATTTGAACTTATTTAAGTTCATGATTATTTATTTAGTGTGTGGGGTCGAGCATGATGTAAATTTTAATGACTCGCCGGAGAAATTTCTCTCTGACAACTGATCGAGGGTATTGAGTCTTATGGTACCCTGTTCTACATCGCTGATTAAGAAAGCATGTATGATAAGTGGTTAGACACTTGTTGTAGAGAATTTGTATTTATTATTGGTTAGTTGTCCAGAAAAGCCGATTAGGTAGACCGACCACAGAGATGTGAAAATCGGCGAGAAAACTAACTATTAAAAGAATCAAACAAACGAATTAAGTATATTTATATTATACCTGTGAGTTTATAACTATTTCTGTAAATCTCTCGTAATGTACAGCCACTTGATTTAGAGGCTCCTTTCTATAAATAGTAATGGCCAGTTGAACACCAAAAAGTGGAATAAGAACAAATGTTGCTTTCAAGGCACGACTGAAATACAAACAGTGAAATAATAATTGACAAAGGTGTCGTAATAAGCATAATTCTTTAAGGGCTTTCATGTTTTAATGTGGAACACTGATTCAGACGGAGCTAGGTTGCGTAGTAGATAGTTTGCTCTAAGCTCTGCCGTCAATCATGATCCCCATTCAAACTAAGCTAGCAACATTTGTAATCCTGCCTTAGTGGCGTTTTAAGGTATTCAATTGTTCACTATCATGAAAAAACAACAATTAGTAACATGTATCTCTATCATTGAATCAAGGAACGCTTTAAATTAAAAGCGTTGTTCTAAAGCAAATAAATTGAAATTTTGCTAACTAGATATCTATGACTTTAAATGATATATATTGCATTTATTAAACAAGACATATATTGCTAACTAGATATCTATGATTTTAAATAATACATATTGCAGTTATTAAACAAGACATAAAGCGTGCATAATTTTTCTAAGTAAACGACGAAAACATTTTGATATTTAAATGCCTTTTGTGAAGAAATTGCACACAGAATCTTTCAAGACAAATATTACAATCCTAGCAATAATTTAAGCTTATTCCAGACTTTTACAATGTTATTTCTTACCATTGCGATTATAAATATAGGTTTTGCAAATTAAAAAAAGTTACCGGAAATTACTCGGTTCATTTGGGTGTGCCTGAAGCTGTGTTAACAAAATTCGAAGAATACTACACAAGAAGAAAATGTTGATCTGAAATAAACAATGGTAAAATTAATGCAAAGGAAGATCGTTTTGTTAACGGTTTTAATAATTTTCTAGTTATCCTGTTTAATCGAGCTTGACACGAGTTTCGAATATAATATACCTAACTCAAAATAACCCTAACGGCAACATTATTTTAAGGTCTATGAAAACAATACACACATTTAAATATAACAATGAGCGTTCTCTATCAACATGAAACGCTATATATTTTTAAATTAAGATTTCAATAGCATTTAATAGTAAAATTTAGTCATTTAAAACTCATTGTGCTTCAGACGATATTGACAAACAGAAGGTTACCGAGTTTGAAACAAAAATATGACTCAGACTTAAATTATAAAAAAAACATGTTACATTACATTATTTAATCAAACTCCATATTTATGTTAATCTAATTAATAAGCAATTCTGGTGGAATGGCATAGATAATCTCACATGTTTGACAGATGCAACAATGAAAAAAAACTTTTAGTTTTCCCCGACGTTCGGCGGGTTTCGGACATTTACGAACGGAATACGCAGAAGACGTTCGCCATTATGTTGTACATATAACTATATATAGCACAAACTAGTAAATGAATACAAAGTATTGAATACGGATACAGACTTTCTTATTTCTGCAGTCGAAGATTATTGTATATTCACCAGATACCTGGTACGTATATATGTATAATAAATAATGTAGAAGGTGAATTACTGTAAGGCAAGCCAAGTTTGGTGCGTATATGATATACTCCTTGTCCCCAATACTGATAGCCCAGCAACTGTAACATAATTGTGTTATTACAGGAATTAATGAAACATATAAAATAATTGATATATAGATTAGTCGAACATTTTATTTCATATCTTTAAATAAAATTATCTAATGTTTGCTGTGTTTATTTTGGCATTGATAAATGTCAGTTAAAAGTGATTTCTCTCGCCAGTTTTCAACAACATGCTCATGTCATTGATGCATTACTTACTTTAAGGTAATTATCATATATACATGTCTAGATAATATAGAATAAAGGGTACGTCTTGGGACATTTTCGAACACTTGGAACTACCTGCTTATAATTCAAGAATTTTTTTCACAACCGATACCACACGGAAACAATATTAAAATAAATAAAAGTTTTATATTTTGCAATTATATTAAAATGTGACCATAAAAATATTGCTGCCTCATACAGTGTTCTCAGTTAGCTTGAAAATAACAACAACAAAAAAAAACAGAACAGAAAACAACGCAAACCTTTCATTTGCGGACACAACTCTAATTACTGCGTACGCCCCGCAAAACAGTAACGGAATACCTAGAATTTAAATATACATATACAAATACAAACTTAATGTTAGAAAATATGATAAAATCAAATTCATCTATATGCGGCAGTTCACTATCTAACTCATACTAATCTAATGCGTTAATATGTTACGAATTAGACTAAAATACCACACATAAACATTTACATATCATATACATCGCAATTCCTTGCTCAATGTCAAAGACATTGTTTATGCTATCAAATGTCCATTTCCCGATAAATTATTGTGATCCTCACCCAATGTCATGCCTAAATCTTACTATCTTTTATCATGTCAAATGTCATAATTTCTATATCGTGCAGTTCCAGACAATTTATGTTCCTATAAATAAACCTTTTATCTTTCCTTAACAAGTTCAGAGAGTAGTGTATCTTAAATAGAAGGTCACAGAACTCTTAAGGGCACATAAAATCTCAGAAAGAAATATTATATTCTTTTTGTAAAAGGGAAAACGTGTACAGTAGTAATTATAGATTAGGAATATTCTTTACTTTTTATCATCTGCTGTAAATTATGCCGAATGTAAATTTCTGATACAGGTTGCAAATTGTAAACAAAGTGGTATTTAGACTTTCATACAAAATACTTTATAACTATAACTGTATCAATTGTCAAAAGCAAAGTTCACCTATATAGTCAATGAGTAACACTTTCTTAACTTTAACTAGACATCAAACAAAAATAAATTGTTTTTTTTTTTAAATAAAAAGATAAATCTGTTTTTTTTGGCTTAATGTGCCTTTAATATTCGTCATTAAAGTTATAAACTATTTTACTCACCCCAACCTGCTAAATATATAAACAGAAGTCTCTTTGGTGGAGAGAAAGCATTTGATATCAGTCGATAAAGATAAAACCCTTCACAGAACATCCACGAATAGTTTGTGCTTGAAAAATACAGCTTCAAGAAAGACAACAATTTGCAAGTGGCCTGAAGAATAAAAATCATGCTTGGTTATATGCTTATAATTTAACATGCGTGTTATGTTTTGGTAGATAACGAGTTAATTTTTCTAGGCATAGTAACGAAGTAAAATCTTACTATTAATCAAGTGACAATGTTTTAGTTTTGAAAAAGGAACAGAACAAGGGATGAAAATCATAAACTTATACAAGTTGCAATAGTATATTAAAGTTTTGTACATATACATAGATATATCGTAGACGAATCCTTATTTACTTTGATCTGATAATTTATCCATTAAATAAATTTAATTATATGATATAATACAATTAAAAGATAAAGTTATGAACATATCCGTATATACTGTTTTTCCGAATAATAATTGTTAGGTATCAGAATTTGACGAGGTTACAGGAGATGTTTGATATCGCTTTGTTTGGTGAAATAAAGTTAATGGCTTTGATACTACATGTATAACAATAAAATTCCTACATATTTCAGGTTCAGTTTATAAATATTTTTGTGACAAAGAAAAGGTTAAGTTTTATTTTGCAAAATATTCATTAACTACAGTTCTAAAATATGTTCTTTCTTACTGTATTCCTATGCATCAGTGTGTCTTTCATATGGCGGTTGGTAATTTTGTCGTATGTTACAAAGAGATTCCACATAAGACCAAGTGCGTTACATATGATGAATGAAATAAAAAAGTTGATATGAATTCGGATTCTGTGTTGCCGTCTAAGATTTCTGTAAAATAGATAACAAACGTGCATTAATAGCCCCTTTTTCAGAGACTGTTGTAAACGCATTGCAATTACTAGTGTGACAATTTTTCATTGGCGCTATAGAGTCTTAAAATCATAAGAATGAAATGCAATTCAAAAAGAGATTTCACGGAATACAATAAAAATAATTTTAATTTAAAACAAAAATGCAGAGTTCGGTTTGTTTCCATGGAAAGAAAGTTGATTATTTTCTTACGAATCTATTCGTACAAAATTTTTATTCCATTCTAATGAATGAATTTAAAGAGATTAAAATATGTGGTGTATAACATAACCTGAAAACAGGAATGAATGCTCATTTATGTAAGCCCAGGCGTGAATAAATTGTGTTTTGTGGGATTTAAGGTTTAAAATAGTGGGGACAATTTTACTTTAAATAAACCCTATTTTGGACAAAATTTTTGAAAATGTATTTAACTTACCCAATTTTAATTTACTTAAAAAATAAATGGTCCAAATTGATACACTTCTAAGTAAAAATTTTGATATTTAATAACAACTGAAAAAGTCTTATAAAAAATTTTTCTTACAAAAAATTTAAAATTGAATAAAAGGACAATTCGCTTTAAATCATAACTACCAGTTAAAACAAAGCTTACTTATTTGAACCGATTAAAGATTGAATAAAATTAATGTAAAGCTGTTTCCAGATTCACCTTTTCAGATTCATGAAATCAATTACCCTTTGAAATAGGTTTGTTATTTTTCATTACACAAATAAAAGGGCAAAATTCATTAAGCAGTATTAGACAATTAGTAGCAATGACTTTATTATCTAAATTTAAGTTACACTTAAGGTTTTATGACTACTTTTCAGCTGTTCTGTTGAAAATAGACGTCAGATACCAATAAGTACATTATTTCAGACAGGGGATAAAATCCGAGTAGAACCACTGATTTAACCCATAACCTTACTGGATGGCTACTTCACATGGAAGAGCCTGAAGTTCAAGGTGGGCTTTGAAGCCACAGCGGTGATGGACTCTTGTAAATAATAAATTGTGTAATTCATTACGTTTATAAGGCATATATTGTAGATATTACAGAACACTTACTTATACAAGAGGAATATGATAACAGATGGGACCAATAGTAGTAAACTTGCTACCTGACAGCCAACTGATATGTAAATAGTAACACGTATCTCCTGAAAAAATGAACACTTCTGTTAGAATAAGAACTACAGTATGCACATTCCTAAAATTAGTGACAAAGGGACACATTATTTTTTAAAAAACACAATATTATAAATTATTCCTACTATTTATAGATATTACATGAATGAGCTTACACAAATATATGTAATATTTGACATCCCTCATAAATTAAACTGAATGTTAACCTGAGAAATAAAACGGAATCCCTAAATAACGCCCCAAAAGATAAAATGTTGTACACTCGGTTTGACTGATATATAAAGTTATACGATTGTGACAAGTAAAACGTTGTACTGCACAAACACATATTGTAGAGGAAATGCAAATACATGTTGTACAGTATTTGTTGTCATGGAGTTTTATGAAAATAAATATTTCACGACTGAAGTCAGTGGCACCTTTTCCAATGATTGTATATGTAGGTTATTAAATGGAAATACGAAATAAAATCACTATAACATCAATATCAAAGCTAAAGGTAAAATATATAAAATAAAATATTGGCTGAGTATTTAAAGTATCGGACTTTAAATCGGATCATCGCTTACTGCATGGGTTCTAACCCCATTCATGAACAGACCGTCGTTTCCTTTAGCACAAACCATTACACTTATTGCTCAGTACTGGTTGGTACCAGGAACGAATTCCACAAATCTACAAGCTTATAACTTCATATGCAACAAATCTTTCTGTTAAAACGTAAGAAAATCTGTCAATGTTGATAGTGCAAAATCTCTTTCTTTGTCGTTTTACAAAGCTTGATATGATATTATATAGATTTTATGTAATACAATTCTTAATCTACGTTCAATTTCATAAAACATATCATAAGTATACTAATACACAGATTTATAAATTAATAGTTTACATCATTGCTCATAAATAGGACATTTGCACCCTTGTTTTGCCATTTTCTGACGTAATTATATTTAAATGTATAGATAGAAAAAATGTAGTGAAAATGATTTGTCGTTATACTAAAACAAAACAAGCTCAAATGCTCTAACAATATACCGGTTTGGTAAATTAATTTGCCTCTTTAATAGTATAAGATAATTCATTTGCCAATGTTTTGCGAGGCTGTTTTAGCTTCTTTTGTGTATAAATCATTTGTAAAATCAGTTACAGTGTGTTTGTAAATTTGTACAAAACATGATGTTCTTGAATTTCATTTCTTGAATAAAATATATGGAGATCAGGTGCTCTTATTACAATCACAATTTATCGGAGGAGTACGCAGCTGTCAGTCCGTAATTGCACGAGGCGCTAGCGAAATTAAAAGTAACATGGGCAATGCAATGTATGCACACATTCTTTTGAAGTGTAAACAACATTCTTTGTATTAATGAAATGAATGCATGTGATTAATTTCCAATTAAAAAATAAAATAGAAAATTAAAGTCTTTGTTTTCAGTAACATTATTAACACATGGGTTAAACAATTATTTATTTATCTTGTTTTGAAATGCTATAATAATTATAAAACCTTTAATTAAAAATAAACAAAGACGAGTGCGGCTGACTCACTCAAAAGTAAAATGGTTTAAATGAACGAAAAACAGTGCAATTCGATAACTCGGAAATTAACAAAAAATAACAACCAGATAATTAATAGCTAGGTTACTGCAAATATATTTTAAGTAGATCCTAAAAGCCTCGAAACATAAGAAACATTAAATTTGAAATTGATAAAGAGATCTACTGGGTCATTTAAAATGTTATGTATGCAAACGATAATTGACAATCAATGTTTTGTGCGATCCTCAACCCCATTGATTTAAAGGCGTTTAATTGTTTGTATATATGTTTCTGTGAACGACTGAAATGATAATTTAAATTGTTATACAATTCTGGAAAGTAGAACCCCGCGAGTCGGATGTGTCGCCTTGTGAACAATATAGTTTAGGAGAATTCATGGCCAGAACAAAAATGAAGAAAATAAAGAAGTGCAGAGTACCGGTTCTTGTACACTGCATTTTTTAATGAGATCTATCATCCAATAGTGTTTAAAGTCCATAGCTTTTATACTTTAGGAGAAATGGCCTGGACAAAAATAAAGTATGGAAATTAACAAAGGGAGATAACTCAAAAAGTAAGAAATGGAGAGTATCGGTTCTTGTGCACTGCACTTTTTCTTAATTAGATCTATCATCCTATGAAGTTTCAAGTCCATAGCTTTTATACCTTAGGAGAAATGGCCTGGACTAAAATAAAGTATGAAAATTAACAAAGGGCAATAACTCAAAAAATAAAAAAATGCGGAGTACCGGTTCTTATGCCCTGCACTTCTTATTAGTGAGATCTATCATCATATGAAGTTTCAAGTCCATAGCTTTTATTCTTTAGGAGAAATAGCCTGGACAAATATAAAGTATGAAAATTAACAAATGGCAATAACTAAAAAATTAAGAAGTGCAAAGTACCGGTTCTTGTGCACTGCATTTCAGGTCATTAAAACAAACATGCATACCAAGTTTGAAGTCAACCCGACTGATAATTACTTACTTATGATCCGGACAAGCTTAAGGGGACGCGGCCGACGCCGACACCGAAACAGACGCCGACGCCGACAACGAGACCGCCGACAAAAGTTACCCCTATATATCGCAATTTTCAAGGCGAAACAAAAATAATACCTGTCTCGTCTATGAAACACCCTAAGTAGAGTTATTCAATTAACGAAACTAACAAAAATACTAAAACTGTGATGCAGTCAAATTACTACAAGTAAAAAGTAAAATTTATTTAATTGATCAAAATTATTAAAATCAGAACTGGAGCCAGGACACAACCGCAAAGTAAAGTCCTTAAAGCGAACAAAAACTGTAGCCAGCTAGATGCAAAGTAAAATATTTGAAGAAAAAACGAAACAAAAAAATCGGTTCTTAGCTAGGAAAAAAAATTCTCAAAAGAGACGAAAATAGTTGAATCAATACAGCAGTCAGGAAATAATTTCAAAGAAAAGTTCCTTAATGGAACAAAAACTGCAACCAGCTAGCAGCGAAGATAAATGGAAAAAATAAAATCAGTACTTTAAAGCAGCACGCCTCCAGATTCATGCTAATTTTCATGAAAATTTTGAAAATGTATTTGAATGTGTAATATTGTGAAGTAACCAAAAGAAAGCAATTTACACAGTATCAATGGCACTTACAAACCACGCAAATAACCGAAAAGTGATCAAAATATGCATAAATAGCCTTTGCTGTGTTAGTAACGCCGAAGAAATAGAGTTGTAAATACTGAAAAATCTGTAATTGATCACTCATTATATGTAATATTACTTGAATCTTGGACCTTTTTACTTTTCCTTACATCTTAGTACATTTTTGTCAAGTTTGATTTCATTGAAATATTTTGACTCATCTGGAGGCATTTAATTTTAATCAGGTAACAGTAAAGTAGGTTTTTTTAAATAAACGAACATTATGTACAATATACAAATATTACAAATACCTTTACAATGATTAAAATAATTACAGTAATAGAGCCATTGATCTTGAAATTATGTGATAGTACATGTCACTGAATGCACATATAACATAAATACCTTGTGCATAAGACAAGAAGTACAATCCGTCCATTCACGTCCATCTTTTGTAAACTATGTACCATTTTCACGACAGTGTTTTACAGCCATTTCTGTAAAAAGAAAATTGCTTGATAATAAGCTAACAGTGCATCTATCTGTCTGATTCAAACTAACATGTGGTAATAGTAAATATATATCTTTGTTTGAAAATTTAACGTATTTTTACAGTGTATTCCTTTGCCAAGTATGTATTGTTTTAAAGATTGAATGTATGTCATGTAATTTTGCCGGAGAATGTTATGTTTTAAGGTTCTAATGGCATTTTTGGTATCCAATGACTTTCTTTATAACAAATCATTTCCTGAATTTTGATATGTCTAGATTTACATTATAGTTCTTTATCAACAAAAACTGTTCATTTTGTATTCTTTTTTCCTTAAGTATTAGAAATTGCATGATTTTATATCAACTGATAAAAAAGAAGAATAGTTTTTTAAACATATCTTTCTTTAATCACAGAATATGCTACCTGTGAGAATGACAAACTATCTCGCTAACATTAATTTTATTTGCTTTATTTGCAGTAAGATCTTTTCATCACCTTTTAACAAAATAAACAAAAGCGACAGAAATTATGGATGCAGAAATCAATAAGCGTGGTCAATGATTCTTGTGTATGCAACAATGCATGAACATAATCATCGTGGTAGTATATCATTTTCATATTCCTCATATTTGTCATCAATTGCTCCTGCATAAACCATTAACCTGTAGATACTGAAAGTAATATCCTCACCACGAATTTGGGACCAGGTCAGACAGAATGTCATTGCAGTCTGACAAGGCCCGATTCTGTAGGTAGCTATTTTTCTGCACTAAGGTATTAAAATCTCGTTAATTTCAAATGGACTGTTCCCCATTTTAACAGGGAATGCCATGAAATCATTAGTTAATTATCTTATGAATCACATTGATTATAGAAAACACGATAGAGTCAGAAAAATGGCTTAAAAGTGGCATTTTATATTAATTTTGCCACTAAAACTTTCAATAGTCATAACGCTTATTATAACATAACTTTATGTAGAAATATCTAATATCGCTTTACTTAATGTTTACAAATAGGAACGAATTAAAGTACTCGTAAGTCATAATCGGGGACAATCAATCTACTATCCATTTGTTTCACAACACTGATAATGAATAATTTATTCATAAATCATAATTTATATAAACACATATAGAAATAATATGGGATTACTTGTGGAGTAATTGATAATTACAAAGTAGATATTACCAAACCGTGTTGAAGCGACCGGCCTCTAGATTCAAGATAATAAGTAAAATTAGCCCTTACTGCGTTGGTAGAAGAACCGGTATATTTATTAATGCTGCAAGATCAGATCTTAACGGAACAAAACTAAAGTCATGTAAATAATTACTTGAACCTTTAAATCGTATAAGTTTTCTTAAAATCTTGTCACAGTTTTCCAAGTCTAATTTTCTTGTAATATCTGGTTCATTTGGGGGCAAGCAACTTTAAAATCAGCGTGAAAAAAGCAAGTTCCAAACAAAAACACATATAAATAAAACATTAAATTCGTATAATGATTTATCCATTTTAAATTAAATACGCGTAATAATTAGTGCTACCTCATAAGACACACTCTCGACAAAAAAATATTTTTCGATGCATTTATAATTCTTACAAGGCATGAAGAAGTAAGCTATCGGAAGCATGCTTTATGTCAATTTCTTGGGAAAATTTGTTGTAATGGGTTTTCATCGACAGGCGCCCTATTCCATTCAAACAAACACATTTCCATATAAAAGGTTTTACAAAGCAAACACAAAATTCATTTTGCGATATCAAGATGTCATCAATTTAAATAATCTTTTCCTAGGTTGTGAAACATGTAATTTGTCTGGTCGAACATTTCATAAGGGATTTTAAACTCCTAATGAATTTTGTCTTTTTTACAACTTCCGCTGCTTTAACAATATGAATAGATTTAAAAATAACATGAATAATTTTGAACCTTATAAATAAATGTATTGTAGCTGATTATAAAATCTAATTTCCTTATTAGCAAACAGTGTATCTTAGGCGTGTTTATATTCCGGTAGGTTAGGGAACGATGATAGTTCAGAAAAAATATTTTTAGATCTTGCTTTTTATATTGAAAGACAGTGATGTAAATCGAGATACATGTCTCACAGCTGAGATACAAGAAATAATAGCCCGACAAGAGGACTCAGAAAAAGTGCCTTTAATTAATGTATACTTTATTTTGTACCCCCTCCATGCATTACACGCACGTACGTTTACTAACTAACTAACCAATAATCATACTATAAATTAATTTATATACTGTAAAATAAATAATTTTATATGGCGGAAAAATTAGAAATTATTGAAGTATATATAGGTTTCGTAAGCATGAGGTCTATAAGAAAATACCATGAATTAATGAATATTTTAAATGAACAAAAGGGTTTTGATCCTTTTTAGTTACTAGCCCTTAAAATTGTTTCGTTGAACGGTTTTCAGCGTTATTTATTCTTACTTGCTGATGATTGAATGTCGATGTTATAATTAAAAAGATGTAAACGGTTGATGACGTTACTTAATGATGATGTTTACGAATCGCATCATAAAATAAATTATCTTCATGAGAAAATGAAAGTTTTTGTGTCTTTTTTTTAAATAAAATACAGCTTCTCATCGGTAATTGTTGTTATTTTCAGTCAAACTTCATGTAAAGTAAAGCTTGCACAGGGCAAGAAATTTTTAGCATGCATTTGGATGTTGACTATGAATCCATAAGATTGATTTACTCGAATACAATTGGGATATATTAAAAATAGATAAATACTTACCGTCCGTCAATTGTGTTTTTTACATCAACATGTATAGTCTGGTACGACTGTCGGCGGTTGAGCGGTTGTCTGCCCATTTTATTGTACGGTGTGCTCACGAGTATTAAAATCTGGTCAACAACGGTCCGTTCTCATATGATTTCTTTACGTTAATGTGTGTGCAATTCTTATTCAGAATGTTCACTACAGCACAATTTCTCAAGTTTGTTAAGGTGTTTAATGACTTAACGTTACTTTGTTCACAGAAAAGATTCCTAAAAATGTAAATACGAAGAATGGCAATAAATAATAGTTGTTGATAACGTAATACAATAATATGAAAATGATAATGTGTTGACTATTAAGTGTCAAAGCAAGCAAGTACCATAACAGACACCTTAAGTATGTCCTTTCCTATGCCGAACCGCGAGTTTTTACCAACACAACAACATGAGTATCAAACGCGCTTGCATTAAGGACGGAATTGACACTTGTCAGGCGAATATAATGGCGCAATCCTAACAAACTGAAGTTTGGAAATGTCGGATTTTTTTTCTTTTTGAACTTGCCGGATCCGGATAGAAAAATTCTGCAATTTAAACTTCTAATCACATTTATGGAACAGAAAAAAAAGAACAACAGATATGGATGAATTCTATTATTATGTTTTTAATCCTCCCATTACGCTGCAATGGGGGATTTCCCTATAACGATATTCCCAATACTAATATTGGGAGATTGTTCCCATTTACGTTATAAGTGAGTTCCGCAAATGGGATTTCTTAATTCCTTCAAATATGTGCATTAAACACTGATAAATTTACTATAAATACATAATAATCCACTTATTTAAAAGAAAATTGTACAAAATAAAATGTTTTTCCTCCCACTATTTTTTATTTCTCATGTTAAGAAATGGAGTTTTAATCCATTTGACCTCCATTAGAAGGTGAAAACCCCACTGGAGAATGGATAAAACTCATGACTGCCTTCCCAGCGTATAATTATTTGATTAATTTTATATTAACTGCTAATTATCGTCTTTATCCACAGCATCTAAATTATTGTTTATACTTTTTATACTAAAACTACATTAAACACTTAAGGGTTTTAAAATTCCGGAATAGCAAACTTATTCCGGAGGCTTTTAAATATGACGCGTTTAATAAATAATAAAACGCGTCTAGGATATATTGTAGGAATTACTCTTCAAACTATAGAGATATGTTTAAAGAGATACAATCTATGCATGTTACAGATGATGCTGTTAACTGCTTAGAAAAGTAGTTGTGGGACTATGCAGCTAATTTGATTTTTTTTTTATAAAAGTTTGTCATTTTTCTCATAACAAAGAAACCAGACCGAGTGACATTTCAGGTACAATAATATGATTTCATAATATAAATTGTCATGTCGCAAAGTTTTAGAAAGAAAATTGTTGACTTATTATGAGTTTCAATTCAAATCTATGGTAAATCTTTACAATGTTTATGGTTAGTTGTTACAAGGAGATTGTTTGCTCTATAGCTACACTAGATAATATTGTTACACTATAGATAAAGAGCTTCTTAAGTTTTATACAATTTTTAAATTATTGTCGCGAATGTCTGCAGGGATCTATTTAATAATAACAAATTATACACGATATAAATTGTTTATGAAATAAATAATATCATAATATTAGACAGTTAGATGTATGTAGATTGTATGGTTAAGAGTACAGCAAACATTTTCTTTTACTGACAAAAACATAAAAAGTATATGTCTTTATATCATTAATATAACAGGTATTAAAGTAAACACAAAACATATTTAAAAAATGAAAACATCAAATTATCAAATTCAAAAAAAAAATCTTTTGAATTATTTTATGTGTTTGCGTTACTATTTTTTACGTTTCTATTTTAGAACTCTAATTTTGACAGAAAATGATCTCAGTGTAATGAGAGAAGGTAATTGACTTTGATTGTAGAAAATTAGTTATTATTTTCCCTTATTTTAGTGACTTTCATTATTTAATATTGCTAGGCTTACTTTTGTCAAAACGGACTCGTGTTATTTTTGTAAACATTATTTCCAAGGCGGTTTCCTTTTCATCGTAGCTACCGTTCTTTTCGCCACGGCTCAATACTTACTGAAATTACTTATTTTACTTATTTACTATCAAAACAACAAATCAATACGGTATAATTATACGGTGGCACACATGTGACATTTGTGCGTTTTTATTTATCTCGTGCGCACGGCATACTATGTTGTGGTCATGAGTTACTAAGTCTTGCGCATGAGATAATTAAATGGTGCGCACGAGATACTATGTCGTAGCCACGAATAACTGAGTGGTGCGCAAGAGATTATTAAGTGGTGCGCACGAGATACTTTTTATTCGCCACGAGTTAATAAGTCGTGGCCACGAGTTACTAAGTCGTGGCAACGAGTTAAAAAGTCGTGCGCACGAGATAATAAAGTGATGCGCATGAGGTACTATGTCGTGGCCACGAGTTACTTCGTGTGCATAAGATAATTAACCAAACAGATTATACTATCGTACATATGAATTTTCTTAGTTAACTAGAAATGTGCAATAGGTCAATGATGTCACTACTTTACCTGTCTGTCATAGTGCAATTTATACAAGTTATTGATTGGACAATGATTTACATTTAGCGTCATTTGACCCTGACGTTTGATTAAATAACCTCAAACTTATAAGGTGATATCTGGTGATCAGGTGCAATGTCCATACTAGGTTATACATGTTATGACTTATTCCTTCTTATGTTATTCATATGGTCTTTGACCTTATGACATCAAACATCAATATAGGCATTCGCAACTTTTCGGCCCTTTCCGTCAGTCTTCAGATAAGGACCTCTAATACACAGAACGGATACGGTATTTCGGTCTAACCTACGCTAAGAAGCTAAACATGTAAATAAATTGTAATTTTATGCTATGAGTTGCTGAGATTTCTTTCCAATATATTACGTGAAGGTCCACCATAAAAGAATGAATTCATAAATATAAAAGTAAACAATACATTCATTATATATTCATTCCTATGGTTGTAGACACCGGAAGTAGCAAAATTACAAATTGCCAACCTGTTGACATTAAGTAGGAGTTGTTTAAAACTGTACATAAGTGGGCATATTTAAATAAAAATGGTTGTCAGGCAATTTTCAATCATAATTGTACCAAAAAAAATTATTTTCCTTTGGCTGTCAAAGATATACATTCGTTTTACATTATGTTAACTCTTTGTTTCTGTTTACATCTGATATTACTTTTAATCCGTATTAACTCCGAGGTTATTAATGATAATAGCCGAGGATGTTCCAATTGCACTATATGTCATCTACTGGCCATGGGTAATGTCCCTACCAAATAAAATAAACCAGGGCATATTCCTTCCCAAATTATCGTATGGACAAGGTTAGCAGGTTCTTAGTACGTACATACAATACTGATCAATCCTATCACAGGATGGTCCCAAAAAGGGCCCTAAATTAAAGATTAATGTCTAATTTATGGACGTTGGATCATGTATCAAGTTTAAAGTGAATACCTTAAGCAGTCTAACGAATAATGTTGCATGTAAAATTTTAACCAGGAATTTTATAAGAAAAATAATATATATTGTGTCATCTTATTATATGTATGTCTAATTATCCCGTGCCCACGACATAGTATTTCGTGCGCATCACTTAATTATCTTATGCGCACCACTAAGTAACTCGTGGCCACGACAAAGTATCTCGTGCGCACAACAGAGTAACTCGTGGCCATGAAATAGCATCTCGTGCCTACTACTTAATTTTCTCGTTCGCACAACTTAGTACACATTTAACCTTTCAAAATCATTTAAATAAATGTATTTATACAGAAATAAAACAGGCTGGAACTTTTAAAAACTTCATTTTAGTGTGATTTTAGAAAATATGATAAATTTGATAGTTTGTCATTCATTTGCCTTAGTATCCCTTTAATAGTTATATTAGGCATTTTAAACACCTGATCAAGGTCCGTGTTAACCCTTTATCTCATATATACGCGAAACAACGCACTTTCGACCACCCCCCCTTTTTCTTAGGCCTGAAATAGTGAAAAAATGCCCTATTTTGGCCCAAAACACATGTTTTCGTTTCAGAAATGTTGCTAAAAAATGTGAGCACTTTTTCGGCGCCGCCCCCCATCCAAAAGATACATCAGGGGATTGCCAGAAGGGGGATGTGCCCCTTCTGTTTGGGGGGTTTGAAGGGGGGCGGAGACCCCCCTCATCGCCAAGAAAATTTTGGACTTGTGAGAGGCTAAAAATGACCCCAGGTCGATCATAAGGTAACGTGTAACCAAAGCTGAAAAGCCTTTGACTCTATCTCAATCCCTTGAGAAGTTGCAGCACTTTGAAATAAATTTGATGGAAAAAATCGAGGCAAAATAGTGATTTTTGGCAATTTTGAGATGTCCCCTCGTTGCCATGGTAACATGAAATTTAAGACTGAGCATGTCGTTACAAAGGCAATGGTCCAGTCAACATTTGTGCCAAGTTTGATTAGTATTGAAGCATTTTTCATAGTTTCATAGCAGTTTGAACTTGTAACAGGAGGCTTTTCAGTGAAAACGGCCATTTTTCACAATATGCTCATGGGGGAAAGGGTTAAATCCAATCTACAACAAAGAACGTAAAATTCAATAATATTTCCTGGCAGTATATCAGAATAAAGTATCAAACGTTGATTGTTTATATCTTTGTTGCGGTTATGGGGAAAACGAGTGGATACACGAAACTGTGACATCGACATTTGAATTCTGTCCAATAATTTCAAAATAAATACATTGATTAGAAGTTAACTATGTGTCACTTTACGTTTGCAGCTGATACAAATTTGTGTTTTTCAAATTGCATTGCTCTTTCAAATTATAGGCTATTAATTACTTGCCAGACATTTGTTATTGGAAAACGTGTATTCTATGCATCCGTTTTGTACACGCTATTCTGTTAAGATAAAGAAATGTCCACATCTTTTCACCACATTTTAAGTATAGAAATTAACAAATTCTTGGCTTTTTTCACTATCAACTCCGGGTTAACCTAAAATATACAAAAAAATACGAAAGTAATATTTCAAAATGTTCAAGTTAGGTTTTGTTCTTGTTGTTTTTTGTGTGCTTATTGTATCAATATAATACCCGCGATGTAGGTCTTTATTAAAAGTCCGTGTGCAAAGTGTTACAAAAATATCATGTTTATATTGTTAAAGACCTTAAAAAAACAACAACAAAAAACAACAAAACATACAAACACCAACATTGAAACGCTTTTAACTCGTGACGGCTTTATTTTCGATTTTCAATGTAATCCTAGTACAATTCTTTACAGGTTTTAAATATTTACCCCCTGTTTATTAATATAAGATTTTCAAATTTTCTGCTGTTAGGATTTGGACCTCATTTGTTTTTAATTATCGAAACAACCTATGTATAATTCTTAAATAGGTCCTACCTGCTTCGTGCATATATGTATAGTTTTATCGCTGAAACGCTGAAATCGTTTTCAACGTAATTACAATTCCTAAGTAGATTCACTTTTTTATTCTGAAATTATTCATTTCCAATGATTTTTTTAGGATAATGTAAGCATTCTGATATCTGAATGTTCAACTAATCTAAATTCTATGCAAATTATTTGTATTTGATAAATTAGACGTTTTCAGTCTTAATTGTTTGGCTAGACAGTTTTGATGTTTTCAATTAATGAAATGATTGTTCAAATTTATAACATATTAAAGTTTCAAATGACTCGATATTTTCATTGTCTTAAAGCCTTTTATATTAAACATTGTTTCTCCGATTGAACCGTGCCTATTTATAGTCATTTTCTTAGGAAAACTATAGAAAGCGTGTTGCAAACAGCAAAATATGCATTTCGTGTTTAATTGGTAGAAATGCATAACTTTGAAATAGGTCATTTTTGGAACAGATATGTTACATGTAACAGCAATTTTTTTCAACAATATATATCCATAACGATAAAATATTTTTGTATCGTCATGCAAATAAGTTACCATGCGCTAATCCACATCCCAGCAGATCAACAACCTATAAGCGCCTGGATGTAATATTTCACCAAGATCTACACCAAACCGTAGACCGCCATCTATTCAGCAAATCCGTAATCAACAACAACAACAACAACAACATTTATTAAGCATTAAACACCTGAAAGGTGCATATAGCCAATATTTACAATCATATACTGATGTGAACTTGAAATGAAGCTAAACAAAAAATCAGGACAATGCAAGCCGTCACTCGTCGACTACTCGCCGTGTACAAGCGAAACAACACTTAAGTTTACAAGCGAAACAACACTTTAGTGTAACATAGGCCAGACAGGTTTTTTTTTCACCAGAACGCATATTTTTCAACGGTTTTCTTTGTATTCATAGAATTTCTATTCTATTCCCCATCATTTTGTTGTTGTAAAGCATTGTACATTGTCCATTTATATATAAAATGATCCGCATGTTCACGGAAATAGTAAATTCATTTTGTTCAATACTTTTCTCGCACCATGATTTTGTGCAATATGTTAAAAAATTTAGTTTCCTTATTTTCTTTTTTCCCTTTTAAACCAAAGAAACCAAGAAATTTTAATTGCATTTTCACTATAAATTTTTATATGTTCACCAAGTGACAGCTTTTATTTCTGAATCAATCGAATCACATTAGTAAAACCAAAAAACAACATCAATCAGAAAAGAAATTGGAACACTGTTTTTGAATGTAAGGTCAGATATCTCTATTAGAAATAGTCATAACAAGACCCATCAGCAACATTTATTGTAAAACTTATTAGTAGTTTATTTGTATGTTCTTTTCAAAATCATGTATTGACCATTCCCACTGCTTATAATCTTGTTCACACATTTGCACACATGTAATTTCAGAATCTTTTATTTTGTAATCTGCGTCTTCCCTAAAAGGAGTATGTTCTGTTCTGTTCTGTTCTGACTTTTTGCAAACATAAATACTTTAGCACATACACGCTATATATGCAGTTATAAAAACTACTACTGATAATACGCAAAGAGAAAAACGGTTTGAGAATGACAATCTTAAAATTAAAATAAAAAAGAAATAAACGTGGCTGTGCCAGAATTCGAAAATACAAATATACACCTATATTCATGAAGTAAAAGACCTTTACCGACTTTGCTAAGAGAATTTCTTAATAAAGACACTTTAACAACTAGATATATACATATATATCGATTTACAAGTAGATGGTAGCGTTTACGGAATTCAACGACTATAGGGTAAAATGCAAGTGTCAGAATTATAAAATCTTATGTATAAACAACATTCTCTACATATCTTAAACACCCGTTTTGGTGAAGATGGTTTATATGCGTCGACATTTTGGAATATTTCTATAATAGATTACCCAATATCGCTTTCTGACTTAATTTCTTAAAGATTTCTGCATTACTGAGGTAGACTGTCTGTTTTCACACGTAAACTGACTTTTATTTCTTCTCAAACAAAAAATGAGCCAATTTCACATGGAAACGATTTCAAACAAAACGACCACATCCTAGGTCGAAAGACAATAAGTGAAATGAATTTTTACACAACATATGGCACAAACCTATCAAATGAGTCCCGTCAAAAGCATTCGATTAAAGTTGATCTTTATATATTAACAGAAGATATTTAATGATTTCTTTTTTTCAAAATTCAGCCACAATCACTTTCAACAAAAATAACAGCCGGCGATTTTCTACAACAAATAATGAACACACAAAGAATCAGCGAAACCAAAGTAACCAACGTTATAATAGAAAAGATATTAAAAATGCAAAACTGGTAAAGTTTTTAGTAGATTATATTTCAAATAAAATATTTCAAATAAATATTTATAATCCACAGAACATTTCCTACTGCCAATTACGCAAGGCTTTTAAACAGCATTATCATAATACTACTTGGACAGAGGGCTACATTATTCCCATTATTAACAAAGACAAAGGTTCTACAGTCTGACCAGAAAAGAACAGACCATTAACCATCTTTCTTGTCTTTCTTAATTATTTACCAGTGCCGAGAAGCTGACAAAATTGTAGATACATATATATTATCAAATGAACGCCAATGTGGTTTCAGGAAAGATCATAGCACGATAGGTCTAAATTTCAGTCGGAATTTTCTCGTAGAAATAATGATATCAATTTAATGTAAATTATATGTTGGTTATATCGATTTTCTTTTTCTCGTGCTTTTGACAATTTACTACGTGACCATTTATTCCAGAAACAAATGACTACTGGACTAAATGGAAAAAATAGGAGAATAACCCGCAATATTTATGACGGCAAAAAATCTTATGTATTACTGAATAAAAATATTTTATCAATGTTCTAAATTATATATATAAATGTGGGGCACGTCAGGGAGACAATCTCCTCTCTGATGTTTTCCCTGTACTTTAGAACATTAAAGATGGAAAGGAAAAAGCGGTTTAACATTGCATTACGAAATTGGTGATTTTATTCAAAACTTTATTATCCTGACTCTCTTGTTTACAGACGACACTATCATACTAGCTTAAACTGCACATGGATTTCAAAAATGTTTTAACGATTTTGTTTTGTACTGGGAGCTCAAAATGAATACATAGATAACCAAAGTATTGGTATTTGGATCACATATTTGCTGCACTCGAAATATCCATAGCATACCTAAGATAGCCAATTGATTTCGTATTTAGCCAGGCAGGAAAAAAAAACATCGCGATCAGTAGAAACGTGTTTGTGATATAAAATGTGTATTCAACTTAAATTACGCAATGATCCCCAGCCTAAACTGTTCGATGATACAATTTTACCTATTTTAACATTTCCATATGACATTTGGGGAATAAAGAACAATACTGACAAAGGAAAGTCCACCTGGAATTCTTTAGAAAAGTTTCAAATTCAAAGAAAAATACTCCATGCTTATATGTAATACGTAGAAACTGTCACATATCCATTATATATTATTATCATTATTCGCAGTAAAATATTTAAGTTTTGGAATAGAATTATTCATAGTGATCAACATAAGTATTCAAGTATTATATTCAAATGATGTTACATAGTGAATATCTTTTTAAATGGGCATAATATATCAAGAATGTTTTTAATAATACTGGTAACTCAAATGTTTACCTAAATCAATCTTCCATAACTTCCAAATCTATACATGTCTTAAATAAACAAGTTCTTAATCATCAGTTAATCACTTACCGGAACACATAATTAAAAGTATCTAGCAGAGGCAAATTTATTATCTCTTTAAACGGCAGCACAAACGTGAAGAATATCTAACTATTTTACGAAACAAAATTTACTTACCCCTTCGTAAATGTCCCTAGAATTAATCCGTTGTAATAATACTCCATATAAAGAAAGGATTTGCACAGAATGCCGATACACTGGGCGATAGATATCATGCAACCATGTCTTGCAAGTTATTTAGAAATGACAGGAAACAATCCACGAATACTATTTTAAGAACCCAAATATTATCAAATGTAATCAACTACTTAGCACAACACATTTTAAAACACTTCAGAAGTTTAACTTATTTGTTTCACATTGTCATGAAATATTATACCTGATGAACATTGTTTATTCGACAATGTTCATCCTTGCGTAAAATATTTTTATCACCGAAATTTTATTGAAAGCTATGTAATTCTTACCAAATATGTCCAATTTGAATACAAAAAGAATAAAGTATGTAATGGAATTTGCGTTCCCTATAACAGGTCATGTAAGATGTTCTTAAAACAAACTGCCAGTTTTTTTAAGGACACTATATATTCATATTGTAACCACCTGTGTAGAATTGAAAACACAGTATATCTACTTTGTGTGAAGTTTAAACATGTTTATTTCATATTTACAAAGAGACTGTGTAGCAATTATAGATATTTTCAAATATGAAATTTGAGCTAGTATATCTTTAAAATCCATGTGTTGTCTTCGATACAGCGTATCCATGCATTATATCAAATTTAGTACAACAACTTTTGCATATTTACTATAACAGTCAATGACATTCCTTAACCCATCGTGATTTTCTCGTGAAAAAATCGCTGTACATTATTTAATAGCCAAGACGCAGGTATTTAACCATGCTTTTCTCGAGAGCATACCTAACAATTTATGACACACCCTTTTGTAAAACGTGCTTCAAAAGCTACGATATACATGTTCTATATTTAACCATTAATAATGATATTGTTGTTGTTTTTCTTGTTAAAATGCAAGAAACATGTAGTAGTATTCGTATTCGTAAAAATCGCGTTTTATGTTGTTTCTTTTTCTCTTACTTTTTATTTTTTTTAATGTAAAAATGTTATGCTCTTTTTTTCTCTGCTAACCATGTTAAAGTCATTTAATTTACTATATCTGTGTTTAATTTGTCTCTTTAGTACATGTATTTATTCGAATTTAAGATACTTTATAACAATCATAGTTAAGTGGCATGCTGTTGATGAAAACGCTCTTGTCTTTTTGTTGTGTTTGTTATGTTAAAAATTGTTTCATGTTGCTTTTTTTCTCAATAATCTGTTGCCATGTATATGCGACCATTGACGAAATAATAAGAATTTTGTTGTTATATAAACGTATAACGAATTTATAATAGGCAAACTTTCCTTAAGTTGAGTAAAACTAATTCATAAATTGACAACCTTGTATAAAAATGATATAAAAGTCAAATTATCTATATCGTTTTAAATATATGATATTAACATTTACTTTGTAGCGCATTTGGTAACATAAAGAAGATGTAACTAAATTATTGTCTTGATTTAAGTAGGCAGAGAAAGATCTGCTAAAATATTTGGTTTCAATGAACGTTATTCTAAGTATTCGCTTTGTTTATTTCAAATGAAAGTATTCATTGTATACTAGAGCCATTTCAGGCAAAAATATCTTTTCAGAACTGAACCAAATCATTTGGCTTGCTAAAAAACAATTAATTGATTTATCTGGTAAAACTTTTGGCTGTACATTTTGCATTCAATGGCCGTATTTCTATGTGTTTGTCAGCTTGTTAACATCTCTGAAAAATTCTATTACTAGAAATAATGGAAAACGTTTCTACATGCTTATGAATGCTTATGACACGTATATAGTTACTCGTATATTGTTTAAATTGAATTTAGCATTATTGACAGTGTATGGGTTGTTTTTGATTTGTATGATTTGTCCATGTACCGTTTCAAAAACAAAAAGCATGAGTATAAGCCGTATAATTTTTAGCATTTTTAGGGCAAAATGTATTTAAAGTTTGTATGTTTCTTTTGTTTTTACGTCGATTTTAACGTATTTAGGTCAGTCGATCCACTTTACCAGCCTCCTGGTTAACGAACAGGTGACCGGCCGCAAATTACAAATGCTTTCTGAATGATGAGACACAATCATGTCGAAATCAGTTGTCATGGAGAAATTATGCAACGCCAGAGCATCAAACATCTGACCCCTGGATGACATAACCGATGATCTCTCTCTTTCTCTGTCTTGAGATCAGCTGCCGGAAAGCTCGACCGTATAAAGCCATGCCATGTATGTTCAATATGGAATAAATGAGGTGTCGTAAATATATATTCAATGCTTAATATCTTAACAAAAATGAAGATACACAAGTTATATAATCTGTAAGAACTGAAAAATGTCAAGATAATTTGAGTCTTAAGGCTAGACGATGTACGTGAATTTGAATATAAACCAACATTTTTATTTCTTGTCTAATGTCCATTTTTTCCTGATAAAAGCTAACTAAATGTAAAGTCGCATAAAATATGTATAATAATTGATTATTGCATATGTTTTAGTAGATACTATCTTATTTATGCTTATTAATCGGTCATTAAAATTTTTAGAAAAAATACTTAGTAAATTTTGGTTACGGTGTTGATCTTCATTTTTCCGCTTTGGTAGTTAAATATGATAAACAAGATCAACAAGGAAAGGCGGTGTTCAATGAACGCAGCCCCCATCCGACCCAGTAACAAGAGTCAGTGGCGAGGAACCCAGGAAGACCCCAAACAAAAACAGGACAGGGCACAAGGCAGAGCACGGGCAGGCAAACCGCTACATAAGAAAAATGCAGAATGAAACACAAATAGCTGAATATATTTTAATAATGTAGCTATATGTTCCAAGGTCCTACCGCAGTAATGCAGTAATGCATGAACAAGGTTCATATACTAGATAAATCCAAAGATACATTTTAAAAAAAAGAAGATATTTTTAATGCAGGAAATAAAGGTACAATGAATATATGATTCGTTCACTGGTGGAAACTATACGTGTATTTTAAAAACAGTAATTAGTCATTATATGTTAATTTTAATATAATTCAAGCCGTATCACTTTGTCTAGACGATTCTCTTTTGTATCAACATAATAATGACCACCTAGAGAGAAATAAAAGAGCAAAAAACATGTTTCCTGTCTGTCATATATCAATTAATATGCTGTTTTATTGTTACGATTGTAAGTTAACATAGTATTTACGATATGTTGTACATACATTGTATTTGAATGGCTTTTAAATCACGTAAGAAAATACCGCACACCAGACACACTGAGGTTGAAAACCCTGTGCTTAGTACCTAATATTTGGACTGAGAAAATACACTTTGATGTGGAGGTATTTATAGAAAATTAATTAAAAAGTTTTAATTTAATTTGTATTGCTTAAAATAAAAAGCCTGATTTTGGTCATAACAATTTTTGATTTGTTTTGTACAAACTTATATTTGTACTTGTAGATTACTATAAGCAAAACTGTCAAGATTTTATTTTAACTGTAACCGAACTATATTTGAATACAGATTTAATAAATAAATAAAAAATGAATTGAAATTTCATAAGAAATGCATTCCGTTGTAAGTAAATTGCGAATGACAACAGGAAGCAAATTAAAGTTGGCAAACAGCATGTTAAAAATGTAACAATATTCGAAAACTAAACCAGAATATTGTTTTTCAACATAAAGATGGTAACGTCACGACAACATACACGGAAAAATCAGTCACAATTACTTAAAATATTTAAGAAAAGCATTACATTTTGTTTGTTTTGTATGTATGCTCACGCCATCCGTTTGGTGTTCACTATGCAAAACAAATAAATATCCTCTATATCTAAATCAAACAAGTTCTTAAGATGACTGAATCGATTGTTTAAACAGTAGTTTGAATTGTCTTCTTATATGTGCATAGTTTAGGCTTATTTATTTAGTTACTCTTGTTGAAATGACAGGCGTATTTTCTTTCAAGTAAAAGTATTCTTTAACGTGTTTGTATTAGGCCCTATTACTATTATTATCTGGATAAAACTATTTCTTTAACACACTATCGCTATCTCCAAACCACGAAGAGTATTCAACAAATAATAAGACATTAAATCTGACACTCAATTGTTTGTTTATTTGACAAAGAGTAATGGCAAACCTCTTATCTCTTTTACAAGCAATATCGCGACAGTTTCACATTTCAAACTAACAAGTGCAGTATCTGATTAAATGAGAGCTTATGAACGTCATAATGACGTCGGAAATCTAAGTCGCAACTTTCCGATTCGTCAATCTTCGGATAAGGACATGGAATGGATTACACAACCGTAACGATATTTCGGTCTACTTATGGTACAAAACTTAAATAATCATACAAACATGCGTGTTTATTTTGTAGAAAACAATTGACAAATGTTTACTAATTGACGATATCTCTGAATAAGATGTAATAGTACATCAATTTGCATTATTAAATTGCTCCTGATTGTCAAACATATTTTTCCCATAAAATTTTTACGGACATAAACTTTATTTGCCGTTTGATGTCTAATAAGTACATTCGTTACTCATTCCTTTTGTTTTAGTTTAAATCTAAACTCACTTGTTAGAACTACTGTCAATCTGTATGAGCTCCGACATTATTATGATTTATCGGCGAGGGGTTCCAGATACAAAAATCTAATTGGATATTTCCTTCAGGAAATGAATGATGGCAGCACATTTAATTTGATTCGTGACTGAATGTACATAACAAAATAATAATAAAGAAATTTTATTTTATTAAAATTCATATGGCAAAGTTACTTTACCAAAACGGGAATGACATACAACAATAAAATCTATATACAGTGTATGTTACCTTAACAATAAATAAAACAATTTACAAAGTAGTCATATTTAAACAAAAAGAAAACAAAGATTTAAAATAGAAAATAGAATTGTTTTCCATCAATAAAAAAATACATGGCAGCAAACAACAGTATCGTACAAAAATATTTTATTGTAATACAGTCGACTAGACATACATGTTTAATCATACACTACTTCATTAATTCAGACATTAATTTAGGTTCATATGCATAAACAAAAACGTGAAACGCTATGCCTATTGGAGCAGTTTCATTAAAATTAGACGTTGATTCAAAGAAATATTTTTTAAACTGGGAAAAATCAAATAGCAAAATCAATCGTTGATGTAAAGATCAAGAGTAAGTTTTAAATTTGTAAAGCTGGTTATACAAAGTTATACGAATTGCTAAATGTCATTTACTCTTAGTCTCATAGAGTCTTCTTGCCCTCATGCCTGACCCTATCTGTTAGTTTTTTGGTCGAAGTTTGATTAAAATACACATGAACAAAGGGTAAAATATTGGATCTTACATTCGTTGTCATTTTTTCAGACATATATTAGTCTAGGCAATTGTTAGCAAGCTAGATAATATTTTTGGACGAATGTAAGTATGTCAATATTATAATTAACAATAGAAATAAAATTCTACGTCAACACACGATATATCAAATTCCAAGAAAAGTCGTAACCAATCATGTGAAGTGCATTTTTCAAAGTGTATTCGCCAGTTGACGTTCTTACGGATAAGTGAGTTTTTTATATTGATGTTGTTTTAAGAAAATATGAAGAAAAAGACAAAATGAAAGCCTAAATATTTTAAGATCAGACATCAAGACAGAACTGTATGGAGAAGTTGCAATGTCGATTATATATTAAAATGTTACGTTTCAAATTAGTGATGTCATTTGATAACAAAATTAAAACTTAAATGATGTTATGATATCAGTCAACGATGGCAAAGTTTTCGTGAACATCACTTTTTTGCATCACTTTTTTGACACAAACGTGTATGCTTACAGATATATCCAATTCGAAAAATAAATCAAAAGAACTTTCCCTTTTGGGGAAAAATAACAAAAAAGGGTTAACTGAAATTGTTGGTACTTTCGGGGTAGGGAATTAATGCAAGATAATAGCACCAACATTGTAGATAATTTTGTTGATTACGGAAAGAAAACTATAACAGTATCTGACGCACACACGTTTAATAATACCTCATTAAGACAATTTGAAAACGTAGGGGCAATATATCTTTAAAAAACGTTTGAAATACAGAGTACAAGAATTTCGATTTAAACATTCTGATAGACGTATTAACTGCAGACGTTTACAGTGGCTGGGATTCACGGGAATGGGGCGTTGAAGGACTTAGCCCATCACTTAAACAAGGTTCTAAACTATCTTTCCTAGAATTAGTAATTTCTGTTCTTTGTCCAACTGAGTTATTAAAGTGAAGACTCAATGTGGCATTCAACCGTTTTGAACTAGAATGTCTTTCCATATGGTAGCGTCTAATGGATCTCATGATTTGTGTTGCAACCTGTAAAATATGACACTTAAATTAGAATATGTTTCTACATAACTTAATGCACTGTGAACGTGTTAACATCAATACATGTATATATCCATATTCTGTATCATTTGTTATAATTGCATTGAACTTAGCCACACAAAATATGAATCTATGAAATATTCTTTGAGCTATTCATGTAAACATTTTCACCATTGCATTTGAATATTTGATCGACTGTATATGTTTATGGACGTAAAATCAATTGATCTTGTTTAAAGCAAATCAGTAATTTTTGTTTCATTTGTGTAATAGATTTTCATGCACACCAACAGGCCGTTTCGAATTTTTCAAGCTTAATTGGTGAATAAAGATCTCAGGTGCCCCTTCGACACGTTTGAGCAGCTAAGTAGAACTGCCGACCTTCCGTAAGCAAACTGCCTCACACAAAAGAATGAAAAGTCTCTCGCGGGATTCGGACCCAGAGCAAAGAGGGTCGACATATGTTTTGAATGGAAAAACATGTTGTAAGAAATATGCTTTTAAAAGATGAGAACATTTTACCTCTCCATTGAAAAAACAGAATATCAGTGCAACAATAAGTCCCTGAAAGAAAGATGGGCTTTCGTTAGATAATAACATTGTAAAGACTTAGTCAGCATGTATGTCTCAATGACACCGAGTCTGCAATTCTTATGTTATTTTGTTGTGATTAATGCTTCCGAGGGATCACTTTGTTTCCAGAATTTTTTAGCAATAGCCAAGGAAAATAAAACTTTAAATGAGAAACCGACAATTTTAAAAATGTTTAATGTGCTGAATGACAACTATAAAAATTAAAATAAAAAATAATTGTTATATCTTCAAATGCGATAATTATTATTTATTTAATACTTTTTTTGGTTTTAGGGCGCACGAACAAAATTTAAGTGATATAGTGCCGAATCATGAAAGATGATTTTGACTATCTTCGGGTGTAACAAACTTTAAGCAACACAAGTAGTCAAACCACCTCACCTGCTGGAATTGACCCCTGGTGTTGCTTAAAGTTTGTATTCTTTGAACTTATTTAAGTTTATAATTATCTATTTAGTGTGTGGTGTTGAGCATGTCGTAAAATTTATAACTCGCCGGCGAAATTTATCTCAACAGATTAATGGTATTAAGTCTTATGGTACCCTGTCCTACATCGCTGATTAAGAAATCATGTATGATAAGAGGTTGGTCACTTGTTGCAGAGAAGATGGTATTTATAAGTGGTTATTTGTCCAGAAAAGACAATAAGGTAGACCGACCACAGAGATGTGAAAATCGGCGTCAAAAATAACCCAAACAATAACAATAACCCAAGTCAAACAAACGAATTAAGTACACGAATATACCTGTGAGTTTATAACTATTTCTGTAAATCTCTCGTAATGTACAGCCACTTGATTGAGAGGCTCCTTTCTGTATATAGTAATGGCCAGTTGAACACCAAAAAGTGGAATAAGAACAAATGTTGCTTTCAAGGCACGACTGAAATTACAAATAATGAAAGAAAAATTAACAAAGATTATGAGCATTATTTCTAAAGGGTCATGTTTAAGTTGGAATACCTTCTTTCAGAATGCTAGGAGGTGATCATAAGCTCTGTCGTCAATGAACATGCACGTTAAAACTTAGCTTGCAACATTTTAATCCTGCCGTATGAACGATCTTAAGGCATTCCATTGTTCGCTATGATGAAAAAAATAATCAAAGCACTTATCAGATAACGCTTTAAATTTAAAACGTTATTCTAAAACGAATAAATTTGCTAACTCGATATCGATGATTTTAATTAATATGTTTTGCAGTTAGTAAACAAAAACATGGAGCGTGTACAATTTTTCGAACGACGAACAATTTTGATATTTAAATGCTTGTTATGAAAAAATTGCACACAAAATCTTTAATTTTAAGCTTATTCCAGACAAGGTTATTTCTTACCAATGTAGCGTTTATAAATATAGGTTTTGCAAATAAAATATAGTTACCGGAAATTACTCGGTTCATTTGGGTGTGCCTGAAGTTGTGTTAACAAAATTCGAAGAATACTACACAAGAAGAAAATGTTGATCTGAAATAAACAATGGTTAAATCAATGCAACAGAATATTTTTTGGTAACGGATTAAGTGACACTCTAGTTATACACTTAAATATACACTTAAGCTGTACGTGAATGATAAATAAAATAGAAACAAAAAGATCTTAACAGCAACATGACTTTAAGGTCTAAGAAAACAATACGCATATTCAAATACTGTATAACGATATACGTACAAAATCAAAATGAAACGCTATACATTTTTTAAATTAAGATTTATTAAGTAAAACTTAAATCATGTTTTTTGTCATTTAAAATTTCTTATGTTTCAGATGATATTAACTAACAGAAGATTATCGATTTTGAAACCAAAACATGACTCAGGCTTTATTTATAAAAAAAAAACATGTTACATTTCATTGGGTAATCAAAATGCATTTGAGGATGTTAATCTAATGTATCAGCAATTCTGGTGGATTGACATAGTTATTCTGGCATATTTAACAGATCAACCAATAAAAACACCTTTCAGTTTTTCCCGACGTTCTGTGGGTTTCGGACATTTACGAACGCAATAGGAAGAGGAAGTTCGTCATCACGTTTGACATATAACACAAGGTAGTAAATGAATATAAAATATTGAATACATATACAGACTTTCGTATTTCGTTTGTCGAAGATGATTGTATGTTCACAAGAAAACTTACAAGTATACATTTATAATAAATCATACAAAAGGTGAGATAAAAGTGCTTACTGTAAGGCAAGCCAAGTTTGGTGCGTATATGATATATTCCTTGTCCCCAATACTGATAGCCCAGCAACTGTAACATGATCATGTTAGTACAGGAATAAATGAAACATACACATAACATGTAGAAAATTTAATTTCATATCTTTAATATATATATATATATATTTTGTTGTGTTTATTTTTGCATTGACAAAATGTCAGTTAAAAATGATTACTAGTATATTAGAAGCTTTAACAAATGACATACCATGAATTTATCTTACCAGTTTTCAACAACAGGTTCATGTCAATGATGCATTACTAACTTAATTATCATATATACATACCTAGGAAATAGAGAAAAGGGGTTACGTCTAAGGTAATTTTCGGACATTTACAATATTGTTATTATTCAAGATTTTTTTTTCACAACTGATACCACATTGAAACAACAGCAAAATAACTATAAGTTTTATATTTGCTAATATATTAAAATATGTGTCCATTAAAATACTGCTGTCTAATACAGTTTCTCAGTTAGTTTGAAATAAAAACCAGAAAACAATGCAAACCTTTCATTTGCGGACACTACTCTAATTACTGCGTATGCTCCGCAAAATAGTAACGGAATACCTAGAATTTAAATATACACATACAGATACAAACTATATGTCAGAAAATATGATAAAATCAAATTCATCTATATGTGGCAGTTCAATATCTAACTCATACTAATCTAATGCGTTGATATGTTACGAGGTAGACTAAAATACCACACATCAATATTTACATATCATATACATCGCAATTTCTTGTTGCAATGTCAAAGACATTGTATATGCTATCAAATGTCCATTTCCAATTAATTATTGCAATCCTCACCTAATGTCATGCCTAAATCTTGCGTCTATCTTTTATCATGTCAAATGTCATAATTTCAATATCGTGCAGTTCCAGACAATTTATGTTCCTATAAATAAACCTTTTATCTTTCCTTAACAAGTTCAGAGAGTAGTGTATCTTAAATAGAAGGTCACAGTCTTTAAGGCACACTAAGTCTTAGAAATAAATATTTCAATACTTTTGTAGATGGGAAAACGTGTGCTTTATAACGTGGTAATTATATATTAAGAATATATTTTTTAAAAAACATCATCTGCTGTAAACAATGTCGAATGTTAACAAATTTCTGATAATGGTAAAAAGTTGCATTTAGACTTTCACAAAAAATACTTTATCAGTATTACTGTACTTATGTATCAATTGACAAACGCAAAAAATGCTTCAACTATATAGTCAATGAGTAACACTTTGTAATCTTTAACTGGACATCAAACAATAATAAAAAGGTTTTTAAAAATATAAATAAATCATTTGTAGGCCTAATGGGCTTTAAATATTCTCTAGTATTACTGAAAAAACTATTTTACTCACCCCAACCTGCTAAATATATAAACAGAAGTTTTTTTGGAGGAGAGAAAGCATTTGCTATCAGTCGATAAAGATAAAACCCTTCACAAAACATCCACGAATAGTTTGTGCTTGCAAAATACAGCTTCAAGAAAGACAACAATTTGCAAGTGGCCTGAAAAAAAACAAACTAGTTTATGTGCTTATAATTGAACATGCGTGTTATGTTTTGGTAGATAACGAGTTAATTTTTCTAGGCATAGTAACAGTAAAATCTTACTATTAATCGAGTGACAATGTTTTAGTTTTGAAAAAAGAACAGAAGAAGGGATGAAAATCATAAACTTATACGAGTTGCAATAGTATATTAAAGTTTTGTACATATACATATATATATCGTAGACGAACCCTTATTTACTTTGATCTGATAATTTATCCATTAGATAAATTCAATTATATAATATATAATAATTAGAAGATAAAGTTATGAACATATCCGTATATACTCTTATTCCAAATAATAATTGTTAGGTATCAGAATTTGACCGGGCTACAGGAGATGTTTGATATAGCTATGCTTTGTGAAGTAAAGTTAATGGCTTTGATACTACATGTATAACAATAAAATTCGTACATATATCAGGTTCAGTTTAGAAATATTTTTGTGACACAGAAAAGGTAAAGTTTTTTTGCAAAATATTCATTAACTACAGTTCTAAAATATGTTCTTTCTTACTGTATTCCTATGCATCAGTGTGTCTTTCATATGGCGGTTGGTAATTTTGTCGTATGTTACAAAGAGATTCCACATAAGCCCAAGTGTGTTACATATGATGAATGAAATAAAAAAGTTGATATGAATTCGGATTCTGTGTTGCCGTCTTAGATTCCTGTAAAATAGATAACAAACGAGCATTAACGTTTTTGTAAACGCATTGCAATTACTATTGTGAAAATGTTTTGTTGGCGCTATAGAGTCTTAAATTCTTAAGAAAGATTTCACGGAATGCAATAAAAGTATTAATTAAGGACAAAAATGCAGTCAGGGTAGTTTCGGTACCAAGAAAATGTTCTTACGAATCTATTTGTACAGAACAGTCATTCTAATGAACGATTTAATTTTTAAAGAGATAAAAATATGTGGTGTATTAAATTCAGGAGAATTGTTCAAAATTTATTTCTAAACAAACCGTTATCTCATTGTACTTAAAGTAGTATGGATTACAATAGACACAATATCATTTGCATAGTATTATAAAATAACTCGAAAAAAGTGTTGATCGAATTATAAGTAATTTAGTATATACACTCACATGATGAGTCATAGAGCGTTTTATTATCTGCTATTTATATACATGTCATGTCTGACCCCATGTATCTCACACTTATAAACAGCATGAAATTATAGTCTTTTTTACCAGAAAATATAATGTAAATTGTAGAATTTCTTTTTGAGATTCAAGAAATAATTTACCCTTTGAAAGAAGTGTTTTTTCAATACCCAAACGGGGCGTCCGTGGCCGAGTGGTAAGGTAGTTGACTTCAAACCATTTGCCCCACACCGCTGTGGGTTCGAATCCCTTACAGGGACTTTTTTCTCTTTCGTGCTATCCAGCTAGCTTATGGAACGTCGGTATTTCTACTCAGGTGCCCGTTCGTGCCTTAAATAATGCCAGGAAGAGCACCTGAGGTCTTTCTCCACCAGTAAAGCTGGAACGTCGCCATATGATCTATACTGTGTCAGTGTGACATAAAACCCAATCAAACAATACACAAACAAATACGTTAAATTCCTGAAATACATGCGTTAACTGTTCAAGACACTAACAATTTTAGACAATTAGTAGGATTTTAAATCACACTTATGGCTATAGGACAACATTAAAACATTTTTGATGGAGAAAGACGTCAGGTTTCCTTTTGTAAATTATTTCAGGTACGGGAAAACATCAGAGTAGTTCCAACGACCTTCCATGACCGAACTGGATGACTTCCTCAGATTAAAGGGTCCGAGGTCCAAGGCGGGATACGAACCCACAACGGTGAGGTTCTCTTGTAATAATAAATTGTGCAAATCATAACGTAAATAAGCATTATATTGTAGAATATTAAAGAACACTTACTTATATAAGAGGAATATGATGACAGATGGGACCAATAGTAGTAAACTTGCAACCTGACAGCCAACTGATATGTAAATAGTGACACGTATCTCCTGAAAAAGGAACATGTTAGAATAACTACAGTTACATGCTCCTAAAATCAGTAAAAAAGGGAAGGATTATTTTTCTAAAAACACAATGACCCAATCGTTCCTGCTTTTGATAGATATTATATGAAGGGCTTCCAGCAATGCATGTCATATTTGACAAGACTCATATAGTTAACTTGAATGTTACTTTCTGTTAGCCTAAGAAATAAAAAGGAATCCCTAAATAACGCTCAAAAAGATAAAATGTTGAAAATGATGCAGACTTGGTATGATTGAGCCAGACCATGAAAAAGCAAGTATCAGCCCATGCTACTCAGCACTGGTTTAAGCAATACATCATTTCAACAGGAAATGATAAAACTTTGAATTAAATAACAGCCGCAGATGTGTTTCATATGGCGACTTCCATGTTATCGGGAACACAAGAGTGAAAATTATAATAAACTTAAAATATGGAAAATAAAAATACCAATTTTATTTCAACAACATTTCTCAATATTTTATTTATAAGTAAATAATAGATATGGTTTGTTTAACTTGTTTCAAATATAAACGCCTGATAATATGGGTCATATAGCACAATATTATGACAAATGAGATGATACGTATTTCAAAATCTCTTAAAACAGCGTTAGTGGCACCTTTTCCAATGCTTGCATACTTCGGTTGTTAAAATGATGTAAGAAATGAAATCACTAGCATATAATACAAATCTAATGTACACTAAGTAAAACGATAAGATATAAAATAAATTATTGAGTGTTGTGACATGGCCATGATGTTAACGTGCAAGACTATAAATTGAATCATCGCCAACTGCGTGGTTCCAAACCTCATCATGAACAGGCCGTCGTTTCCTTAAGCATAAACCATTACACTTATTGCTCAGAACTGGTTGGTTCCAGGAACAAAATCGTTAAATCTATACCTTTAAACTAAACAAAATATCAATGTTAATAGTTTAAAACCTAATTTCAGTGTCGTTTTACAAAGCTTGATATGATATTAATTATGTAATACATCCTTTATCTACTTTCAATTTCATAATATATGTATAGGATATCGACCGAGTACGAGGTCTTTCCTAAACAGAAAGATCGATGTACGAGGCCGATATCCAACTTACACACCGTTAAAACTATATTGGCTTGAGCAATGGCTGATTTGAAGCATTTGATGAAATGAACAAATATTATTTTTAACACAACGCATATACAGGTAAGCTTTTATCAACGTTCTGCTTAAATACAATATATACGTTGCTTTCCCCTTTAAAATAAAAAAAAAACTAAAGGGGCAAATTGTCAATTATAAAGTGAATAGATCTGTAATAGAAGGTATGTTAAAGAATGAATAATTATGTTCATAGTATTTCGTATCAAACAATGCAGATTCTAGGACAGTCCCCCCCCCCTCCCGGACGTTTGCACCCTTTTTGGCCGTTGTGACCTGTGACTTGTCAGCTCGTATATAGATTTTAAGTATGCCAATGGAAACATTTTAGTTTTATTATTCCCCGCCGATGGAATCGGAAGGGGGAATATTGTTTTGGCGTTGTCCGTCCGTCCGTCCGAATTTCGTTTAGTTCTCTGCAACTACTGGCTGGAATTCAACGAAACTTTATGGAAACGAACCTTCAATATCAAGAGGAGATGCGCATATCGTCGCCTTGTTCCGGTCAGTAACTTTAACTCAGAGTTATGGCCCTTGATTAGTTATGCAGTATGCACATAGAGTAAAAATCTTTTCCGCGATACTTCTCTGCAACTACCGGCTGGAATTGAACAAAACTTTATGGGAACCTTCAATACCAAGAGGAGATGCGCATATTGTCGCCTTGTTCCGGTCAGACACTTTAACTCAGAGTTATGGCCCTTGATCAGTTATGCAGAATGCATATAGGGTAAAAATCGTTTCCGCACTACTTCTCTGCAACTACTGGCTAAAATTCAACAAAACTTTATGGGAACCTTCAATACCAAAAGGAGATGCACATATTGTCAGCTTGTTCCGGTCAGATACTTTAACTTAGAGTTATGGCCCTTGATTAGTTATGCAGTATGCATATAGAACAATATTCGTTTCCGCGCTAATTCTCTGCAACTACTGGCTGGAATTCAATTAAACTTTATGGAAACCATTAATACCAAGAGGAGATTACTATTTAACACAGAGTTATTGGTCAGTTATTGCCCTGAATATTTATCAAGTACAAAGAATATTACTGTTTATGCCATGATAAATATATAAATAAAGCCTTATGTCTTCAGTTGTTGTGTTAGTAATAACCAGTACTCGACGGGGAATATTAATTCAACGAATTTGCTTGTTTATTTATGGATGCTATTTTGACTTTCACAAATTTGCGCGAGAGTTTTTGTGTATTTAAGCACAATGATATTTCAACAATAGGCGATGAATTATGGAAGCAAACAATTCAACAATAAAATAATTTTTTTAAAACAGGGAGTGGGGAACAAATGTCCGCCCTTCCAAAAATATGAGGGGGCAAATGACCGCCATTGCAAAAAGGAGGCAAACTTCCGAGGGGGCAACTGTCCGAAGAGCAATGTGTGGATACTCAGCAGACCACGAAAGACTTACATAATATGCATATTGTTGGCAAGTGTGAAATATATGAACCGAAACTATATTTTATATAGCAGATTATAAAGTGCTCTAGAATAAAATATGACCGTTCATCATAAAATGTTTTAAACTAAATCACTAATAACTTTATTTACATTTTAAAATCGTAATGAGTATGCTGTGATTTCTGCTATATAGTTTCATAGATATGAACTTAAAGCGTCCATTTTGTTATATAAAGAACTTAATGACAGAATTACTATAACTTTAAAAAATGACGCGATTAAATAAATGTTAAATGTGTCCTAACTTTAACATGCTGTCTATTATTTTTATTGAAATATTTAATATAGGGATGCTGGAATAATTGCTTAGTTAAAAGGGTTTTAATTTTTGATTGCATTTCATGTTTTCTTTGTCTGCGCATAGACAGGTCTATTTTTCACGTGTATTTCATGACCGGGTCTGTCTGACTAGAACAGACCTGTGCACGTGCAAAAGATAGACCTCATTACGGACTTTCTTTTGTTTAAACAGATCTATCCGAAAAATATAGACCTGTCACAAACAATAGAGGAGGTGTGTAAATTTTTGATACTTATACACAGCTTTATTTAACAAATAAAACGTGGGCTTGAGGGCTTTTGCCCGAAAGGCCATGTTTTATATGTTATATTATACCGAATCTAAATCCTTTAATCCATTTGTTTTGTGCTGTCATTTTATTATTATTTGCTTTCAAATAATAATTTTACTTGTTCAGTGTGTGAAATATCTCAAACCCTAGTCGGATTTTGTTTTATTATTTTCAAGCGATGCAGCAAAAAATCATGCTCTTCTTTTAATATTCCATTTTTGTTAATCAAATTAAATATTTAATGTTACTAGGCAAAAAACCCGGACTTTAAGAATTTCACAAACTGTATAAATAAAATTTATAATTAAATTAAAGACAAATCATGACTTTTGATCAACATGTAATAAATTTATGTCTCTGATAAAAAGGCGAATCGCCTGGCCATTTTGACAGTTATCGTCTGTTTGTGTCGTCGTGAAATTCGCACGTCGTGAAAGTTACGTTTAAACGGTCTTCATAAGAATTATGGACCGCCCCCGGTCTGTATGCGGTTTATGGACCGGATGACGTCATATTAAATATAGAAGGGCGTATGCAAATGAGGTATAATATATTCTAATTATTTATATTATTGCTCATAAAGAGGACATTTGCATCCTTGTTTTGCCATTTTCTAACGTAACTGTGTTTAAAATGTATACTTAGATAGAAATATGTAGTGAAAATGATTTGTCTTAATAATACAACAGATGAAGTTCCAACCATATACCGGTACGGTAAATTGATTTGCCTCTTTAGTAATATCAGGTAATTCATTTGCCCATTTTTTTGTCAGGCTGTTTTAGCTGCTTTTATGTATAAATCATTTGTAAAATCAGTGACAGTATGCTGTAAATTTGTACAAAACATGATATACTTCAATTTCATTTTCTTGAATAACATATAAATAATTTGGAGATCAGGTGCTCTTATAACAATTACAATTTATCGGAGGAGTACACAGCTGTCAGTCGGTTATTGCACGAGACGTTAGCGAAATTAAAAGTAACATTGGAAATGCAATGTACAAATTCTTTTGAAGTGTGAACAAAATGCTCCGTATTAATGAAAGGAAAAGTAACGCACGTGTTTAATTTCCAGTTGTAAAAATAATAATAATAAAAAAAATTAAATTAAATCTTTGTTTTCAGTAACATTATTAACACATGGGTTTAACAATATTTTATTTATCTTGTTTTCAAATACTACTATAAAACCTTGAAAATGAACAACGATGAGAACGACTGACTCACTTAAAAGTAAAATGATTTAAATGCCATGATTAAATGAATGAATTAATGAATTAATTAATTAATGAAAAAAGTGACATTCGTTAACTCGGAAATTGTAAAGATATTTACAGCCAGTTTATTAATTGCTAGGTTACTGCAAATATATTTTAAGTAGCTCAAAAACTCATAGAAACATAAGACACATAAAATTTGAAATTATTACATAGATCCACTGGGTCATTTAAAACGTTAAAGTATGCAAATGAAAATTAACAATCGATTTTTGTGCGATTATCAGCCTTTTTTGACTTGACAGCGTTTAGTTGTTTGTATTTATGTTATTTTGCACGATTGACATGATACACAATTTTTTGATCAAAGTTTAGTCTAAATCGCATGTTAAACAAATTAAGTAAAAATAAACCTTAGTCAAACCTTCTAAATGATCTTTTTTGTTAGCTAGCTGCAAAGTAAATTTTTGGAAATAAACGAAACAAAACTAGAACAGTACTTTAGCTAGTAGATAACAAAGTTAAATCCTCAAAATAAACGGATATAATGAAGAAAAAAGTAATGCAGCCATTGATTTATGTTGAAATTATTTGATGGTTCATGTCACCGAATAACATAAATAAAGAAAGAAATACCTTGTACATAAGACAAGAAGTATAATCCGTCCATTCACGTCCATCTTTTGTAAACCATGTACCGTTTTCACGACAGTGTTTTACAGCCATTTCTGTAAAAAGAAAGTTGCTTGATAATAAGCATACAGTATATCTTTCTGGTTCAAAATGACATGTAGTAATAAAAGTAAGTAAATATATTCCTTTGTTTGAAAATGTACCGTATTTTTACAGTGTAATCCTTGGCTAGCATGTACATTTTTCAAGATTAAATGACTTGTATGTTTGTCAAATAATTTTGCAGGCGAAGGTTATGTTGTAATGTTCCTAATGACATTTTTTGTAGTTAATGACTTCGTTTTCAATAAATGATTTTCTGAAATTATGATGTTTCTAGAATACCATATAGTTCTTTGTCAACAAAAGCGGTATTGCTTAACAATCATTTTGTATTATATTTTCCTAAGTATTAGAAATTGCATGATTTTCTATCACCTGATAAAAAAGAAGAAAGAGTTTTCTTAACATATCTTTCTTTAATCACAGACTGTTACCTGTGAGAACGACAAAATATCTCGCTAACATTAATTACATTTGCTTTATTTGCAGTTAGATCTTGCCATCACCTTTTAACAAAATAAACAAAAAAGACAGAAATTGTGGATGCAAAAATCAATAAACTTGGTCGATGATTCTGATGTGTGCATAACTGCATGAAGATGTTCATCGTGGTAGAATATCATTTTAATACTCCTTATATTTGTCATAAATTGCTCCTGTATTACCCATTAACCTGTAGAAACTGAAGAAGATGTGCTCGCCACGAATATGGAACCAGGTCAGGCAGTATGACATTGCAGCTTGACCAGGCTCTATTCTGTAGGAATCTCCATTACTACACTATGATATTAAAATCCCGTTAATTTCAAACGGACTACTCCCAATTCTTAACAAGGAAAGCCATTGGATCATTAATTTATAACCTTATGAATCAAACTAATAATTGAAAAACAGGATACAGTCAGGAAAATGACTTAGAAGTGGATTTTTATCATTTTAGCCACTGCATATTTTGAAATAGTCATTACGATGAATATAACATATCTTTATGTAGAAATTTTGTTTCTTGACTGTACAAAATTTTAATATCGCTTTACTTCAGGTTTCGAAATTGAAAGGATTTAAAGTACTGATAAATCATTGATCGCGGACATTACTGATAATGAATAATTTATTTATATATTATAATTTATATTAAATAAACATTCTGAATCAGAAATTATATGGGATTACTTGTGAAGCAATTGATAATTACAAATTAGATATTACCAAAACGTGTTAAAGCGACTGCTCTAGATTCAAGATATTAAGTCAAATTAGCCCTTACTACGTTGGTACAAATATAATGATAATGTTATAATATCAGATATTAATCACACATAAGATGTAAATAATTACTTGAACCTTAAATCGTATTACTTTTCTGAAAATCTTGTTACATTTTTTCTCAAGTTTAAATTTCTTGAAATAGTATTGCTCATCTGGAGGAAAACAACTTTAAAATCGGCGTGAAAAAGCAAGTACCTAACAAAAACACATATAAATCAAACACTTAATTCGTATAATGATTTATCCATTTAGAATTAAATACGTGTAATATGTTTTTGCATCAATAAGTGCTACCTCTTAAGACACCCTCTCGACAAAAAATATTGTTCGATGCATTTATAATTGCTACAAGGCATGAAGAAGTAAGCTATCGGAAACATGCTTTATGTCAATCTCTTGGGAAAAGTTGTTGTAATGGGTTTTCATCGACAGGCGCCCTGTTCCATTCAAACAAACACATTTCCATATAAAAGGTTTTACAAAGCAAACACTAAAGTCATTTTGCGATATGAAGATGTCATCAATTTAAACAATCTTTTCCTAGATTGGAAAACATGTAATTTGTCTGGTCAAACATTTCATAAGGGATTTAAACTCCTTATGAATTATGTCTTTTGTACAATTTTCGCCGCTTTAACGATATGAATAGATTTAAAAATAACATGAATAATTTTGAACCTTTAAAATAAATGTTATGCTGATGATAAAACTAATGTCCTGATTAATCAACAGTGTGTCATATGAGTTTTTATATTTTTTTTAAGCTGCTGGAACGAGGTTAGCTCCTGCTTTTTTTAAATCAACTTATGAGCGGAGTGCACTTGATTTTCCTTTAACAGTTAAGCTGGAAAGGTATCATACGACATTTTAAATGTCAGTATGACTTAAAACCAAGCAAAAATAAAAGACTGTGAAATAAAACACACATATTATAATTTAAATCATTAAAGACAATAATTGAAAACATATAAACGGATGATTATTTTTTTCTTAAGCTAAGACACATACTTAACTTCATCGAAATTTTATGTTTAAAAAATTGGTTTAATATTTCAGAATATTAAAATTATGTTAAAATGGTGATTGACCAACAGTTCATATTGGAAAATATATGGATAAAATTTAATTGTGCCTAAAATATAAAAAGACTGCCCCACTCTTTTAATGAACTGGACGTTACAGGTAAATTCTAATGGATGTTAAAGAAAAATTATATGGGTCCACGCGTTGTTTATTGCTAATGTGAAATATTTTTTATATTAAAAGAAATTATGGCAAAATGAAAATTTATTTTGACTTTAACCTGTTCACTTATTTATACCTTTGGATGGGCATAATGTAACCTTAAACAGAGGTTATCAATATTAATATAAGAATACCGGTAAGATGAACATAACAATTAACACGTACATGTAACCTGCAGAAATATTGCTTAAATAGCCTTGCGATGCATTCATTTTTGGACAGTTCATTATCTTCTTTTAGGATATCAACAAGAGCATTAAAATCACTCAACTTACAGTGTAGAGTATGGTTAGACTGCAGCAATGTGCAGGCTTGTCTGGCTTTATAAAAGTGCCGAAAACTTATCACGTTCAGTTCCAGCTAGTTTTGGATCAAACAAAGATGTGTACTTACTTGTAGGAATAGAATACGGAAGATAGGTCGGACAGCTCAAATAACTGTTTTTGCCAGGAGTTCCCCCATCCCAGCACGCGTAACCATCCCACACTAAAGGGCAAGAAGTGTTAACTGATCGGTAACCTTCAGCTAATTGTCTTTCACAACATGCACGGGCGTCGTTACAACAAATCGTCCATATGTCGCACTCGTCCCCATCTAAAGTTGAACACACTTGACGTCGTAATGTACTGTTATGCGGATTGGCAATCAATTGTGTACCTATTGGATATTTTGAACCATTAGTCATCACTGTTAAATAATCTCCATAAAGTGGTATAAAATTGTTCCGCCGAAACAAGTAAAAGTAGCACCAGGCACATGCGTTTCTGTTGAAATAGTCTTTCTCATAAATCCCCATCTTTCCTTTACATCGACCTGTTATATTTGTCCCGACAGCACACTGAAATTCCAAAAATAAAAGTCATTTAAGATGAATACATTATCTATTGATATTATGATTGATACATTTTTTCCACAAACAATTCTATTTGTTTAATCTTTTTATTAATTTTCTTTTATTAATTTTGTCTGATATAACATTTTTGTCTAGAATTAATTTTAACATTTAACTGTCTTTGAAAATGTTCACCTTCTTCACAATTTCGTTTTAATCAACAATATGATATTATTATCCGGAGAGAAAAGATATATAAATTGATTAAATAACATCAAAGCAGTGACGGTAATATTAAATATCTAAAGTTATTTATATTAGATTATACATATATACTAACAGAAGAATAATGAATCATCACGAGTAACACCAGAACTTGTGATAGCCTCATCCTCAATCTGAAATGCAAATTTGGATAAGGGATAATCTGAAATAGATTCTCTGGTGAAACTGGGTGCGTCAGTAAAGGTTTATAGAATATAAATACATTTTAAGAAAGAATATTACACATATTTTGAATTGGACAACCGTTTTTGTATTATAATAATATTTACAAATTTTGCTATATACATTCATGTTCTAACATCTTTGTTTTTATATTTTACATCATCAGTATACTACGATAGCGAAAATATCAAATATCTGCTTCGAACTTTCAATACTAAACAAGCATTCAAAGCGCTTAAATACCTATAAAATAGAATTATGTGTTGGGAATGAAGGAATTAAAATCGTAGGTTTAGTCTTCTTATTATAAGTTATTTTTATAAACTATATTTTCAAGGCAAAGCCGCATTTCTCTTGTGTATTTTTAGTGTCATTTGTACTTTCTTTTGACTTATAGAACTGATGCTATGGTATACATGTGTAGATGTATATGTTAATGCTATTAAGACTATGTTATTGGGAATTAAAGAGTGTTAAGAATGAGGCGAATATCTTTTATATAAATGGTTTAACGAATATAACAATACATGTGACGGTAGTACTTCAAAGTTTTAATAGTATTAGCAAATGAAATGTTCCAAGCATTAGAGAGAACCTATCTAATACAACGAGTCGTACAGAAGCAATCTTCAGTCGGTCTCCCGTATCTTCCACTGTGCTAATTTCTCCTAATTCAAAATATCGTTTCTAGGAAATACTAATTTGTATCCGTTTTATCACATTACTTTACTGTCATGGGCTAATGCTAATTCTAAAATAATTCCCCTTGAGTTTTCTTTTTAGCATTTTAAGTTATTTTGGTACATCAAAATTCGTTACAAATTAACCAATTTTTTTTATTTTTTTTACATACATGCTCCTGATAATATAATTTGAATACCATATGACGTATTTTGGTAGAGCAATGCTAAAACTTTCTATTGTACAACAAATGTTTTGGTAAGCTATGCTTGATATGTAATTTTATAATTTAGTTAAAAATTCATTAACTTTAAAAGTAACTCAAATTGTCAAACGTTAATAAATTGAAATGCATAAATAGATGGCAAACGTATTATTTGCACCGAGATACAATCAATGAATTAACAGCAATTCGTTAACTAATAACTTAGCCTGAAAATAGTACATACAATGTACTGGAAAAATATCAACTGACACTTTTCAAAATCATGTATTGGAAAAAAAACTAAAATTCATCTAAACATACATACATACAAATACTATATTTGTTTACGTTTTTTATGAAAAAAAAATAATTGAGCCGCGCCATGATCAATCCGCGCAGGCTTGTCTGGAGCCATGCTGGTCGCAAACCCATTATGTTGGTTTTGTCGTGACGCGGCTCAATTCAGTTTGAAAATGTACCAAGTCCGAATAAAACTTGTTAATATGTTTAACAAATAAACTGAAATTATTTTCAAATAATTTGTTTAAAAGTATATACATATATATATAAGGACTCAGTTGTACAAAATGATTATAAAAAGATTTTAAACCAACTTGCTTATTTATTTTATATGAAATAGAGTTTAAGTTTAATAGGAAGGCTTTTGCAAAAACATAAATGCAATAAAATACTTTTTAATTCTAATTTATTTTATTCCAAGATACATTTAAACGAATAGTAAAAATAAGTTTTAAATTAATACATAAAATGCTTCACATTAAAATAGCTCTTAAACTTACGAATAATTGACTGTGTATTTATCACATGAAGTCAGCTAACTTAAACATTTATTTTCTTTTTAAAAGATAATGATATAAAATGTCTCAAATAAGACTAAATACGAGTGATTCCCAGTCGAGGAATCCGATGAAATTTAGTAGAAACAATTTACCGAATTGCCTTGTCAAGATAAATCGCACAAAAGGCAATTTAGCGTTTATAAATTGTGTCTGTGAGTGAAGAATAATCCTTTTAAATTTCCTATTTTATTTGTCAAATATACCAGTCCTTGATAACATTTTCCTATTTTTAATTTAACTAGAAACACAGAACTGTTGCTAACAGTTTAAAACAGATAAATGCGTTCTAATTCCTCCATTTCATGCGAAATTTATTCCACAATATTCGAATTGCCTGGACTGACCGATAAGCATTTATCAAATCGGCTTGCCGCTACTACAGTGCTGAGACTACGACAGATAAAATATCAGTCGTGAAGAGCCTAGCATCGCAAGTGACAACTTCTAAATTATCACTATTGATTCTATCCGTTATTCTATAAGCGACGGATTTGTTTCAAAACGGTGATACGGTCATAAATATATGAATATGCCTTCCACGTATTTTCTGTATTTATCCTTTTTTCGAATTTACAATAAGTACTCGTTAGAAAATTCGTGGTCAAAGTATCAAAGGACATCGTCTTATTTATCCATTCACTCTGTATGCTTCTGTTAACATATAACTTTAGTAATGCTCTTGTTTCCCCTTGTTCTAAAATACTTCGATGAATTTTAAGTGATTTCGTTATGGTATTCAGTAGACAATGTTCAGTAGACAAATACTGAATATCAACAACATTATATGCACATAATTCTTAATTGTATCATAGTTTGGAGACATTTCTGTTGAAAATGTGTCAGGGTTAAATAGTATACATATACATGCACAGTGCGTTAACTGGAGTGCGGGTATTAGTTACCCGCACTCCAGAGCATGCCCATTGATTGGCTCATTTTTGCTGGGGTTTACATATTGTGACGGCAGAGAAAGTGAAAGCGACAGAAATATCATATTCAGATGTTCGTTCATTGGTTCATTTTTGCCGGGGTTTCATATTGTGACAAAAGGGATCGTGTTTTTATGTTTGACTGTGATACAAAAGAGAAAGAACACCAAAACACTCGGTAATCTGATTAATACTCGGGGGCTACGCCCCCTCGTACAAATCAGATAACCTCGTGTTTCGGTGCTCTTTCTATTACTTGTATATTACATTTAGGTACACAGTACAGTTTATCTCGTTAAAAAGGCTAGTGACTCTCTTTGACAGGCGCAGTAGAAAAACAAAATTAAATGAACTAATCAATATGTCAAGATTCCAAAAAAATAATTGTTTAACATCAGAAGAAGCAATTTAAACCGTTATTCTTCATTTTGCATAATGCTTTGGATTTCATTGATTATTTTACAGTTGAAAATCATTTACATACTTAAAGTAAGTTATCCCAGTTTTCTATTTTATTCTAAAGTTCTTTCGTTGATCGGTTTTTAAGGTTCAAGTTTTTCAAGTTTCATTTCATAGATTATCATGCTGTCAGCAAAGAGATGTAGCCAAAGGCAGAGCCAGTGATCCTTGTAAACCAATAATTGTCTCACTAATTGCCTATCAAAAATATAAAATATACCGTATCAAGTCCAATAAGAGTTAGTCTAACACAATTTGATTGAAGTAACCGGTAACAAATAGGGCTTGTTACACTCAGGAATACGGCTTATTACGTGGTCTGAGTAATGTCACAATCAGTTAACGAACACCGGCAATGATCGGATATCAATTTGTTTGAAGTAATAGATCCATTTGCTGGTAATAATAATAAACATGAACAGAATTTGTTAATCAGCTAAATAAAACGAAATTAATCTCAACAGTTATTTGTTCTCCAAACAATTATTTTTTTCAAAACTCTTGAACGATAAATTACATTATACTTCATTTGTCACAAAATGCACATTATACACGTTTGCATAGTTACTTCACATGTAATATGCTTATTTATTCATCATCATTACTGTTAGCACCATTGTTATAATAAATGACAGACAATAATTCTGAATTAAATTATTTCAAAGTCGTTGAATTAAATACACCCAATTCCAAAATCTAGACATATTGTCGTTCAATATTTTTTATCATGAGACTGTTTTTTACTAAATTAAACATTGCTATGCAACAATAATAAGTATATTGAATCAGTATCAGGAGGAAACATTTCATTAAAAAAAACACTAATTGCCGAGTGTGTGTTCTTACAATTGATGTTTTTTTATTTAAAGTAAAATAAATGTTGTCACAATTATAATTATAAATCAAAAATGTGACAGACTGTGACAGACTGGGTCAAATAACAGAACTATATGTGACAGTTATATTTTCTCACTTGATGGTAATCGCAAACAATTCAAGTGAAACAAAAGTAATAAATATGTTATGTAAGGTTTTTATTTTTAATTAGTATAAATCACTTTTCTTACTGGTACAATACATCATTTCATCTCTTTGTTTGGAAATTACTGCCTAATTCTTTAAGAAGTAGCTTTGGTAGAATTTCACGCCGTTTTGATTTTCTGTCGTCAGAATATTTACCATAATGATCAGTGTACGGTTTCACCACGGAGTTTCCTCGATATTATAAAGTTATACGCTGTGCATTTGCTTATACAGCAATGGGGAAAATTTTACACTTGATTTTGTGTTTTTTTTTTGTTTTTGTTTTTTTAAATCACCCTGTTTTTAAATTTTCTAATACAAATAGCTTTTATGATGTATGACATGTCACAGAGCTTTAAGGAATTAGAATAAACGTTAAACAGAAGTGATAGTGCCATGTTTGAATATCATATTTTTTTATTATTATCAAATTTTATCTACATAATAAATAACGTGCCAATGAGCCAGTCTATAGTCGATCGTTCTAAAACTTAACCGTTGAGAGAGGTGACAACTGAGGCAGTGCCACTTACTTCATTTGCTCCGCCTCTGTTGAAGTTCGGCTCCGCCTTAAATTGTCATATTAAATTTGATATTATGCTCCATATGCTAGCATTTAGTCTTCGTTGACGGGTAGAAGGGAACCAGGACAGCTTTGATCAATATCACTTGTCGAATCATTAAATTACAAATTACAAAGCCTAAACCACGCCCACAATCAGAGAGGCGGTTCTCACTCAACCGTAAAGAAAGTACAACAAACCGGTTACGCTACGGCCTGTAAGGGGAGATCACTGCAGAACAGTTTGTCCTCAAAATCATTAGAACATTATGCAACTCATACAAGTATTTAAATGGGTATTTTCTCGGCAAATATTGTCTTGAATTTATTTAGTTAAGTATACCAAATCATTTCAATTTTATTTGTTATCCAATTTATTTTGATTCGACCAGACGTTTTAGTCTTTGTCGCAACAGACAAACATTTAAGAATTTCAGACCTGGCATTATTCAAGTGTAATAGAGAACGATTTACAATGCAGATTGACTGTTCACATCATTTGGTGGCGTCTTTGGTGTGCAGCATCAACATTTAACTTGTTTTCTTGTATGATTTACAGACATTAAAATTTCTTGCTTTATTCAAACAAACAATATTTGATAACATGTATTTCATTATTGATACTGAAATGTACTAAACAAAATACTAAAATTCTTAAGAAAAGTTATAAACTTGTTTCAATACCGAACACTTTTGCTTGGATAACTATAATAGATTATGTTTGAATATATTATCAAAGTGATACAGCGATCAACACAATTTGATTTAAAGTGATTCAATGAAACCAATCAAGTATCACCAAATACAGCTGATAAAATTTCTAAACAGCAAGAAAGGATTTTCAATTATTCTGTTTTTACTACAGACGATAATTTCACAAATTCCCTACAGAAAATATTAGAAAGAGAATTCACAATTCAAGCCTTTTCATTTTTTGTTCGATAAAATGAAACTCTTTTATTCCTTGCTAAAACTTTCTTCAATGGATTTGGCCAGCTTTCAATTTGGACAAAACTAATTCATCACTTAAACGAAATTTTAGATTAGTAGAAGACCTTGACTTTTTTCAGTCAACTTGAAAATTTGTATAATACATTATTTTTGTATTTAGATTTACTAAATGTGACGTATTTCCTTATTTATTTGAACTGATTCTTTTTCATTAATATAAAACTGTTTCCGTAATAGAAACTGAATAAATATATACAATTCTTGTTTTTATTTACTGGACATTTGCTCTTTTAAGGTAGCATTTTCACAATTATGTAACATAAAGAAAGTAACTAGATGTTTTTTGTCTCTTTTACACAATACAAAGAATGATATACTTACTTTGTCAAAATAATTTTTTTTATTAACATTTGCATGATTGAAAAAATATCATAATTGAAACAAATGTATGAAAAAGGAAATGTAGGTCACGGTCCTACTGTTCTGGCTTCAAGTCTTTGAAAGTGAAATTTTGTTCCAATCTAATTTGAATTTGTAACAATTAAATGGGCAAGTAAAGACAAATAAACATTATTCACAATATTCATTCAAGGAATATTAATTTGATGAACATTTACATAACGTTAAACTTCCAAAACCTAAATTATGTTAAATTGTGTAATGCATTTGTGCATTGATTTCGCTTCAAGACGAGTTAAATATTATAAAATAATGTTTACACCATATTTTCTATTGTTCGTCAAATCGTATATTTGAATACTTTATAACCATTTTCCAACTTGCATATGACATTCATTAACGTTATATAAAAACTAAATTGTCTTTTTCTTATGATGATACACTTATTCATGACGAAAATTTTGTCGCATAATTGGAAGTCATATATATTTTTTCTCAATTTGTTTAATTTCGTTTGATATTGCTGGTTCTTTTTTATCACAGATAATCAAAGATTCAATCAGCCAATTTAACAAGGAACATCATCAGCAAAAAATATAATTACTTTATCATGTATCAAAATGAATCTCCAATCTTGATAAAAGAAACATTACTGTTCTCTATATGTTAAAAACCTTTTTTTGTTATGTTTTTAATTGACATCTCAAAAAATGGTCATTTGTATCTGCCATTTCCTCCCTTAACTTTTTTTTGTAATATAAGAAAATAATTTGTAAAATGAAATGTCTTTTTACTTCAGCAGTGTCTTTTAGAAATCATTTCATTAATAACTTCTTATCTTTATTCATTGTCATTCGTGAACATGTTGAGATAGAATAATAATTCATTATTGATGTATTGAGGGAGGAAAAGCAATAGACGTATGCTAAAAAAGATTGGAACTTTTAATGTATAGTTATAAAAAATACATTTCTGAAAAAGTGCTTGAAGATTTTGCCTTTCAATTTAAGATGTTATTTAACAAAATTATGGTTGTCTCCACATTCTTTGAAAATTCAAACAGGTCGATCCGGTATTCGAAGAATCGAGAGAAATCAACGTCATTGTATATACTGTGGTAAGGACGACATTGGGGACGAATATCATATTACTTTGATTTGCCCATGTTATATTGATTTAAGGAAACTATACATACACAAAATATCGTATTGCTAAACCAAGCATGTTTAAATTTATAGAACTATTACAAAATGATAAAAGAACAAATTCTCAAAAATTAAACTATTTAATAAATAACGTGCTATGACTTTAAGAGCATCTACTACACGTATTTTCATTCCATCCCCTTAGAACAGAAAGTGACGAATATGGTATGCTTAAAATATCGTGTAATTGTATTGAATGTAAATATGTTTATGTAATGTAAGAGGGATGTTCGAAATGTATTGCTTATTTCTATCTGGAGAATTCAAATTTCAAGTTAGCTCAAAAGTGTTCATTTCATGCCCTCGACGTATTCCCCGTGGCTAGAAATGCAAAGTTTCAGCCGATGTATCCACTTCTTGAAGGCGTCACGATACGCTGATTTGGGCACAGTAATAAGGTACTGATGAATGGCAGATCCAAGTGCCTGTCGGGACTTGTATTTCCTCCCAGAAAGGAAGGATTTCCATTTCGGAAACGAAAAGAAATCACATGGGGCAAGGTCTGGAGAGTACGGGGGTGAGGCAAAACAGTCACTTTGTACAGACTCAATCAAACCGAGTCTGCAATTCTTACGTAATTTTGTTGTGATTAATGCTTCCGAGGGATCACTTTGTTTCCAGATTTTTATACTTCACAACAGCAGGTGTCAAGTGCTGTGTGGCAGCTGTAAAACGTTGCCCCGTACTTCACTTCAGTGTTGTTATATTTTTCTGGTCCTTCGGGATCATTAATGCCAGCACTATTAAGTGTTGAGAATTGAGTACCGCTCAAGTCGGTGCTAGGGGGCGTGAGGGATGTTGCACTTATTCATTATCCCTCATGTACAGACTCAATCAAACCGAGTCTGAAATTCTTACGTAATTTTGTTGTGATTAATGCTTCCGAGGGATCACTTTGTTTCCAAATTTTCCGAAACTATTGCGGAGGTATGAGCGGGGGCATTGTCAGGTAGAAGACGGATATGCTTAAAACCAGTGACAGGGCGTCGTTTCTTATAATACTTTTTTCAGTTTCTTAAGTACTACGTCTTTGTTGTACTTCCCAGTGATACTTTTGCCCTTTTTTACCGGCACTTTTATTGCGAGTCCTTCATCAGAGGAGAAATTTGCATACACAACCTTCTTTGCACTCAAAGACCGTTTGGCAATTATTGGGCGTTTATTGTTGTGGTTGTGGTTAGTGGCCCAGATTTTGTTGCTAACTTTTCTGACGGACTCAAAATAATGGACCAAAGTTTTATCACCTGTGACGACATTAGCAAACTGTTTTTTGTCATATTTTGGAAACATTTGAAGCAGCTTTGGGCCACCTTAACCCGTTGCCCCTTTTGCTCATCGGTCAACAGATGTGGCACCCATCTAGCAGAAATCTTTCTGACCTTCAAATGCTTCTCCAAAATAAAGTGAACCGTTGATAGTGATATGCCTACCTTTCGTGCAATATCACGGACTGTAAATCTGGCATCTCCTTCAATGATATCCTTTATTTTTTTAAACGATTTCGTTACAAGATGCAGATTTTGGCTTACCTGCTTTTGGTGCATTTTTTGTGCACTCTACACCAGACTCAAATTTCTTTTTCCATCGCCTAACTGTGTCGTAAGACACACAAGAAGGCCCATAAGAAGTAGAGAGTTCAGTCGTCAACTGCTTCAAAGAGCAACCCAGTTTTGAGCGAGCTTTGATGTAAAATATGATAAACAAGATCAACAAGGAAAGGCGGCGTTCAATGAAGCCCGTATTTCATCTTTTTTGTCGACGCTTCTACCAACCATTTTTACTACAATGGTCAATGACTGCGTGCATTTAAATGGTAAATTGTATGTCTTACACTTAGTCTAACATGTAGGTTTTTAATGTATTATTATACATAATCAAGATTTAACTAACTGATAATAGAATATTTCAGAAACACCCATTCAAAGTGATAGACTTATAAAAAAGATGTTAGCATGTGTGTTCTAAAAAATCAGTAATATTTTCATTTTTGTAGATTTTGAAACGACAGGCACATTTTCTCTTTTTCACTGTTCATACACATTTAAGGTTTATTCACTGTTCAAACATTTTAGCGTTATTCATTGTACACACATTTTAGCTTTATTTACTGTTGATACTATTAGCCGGACAAGATTCAATAGTATTATATCTTATAAGAACATTAACCTTTCAATTAGTCATTGGTCTTAGCCTAACTTTGATTAAAATCTTCCGTCGATAATACCTGAGATTCATATCATAAAAACATACACCCTGTCAACTAAAAAAAACTGATTAAAACCTCGATAAACCTTAACAAGCCCAATTAGGACAGGTCGATAACACATGACTGTAGTAAATGGTAAATAATAGAGCTTGTAAACAAAAGAAATAGAACTATTTATGTAGTCCAATAAATGACGCATCATGATAGCATGATAACATACAAAGTCAATCATATCGAACTCACTTACATCTTAGCTCATATGAGATATTAAACACTAAACGAAAACTTATTGTATGGGGTATTTAATCACTAGAAACTTCTTATATAATTGATGGTATTAACACGTAAATAAACTTCTATAAGTACAGACTTGAAGTAAGAAAAGTAACTTTTTTGTTTTTTTCTTATATTACGTATTAAAGAAACTTTCTTTATACGAAATATTAAGTAATAAAATAAACCTCTCTTATATAAGATATAATGTAATAACTGAAGCCTGTTTAGAATTCCCATTATGAAATACTATCTCAAAAGCTGTTTATTGTTTTAACTTTGGTGTCCTATTATAGTTTCAGAAAAGATACTCATTGGTCATTTACCTGAATAGTCATTTGCATCTTTTACTTTTTAGAAAATAGTACAGATATAGTGATTTAATATTTTGTATGGAAGTTAAATTACTACGTTGTTTACATTTTGCTACCTTTAAGGCAAATAATGTCACATACAACCTGACATTATGTTGCTAAAAAAGAATCTAACACACTCTTTAACTTTTTAAACGTTATAATACTTATTATGCCCTTTCTAATGTAGGAAAAAAAGATTATTTTTTTAAGGCAAAACGTGTCTAAAGGAAACATCGCCTCCGTGGTAGAGGGGTTATAGTCGATGACTTCTAATCCAGTTACCTCTCTGGCGTGGGTTCGATCCCCAGGAGATATTTTGGTAGTTTAGCGCGGAGGAAGGTAGTCTAGTACTGGTGTATCTCTCCAGGAACGATGGTTAGGAAACTACCCGCCTATATGACTGAAATATTGTAAGGAAAAGGCGTAAAATCAAACAAACAAACAAACTAACGGAAACTTTTTATCCATAGTACATTGCTTTATTGGTTGACCATATTTCATTAAGATTACTATTTCAGTTATTGACTTTGAATAAAAACTAATGATTTTCCTAATGTGTTGTATACCATAAAATTACAACATTAATGGGAAAGTTCATAAAATGCGAGATTGAATGAACCCGGTAATGAGGTAAATACAGGAGAAAGTATTTCCTTCTATTAAAAATATATGTGATGATGATATATTGACGTGTCGTGATTTTTAAGTCCGTACGAGGGGTGCTCAAATATGAATCCAACTAGGTCAATTTTCAGAAGTGCTTAACAAACAGTGCCAAAATAATTATCTCAATCCTTCAAAATACTCACCACCAAGTGATATACAAAGTTTAAGTCTTTTAATTCAATTTTAAATGCGTTGTCATAACATTTTCGTGGTATACTGTTCAAACACTGAAAAATAGCCGAACCGAGATTTTTTTCGAGTTTGATATTTTCTTACTGCAAGGCATTTTTTAAAATTACATAAATGACTTGTTGACGCTCATGGTGAGTTTTGCTATGCAAGGTCTTTGACTTCCTTTGGTTGCCCATATTTTTACTATGTCTTTCGCTTGGGCTCATAAAAGTGAACCCACCTCTCATCGCCAGTGATGATATTTTCGAAAGATCGATTGTTGTATTTAAGGAACTGTGTTAACAATTGTTTCAAGCTAGTTTTAACTCTTTTGTTACGAGATGGGGAAACCATCTGGCACTTAGCCTTCTCATTTTAAAATCACGTCTGAGAATTGTATGAACGGTCTCCTACAGAGATACCAACGCATTTAGTTATATACCTTGTTGTAAATCTTGCATCAGTATCAATCAAATCCTTTACCTTTTCATCCATTTTGGCGAAGTTGCAGTTTTCGGACGGTATGCATGAGATGATCTTTTACTGAATTCAGACAATTTTTAAATTTCTTTCACCAGATAACTGTTCCCATAAAAAAGACATGTTTTATTAAATATATCTTTCGCATGTATGCTAAGAATACAGCGGTTCTTGATATAGGACAGACTGAATACCCTTTCCCAACAATTTTAGCTTTAGTATAAACCAGTAGTTAGCGTTTATCGGGGTATTGTCAAAGATATACTTAACTAATTTAGTCAAGTATTGTATCAATTGAGAAATTACATAACCGTCAATGCGAAACATGACTGTACAAAGTTTGTGCGAAACGTGGTTAAAAGCGAGATATTAGCTTAGTTGCATTCATATTTGAACATCCCTGGTACATATAATTTCACCATTAGAATAAACCTGCATCTTTTGTATATTATTTAATAAAGTCTTTTAACAAATAATTTGAGAAGAAGGGGTATGAAAATAAACATCTATTTGTATTAATATTGTCTGAATTATATGAGAGTAAGACTGACAAAGAAGACCAACGTGAAGTCGTGGCTCTGCTTCATACAACTGGGAAAAATAAAAACTCTTAATATGAAATATAAACTTAAGGTATTTAAGCATTGCATAACATAAACTTTACAACAGGTACTTGTATGCATGCTTTCTCATTTTGTTGTATATTTTTCATGTAACTCATGTTCTAAAAGAAATTTGCAAAGCAAATACTCATTTACAGACGATTGTTTTGTTACAGTCAGTTTAGTTGTATGCACCAGAATCAAATATGTTTGTCATTCTAGCTGCATGTAAATAATTCATTGTTAACAAAGTCGAACATTTTTAAATAATTAACATTCTATACATTATGAAAGCAAAGGAGTGTTTCCTAGACAAAAATTCATACCTACACTAGTTTGTTTTTACTCGCCAAAGTCAATATGGCATGCAAGGTAATTTTTTTAAAGAGCCTACCATAACTCTTTCTTTTCAATAAATCGAATACAACCTTTTTCTCAACAATAACATTTGACTTGTTTAGTAACTGTATTAAGGAGTGATTCTATGGCATACATACAGAAATGTGTCCATAGGGCACGGGTGTCCCCACACTCAACTGTTTTTCAATCGTTTGACTCTAGGTCAAATATTTTTGGGCTGCATGTGCCACAAAATGGAAACTAAAAATATATTACTAAGTAAAGGGCTAGAAAGAGCCCAACAAATACTGAATAAATCCACAAGCGATCGCCAAGGTGCATAAGTAAACATGCTGACAAACATTCTTGTAAACTTTCAGGCCTACAGGTAATTTTTTGAAGCTATGCATAAACAAGTTGAAAATTTCAAATTTATAAATCGGTCGAGGGCAATAACTCTAATAAAACTGAAAATAATCCACATAAAATACCAGGTGCATAGCTTCACAGTGATATTGGTCATTATTCCTGTAAAGATGATTGATTAAGGTACAAGTAACACAACATATTGAAACAGTTTTTATTAAGTCAACACGGTAAAGGTAATAACTCTACAAATACTGGATAAATCCACAAGCGAAACCAAAGGTGCACAACTACACATGATGACCAACATTCCTGTTAACTTTCATGACTAAAAGTTTAATACATTTTGAGCAATGCACGACACTAATTGAAAATTGAAAATTTTCACTAAGTCAAGGGCAATTACTCTGACAAACATATAAATTCACAAGCGAAACCCCAGGTGCACAACTTCAAATGCTGTTCAACATTACTGTAAAGTTTAAAGTTTCATGATCCTTCAAGTTGGTCAAATACTTTTTAGCTACGTGTGACACAAGTTGAAAATTGCAAATTTTAACTAAGTCAAGGGCAATTACTCTAAGAAAACAGAATATAAATGTACATCCACAAGCGAAACCCTAGTAAAGTTTCATGATCTTAGGTCAAATACTTTTTATGTTACGTGCGACACAAATTGAAAAATTCAAATATTTACTAAGTCAAGGGCAATAACTCGAAAAAATCGAAATAAATCCACACAAAATACCCAGGTGCACAACTACACATGCTGAGCCATATTCCTGTAAAGTTTCATGACTGGGTTAAATACGTTTTGAGCTACGTTCGACACAAAATGACGGACGAACGGATGGACAAGAATAAATCTAAATGCCCCTCAAAGAGGGGACACAAAAATGCAGGTGACCTTTTGACCAACTTTATGTTGTGTCATAAGGAATAGGTACTCGTACGTAATTATACAAATAAATGAAGTAGCATAGACTTTTCTTCTGTCAAAATTGCAAAATAATTAATTATCAATTATAGTGAAAATCAGGATCCTTTAAGAGAGCCTAACACGGCAAAATTGAAAATGTTGCAGGCTCGGTTTGATTAAGCCTGTTCATGGACGGTACTGACAAGTACAAACTACCGTCCACGCCCTCTAGCACCGGCTTAAGCAGCATTCAACATTTAACATGAACTGGTACAATTTTGAAATATCCGCAGATGTGTTCATATGGCGGTCATCATAGAACCTTCTATGTGACACGTAAGTGCCATTCATTTAAAAGAGGCATGTGATAAAACAATTTATTTCACTTTCACATTAATGTAATTTTTATTCAAAGTCAGTTCACAATTTAATTTTAATTTTATTACAGAAATAAATTGAGTATTGTATTAAATTTGATATGATTCAATAGGCATTTTATATTTCATGACAGGAAATTATTAATTTTTTTTATCAACACAATTATACAGGATTGTTTCAAGTAAAGGATTGCTATCTATTATACAATTTTCGTCTGAGTAAACACGTTCGTTTCAAACTAGTTGTGAGTATCTCACGCTAATCGCATTATGTTGTTATTTAACCATGGTTAACAAATATATTTTGAAAACAAAATATAAAACAAGAAATGTCGAACGATACGTATGCCATCCTTCTTTGCCATTGACTCACATTATTGGTAATTTTGTTATAGAAACTTGCCATAAATGGGTACATGGTAGTGTTCAGTTATGGAAAAAAGAAAAATAATGAATACTTTGTGATAAATAGTTTTCAAGATAATGAGCGGAAACCTTTCTGGCAAGGCCCTTGTGACCTTGACCTTTGAACTGGTGAATCTAAAATCAATAGGAGTCTTCCACTTGTTTTGACCAATCAATATGCGAAATATAAAGACTTTGTGATAAATAAAAACAAAGATAATATTAAGTGGAAATCATAGTACCATTTAAGGCTCATGTGAACTTAACCTTTAACCTAGTGACCCCATAATCTATAGGGGTCATTTTGTAGTTATGTACAATCACTATGTGAAATATGAAGACTTTCTGATAAATAGTTTTTAAGATAAACAAAGAAAACCATGTGGTCTACTGACGGACATAGCGACATACAGACAGACATACCGACATTAGCAAAACAATATACCCCTCTTCTTCGAAGGGGGGGGGGCATAATAAAAATATTGAAAATGAATAACCAATAATATCTTTCGAATCGCGATGCTTGTTTTCTTCGATATATTTTGATTGTTTACAAGACACTTATTACTTCTATATGTTGTAAGAAACCTCGGACATAGCATACAAAATGTCAAGGTCTAGACGATTTCACCAAAAACGAATTTTTACTGTATAAGCTAATTTTGCTACTCTGAAAATTATTGTTGAACAGAGCATTGTATTGTGTTTAATGCTAAATATTCGGGCTTTGAACTTTTGAACATGTTGTCTTACTTAGTATAATGATAGAAATGAGAGATAAATAGAAGCAATCGCCTGTAATGACCGGAAGGTCATTCAAGATAATAGAGATGCTTGTGATTACAATGAAGTCCTGGAAAAACGAATGGCAATACAGATTGTTATGATAATATTTAGTTGACCTTTAAACCTTTATCATCTGACGGATTCATTAAAGTTTGTTTAAAAAGGAAAATGTCGTTTTAATGATTTTTTTATTAAAACCTTTACAATTTTTTTATTTCAAATTAGTATGAAAATAAATAATTAGAGAAAGAAAGAAAGAAAGAAAGAAAGAAAGAAAGAAAGAAAGAAAGAAAAGAAAAAAAACAATAACAATAACTGGACTTAGGTAAAACAAAACAAAAAAGTTAAGATACTCTTAATAAACGACAAACAATATGCATGATGATACAAATTTGATATTAAATTAAAGATTATTAAGGTAGATGTGAACAGTTTCTGGTTATTTCAATAAACTCTTTTAATTAAAAGATATAAAATAGCACATTTCTTTTTTGCTATATGTTATTTGGTCATGAAGGGACTCAATTGCGTGATAAAGAAACGTAATTCTTACCATGTGTATGCTCATTTTTCAAAATTTGGTATCCGTATAACATAGATATAATGTGGAACGCCATATGTTGATATCTATTAAATGGTTGCATAAAAGTATTAATTTAAATGAATACAGCTTTTATTATATAATCTATAAATTGGTTTGAAATGCGTTTTTCTGAGCTGATTGGCTAAAAAATAACAGGTCAATATCAGAGTTTGTTCACTGTTTGTTCTTCTAACAATAGATTTTTGAGAGTATATTTTTCTAAGAGAACCCACAAAAGATGCATGCTAATAAGTGAAGTAACGCCAAGTTTGTTGCTATAATTCTGGGAAAACGTTGCTATAATTCTGGGAAAACGTTGGGCAACTCGCAAATAAAAGTCAAAGTAGTCTACTCTAGTAACCGTCTCTTCATTTTAAAGAATATTGTGAAATTAGCGTGCCTATGAGCTCATTAAAAAGGAGACAAGCTGAAAAAATGTTGATTCCCGTCGTATTCAATGGCAAATTTGATATCCAATATAAAACCGATTTATAAATTATCGCCTCGGTCAATATTTATTCTTTTCAGTACAAATCACATCATTTTCACCAACTAAAATATTAAATGACATATTATACATAATATGTTACAACTCTTTGGGGAAACAACCTTGAGGTTACAAAACAACACTGTAACAGTTTTTAATTGCTAAACAATGTATTTCATCAGAAAAAGCATTATACACTTTAATTGATATCAAGTACTGTAAGTAACAAATCTTTAACAATTTTAAAGCTGCATATTAAAAATGATTTATTTTAAAGAAAATGCTTTTTTCTTCATAACTGATATGCCAGAATTGGCGTATGTAATTATTGCAATAATTTCATACTATATTGCATATGGCAGACTATTTCATGTTTTCACTAATTTAAACATAGTTTAATATCTATGCATATAATTTGTGATAAAAGATTCTTGTTAAAGGTCCCTTTATATCTTACACAGTAAAGTATTAACGTACATAATCTGTAAAAAACTTGGTCAAATTAATTTTAAAGACGTTTTTCCTGTTCATTTTCTGAAAAGAAAATATTGGCATATAAGAAATAGTTTACCAGTCTATTATAACCTATCATAATTGCGAGCTGGTAGTTTGTTCAACATTCTCTTTCGGTTTAGCTGGATGGCATGTTTAGAACTTTATAGTTATTAAGTGCCAGTATTAATGTTTTTATCTTACGACAATGATTTTGATAGCTGTACTTGTGTTTGTCAAATTCATTGTAAAATAATTTGCATTTAACTAGGATAGCATCTACTGATTTGTTATTAGGTTTAATCATTTATGAAGTGTGAAACTTGTATGCGTAAATTCGTATTTCTATGACTGTGGTGTGGCTCAATACTTCTTTCACGTCCTACACACATTAAAGCGGCCATTAGATTTCATTTTCGTCCGGAAAAACAGGCCTACATTCTTTCAAACTATCTTGGAAATGTGCACCATATTACTGTTAAGCCTTCAAAACCGTTCTGGCGCGTGAGTGACGCTCGTTTCTAAATCAATAGAAGATCGTGTAAAAAATCGTCCGCTTTACAAATTTGAATATAGAGAACGGTATATTAAAGAGATCGAGAGGTTTCATTATTGTTTATGTAATTTGTCGCCGGTAAATTTCATTTTAATTATATTGATTTCACAATCATATATAATTATTTATCTAACAAATAACATATTTAATCGAAAGAAAAGTTGAAGACCGTTTTATGTCTTTAATATGATCAATTTTTTCTAGCTCTTTACCATGACAATGAATTAGAACTGCCGATGACTTTTGTTTTGATTTAGATAAATTACGAGACATGAATGCGATATTATCGTGATATGTATTCCTAATGTCTCATTGCTTTGACAGACCCACAAAATGTCCAATCAGTTAGAAAGAAATAGCATAACATTTTTTATAATGATAACATTTTACTCTTATATTTGTATTTCGTGTTTCAGCTTTTCTGGATAATTAACCCGTTAATATTTCTTCATTACTTTTTCCGCAAGTGGCCGAATATTAATCCAATATGATGTCTGAATGAACGGTGACAGACAAATGACAACAAGACTCAATTCAATGTTCAAACTCAATTGTAACGGAGTATTTTCTTCTCGCCCTTGGGTCGATTCAACATCATCTGAATAACTAATTTGGTGCTCTCCCTATTAGGCTTACCTCGAACAATGCCAGAAAGCGTACTTGGATGTTTCGGGGGCCTATGAAGATTGCCTTCTGGAATTGCTGATCTTTATGCTCGTTTTTTTACAATTATTTTCATCTAAAACTCATTGGTGGTTCCACTTATTGAATGCAAATTTTCAATAAATGAATACATTTATATGCATAGCATTAAATATATAATTGACACAGCTACTGAAGATAATGCAAGAAGATATCGCGCTCACAAGGACTACGAAAAATTGACATCAGCATGCTTCAAGATTGTATTATTTTCAATAAAGTGATATACATGTACAATTCTTGCCAATATATGTTGACAAATACCGAATTTAGGAGTTTAATAATTTTCTACAGTTTGAATGTTTTCTAGCATGTTTTTTTTATTCAGTTTAAAAAAAAACAAAAAAACATTTCCAGCCTTTAAGATGCAAGTTTATAATAGTATTGTAAGAATGATTTCGATACAACTGATCTTTGTTTTCAGAGTTCATTTTTTTTGGTTCTATTTCGACGTTGTCAGAACTTTTAATTTGCCAACATCATTGGATTACATATGTTACATCGTTTACATTATAGAATAAGCGATTATTGTAATTATCCGTATTTCTTATTCTATATCTAATCACATGAGATCAAATCGGATACAGAAATATGTAATAATTATACATTATTTTTGAAAGATCATTGAAGAAAGAAATATGCTATTAATAAAAGATCTAAGTTAATACCAAATTCAAACATCTTATAAAATTGTTTCTTTATTTTTGACTGATAACAGTATTGCGATCCTTTGAACAATTAAATGATTCACATCATTCAACAAATTTTCAAGTAAAAAAAATATCTTATTTTGGTAACTCTTTGATTATCAGACCAATAACATTGATACGGCGACACGAATATATTCATTACAAACGTTGCAGAACTAAATTCTCAAAGACTTTGCAGATGATGCTTATGCAAAGCGTTTCCAATGAACACAATATCTCTTGTTTCATTGCATTATTGATACTGCATTTCTTTGGATCTGATATAACAACAGGTTTTAAAGTTACAATGATTTTTGTACGACATAAAATATCATTAAAAATAAACATTTTAATACTTTATAATTGTGTATCTTAGTAACAAATTTAGTATTTGTAACCCTACCTTTATATGATACTGCTTTTTATCGTTTGTCAAAAACTAATTTGTGACCTAATATGTAAGGTATTGCAATTTCTTTATTGTGCATTCCTTGTTTATTCTACATTCTTGCAATGAACTACTTTTGGTCATGTTTTCTTACTTGGCATAAGGATAGAAATGAGCGACAAAGAACAGTAATCGCCTTAAATTACCGGAAGGTCATTCAAGTTGATAGAGATGTTTGTGATGATACTGAAGTCCTGTAAGAACGAATGCTAATTTGATTGATAAAATTAATGTTATATATGTCAAGTCTGATTGAGCTGGCCGTTAACCTTACAACTTGTTTACTGTTTATTGTAGGACAATACCGATTTATTGAATCTTGTCAAAAGTTTCTATATTTTACTTATTCAAGTTAAATAGTTCGAAAAAAAACACGATAACTTGAATAACATTTCATAGTTTTGCATAAACAAAAGTCAAAAGCTGAAACATTGAAATTACTTTACTCGACAGAAAAACTGAATGACGCTAAACGACACACACTCTATGGAGATTTGTGGTGTTTTTTTTCGCATGTAAACAACATGTATTTTTTACATTTAAATTTAATGTTAATGAAGTTATGAAAATGAGTTCTTTTGACATAGAAAACGGGGAGTGAATTTGTAAAATGTGAATATTTGTAAATCTTATTTACGATAAAGATTCATTTAGATGCCAAGTCTACTTTACTTCCTTTCTTGTAACTTGTCAGCAAAAATACGCATTTGATATATGATTTTTTGTGTTTTGTAAATCAATTTGCATCCTTTTAATAATTTGTTTGAATTTATCTTTTTATCGACAACAGTCAACCTTACGCATGCAGAATATTATGTTTGTTATACTAAAGAATCTAACATCTCGTGTGTTTTTTCTGTATTTGTTATACAGTATTCCGTATTTGTTATACAGTATTTACATTAAAATTTTATGAACGTACAGAGGGACGATTCGGGTATAAAATATACTGGCCATTAAAACGCTATATTATTACAATGTTTTTTTGTATAAGCTATATAATTTGCTTATGGGTTGAACAAGACTAGTGTCATATAGATCTCAGACCGCTATATTTTATGTATATCCCTTTAGCAACTTACGTGCATTTATTCTTAGTCTAATGATATACATTATCAATCTTCTTATACAATGATAAATGCACATAAATAATTGCTTTCTTATGTAATTGAATATTAAAATAATTCAATATAATATGACATGACAACTTTAGATTCTTAATATTTCAATTAATTTCACCTTATATATTTAAAGAAATGTTGAATTATTTTTCAAATATAATACCTTTTTAAAAGATGTCTTGAACAACATTTTCATTTCTTCACAAATACTAGTACTTTTTACTTTCAAATGTTGAAAACATTAAAATTTTGTTCCTCCTCAAAATAAATATGAGTCAATTGGTAGTCTAAATTAATAGATTGATCTCTTTTGAAATATTGTTTATATACTGCATGTTACTTAAAAACCATCCTGCTGCTCGTTTACATTTTAGAAAGTTAGAAAATGCAATTTGTTTATATACCAATACTGGAAACCTTCATGTTAAAAAATGAAATATCTTTGAAGATGACCATTCGCTCATCATGCATACAAATGTCTGTTACTTTCATGTAATGCAATCATGTCCTTAACATACTGTCTACTATTTGTCAATATGAAAGTCACGACCTATAAGATACGATTACTTATTTGACAATAAGCTATTACTGATGTATGGAAGATTGTCTTTGATTGTCTTTAATAATGGATTGATCTTCTAAGATGAGAGATGAACTCTTTATTATCTCAAAAGTACGAATTAGAATGACAATATAAATGAGCTTATATCGTGACATTCAAGTAATCAAACTGTCTGATTTGCATTATCTTTAAGTGACACAAAATGTCCATTCAGTCAGACATACATACCATCTGATAACTTCGATTGATATTATTTGTTACTCAATGTCAAATGTTAAGATATACAATATTGTAAATAAGAATTCTTTTAAGGCTACAATTTGTTCATACCGTGAAATAAATAACTGCTTTTTTGTTATGTTTTTAATCTATATATATATAGCAAAGTGAAATCATTTAAGAAAATATAATGCATTAACATAATAGCATATTTTGAAAAATTAGAGTTGATCAAATACTTTTATCTTTGAGAAACGGAACTATTTGATACTCCAAAATCCGTAAGAAACAGACTAAAGTCAATTGCGTTTTTACTTTAATCTATATTATAGTGGTAATATGTGTGTTAAGCTAAAATCTGCTCTTTTTAGTTCACAAATTTTTTGTGTAAAAGAGTAGGATAAAATATGTTTTAACATTTCCTTTAGAAGGAATAGTGCAAGTGTGAAACTCTGCTAAATATTTTAAACCCTAATTAAAAACAAGTATTATATAAACCAGTTTTTCCAGAATGTTTTAATCGGTTTATGTACAATATTAAAGTTAAATATTACAGGTATTCTATGATAACTGACAAAATACAAAATAAGATTATCGTTTCTAAAAACTATAAATATAAAGTGTTGTAAGTTTTCTCACTTTAAATATACCACGAAAAAAATACTAATGCTGCTCCTTATTTAACAGTGCTCAACAAGTTATCTTTTTCATTTATCGTCTGTTGTTTTAAAGTAGGTTATAGAATCTTATATCAAAGGTGAAGCCTGTCGAAGATCTCTGACCAGTGTTAATATTATTTAACTCTTGGTAAGGGCCTTAGGTCTATTCTAATTTTGTCTTTTAAGATCGACTGCAGAGTACATCTGATTTAAATCTGTTCCTACAAAATAATGCGTTATTACATGTAAAACATACGAAGACCTCAACTTAAGCCGAATAGCCTCCAGAGAGGTTCATAGAAAAGGATTCAGTTAATTGTAATTCTGACACGGCAACATGAACGCCAATATTTGATTCACTAATATCACATCAAGTACACACTATACCACTTAGCAAGTCTAATTAGGACAATTCTAACTAAACTGATCGTAGCAATCAGTAAGGAAAGGTGCTTGTTTAAAAGCCAGAAAGAAAATGTCACAATTTTTACCAACGTAATTGACTATCAGTCAATTAACTTGAAAGAACATCTGGAAGGTGATATAAATTTAGGACATGAATGAATCTGGAGTATGTGATATATTGTTAATAGTTTGTTTTATCACATAAAACGCGGCGCAGGAGTGCCATTTAATAAAAACGATATTACACTAGTGTAATAACACTTTGACGTGACGTCATTTGCGCTGTATAGAAAGTAAGCGTTACGCTATAGGTACGTCAATGAAAAATTACTCATTTTAACAGTTTACTGTTCTTTTTTTATATATGTGATAAATAGAATATTATCTTCGTGTAGATTCAATACTAAATTTACTGAACTTGTTGAATAAAACAATATTATGCTCGCCAGAGGCTTGCATAATATGATTTTATTCAACTCGTTCAATAAATTTAGTATTAAGGTAGACCATGGGAAATGCATTACCTCCTCTATGAGGAGTATTCAAATAGGCTAGAATCACTTGCCAACTACATTGAAATAGAGGGGCGTGGGTTCAAACCCCAGAAGGCGCAACATTTTTTTTTCTTTTTAACATTATTTTTGTATCTCTCTGATCCCTTATGGAAGAAAAAGGGTTTGATTTAAATTATATAATTTTTGTAGGTATTTATTTGCTAAATAATGCCAAAATTTATAGCAAATATGATACCAGATATTTTCAAAGTTTAAAAAAAAAACTACACTGTAAAAGTATTTTATATTTCGCATGATCAACCAATATACCTTTAAGAAAATTTAAGCAAACTTTGAAAACAGCCCCTCATTATGGTAAATTTTAGGGATATTTTGAATAAGACATTTTAGATAGCGAAATTGTAAAATTAGTGTTTAAAGTGGGTGGGGTAGGGTAACATTTTTAATCATATTAAGAACATTTTGTTTAGAAACAAACATTTTGCTTGTGTAATTTGTTACCTGAATGTTATTATTTGTGTTACAGAAAATATTAGGCAGAGAATTCACAATTCAAGCCTTTGATTTTTTTTCTGTTCGATAAAATGAATCTCTCTTTTATTTCCTGCTAAAACTTTCTTCAATGGATTTGGCCAGCTTTCAATTTGGACAAAACTATTTCATCACTTAAAAGAAATTTTAGATGCAATAGTAGAAGGCCTTGTCTTTTTTCAGTCAACCTGTAAATTAGTATTAAACATTCATTCTGTGTTTAGATTTAATTTGACATACGTATTTCCTTATTAATTTGAATACATTCTTAATATAGAACGTTTTCCGTAACAGAAACTGAATAAATGTACAATAATTGTTTTCATTAACTTGACAATTGATCTTTTAAGGTAAAATTTCCACAAAAATGTAACATAAAAGAAAGTACTAGAGAGTTTTTTTGACTTTTTACACAATACAAAGAATGACATACTAAACTTGTCAACATATTTTTTTTAATTAAAATTTGCATGTTTAAAAATATCATAACTGAAACAAATGTATGAAAAAAGAAATTTAGGTCACGTCCTACTGTTTTGGTTATAAGTCCCAGAAAGTGAAATTATGTTCCAATCTAATGTGAATTTGTAGCAAGTGAATGTGCAAATGAACACCAATTAACATGTATTCACAATATTCATTAAATGAATATTAAATTGATGAACATTATTATATTATAATATAATATTTAAACAATATTATAATATAATATTTAAACTATATTTTCTATTGTCCTTTAAATCATAAACTTGAATACAAGATAACCATTTTTCAACTTGCATATGACATTTACCAATGTTCTATAAAAAATGAAATGTCTTAAGATGATACACTTATTCGTGACTAAAGTTTTGTATCGCATGTTTGGAAGTCAAATATATCTTTTCTCAATTTGTTTATTTTCGTTTTTATATTGCTGGTACTTTTTATCACTGATAAAAAATTCATTCAGCCAATTAAATAAGCAACATTATCAGCAAACGCAATTACTTTGTCATGTATCAATATAATATTCAATCTTGATAAAAGAAACAATGCTGGTCTCTTTATGTAAAAACCGTTTTTGTTTCTTTTAAATTGATTTACTGCTTTCATCGAAAAGAAATGGTCATTTGTATCTGTCAATTCTTCCCTTGAGAATTTTTGTAATTTTAGAAAATAACTTGTAAAATGAAATTTCTTTTTTACTTAAGCAGTGTCTTTTAGAAATCTTTTTATTAATACCTTCTTATGTTTATTCATTGTCCATCGTAAACTTGTTTGCATCCCTTTTCAGATAAGATAATAATTCATCATCGGTGTATTGAGAGAGGAAACCCAGTAGGCGTATGCTGAAAATGATGAGGACTTTTAGTGTAAAGTTATGAAAACATACATTTCTGAAAAGTACTTTGATATTTTGCCTTGCAATTTAAGATGTTATTTGACAAAATTATGGTTGTCTTCACATTCTTTGATAGTTCAAACAGGTCGTTCCAGTATTCGACGAATCAAGAGAAATCAACGTCATTGTATAAACTGTGGTAAGCACGACATTTGGGACGAACATCATTTTACTTTGATTTGCCCATGTTATATTGATTTAAGGAAACTATACATACAAAAATTTCATTATGCTAAACCAAGCATGTTTAAATTTTTAGAACTATTACAAAATGATAAAAGAACAAATTCTCTCAAATTAAACTATGTATGATGATTCGCGTTATGACTTTAAGAGAATTTGCTACACGTATTTTTATTTCACCCTCTTAGAACAGAAAATGACAAATATTGTTTGCTTAAAATATCATGTAATTGTATTAAATGTAAATGTGTTAATGTAATGTATGTGTTATTGCGATTTGATACTAATAAACACTGATTTATCATGTGAATGTATTATATTGCAAGTAAATGGAACAATTTTGTAAATATGTTACGATGATGTACCATTGGTACAAATCTAATAAAAATGTATGTTCTGTGCTGTCGACAATGTCATATCGATGCTTTCTTAAAGGTCCAGTAAATTTACCACACTAATAACTTGAACATAATAAAGATTTGAAAAACTGAAAAGAGGATATTTCAGAAACACCTTTTCAAAGTGATAGATTTATGGAAAAGGTGTAAGCATGTGTGTTCTAATAACCAGTAATATTTTCATTCTTGTAGATTTTGAAACGACAGACAGGAAATATTATTTTTTCTTTTTCACTGCTCACACACAGCTAAGCTTTATTCACTGTTCACACATTTGAGCTTCATTCAATGTTCACATATTTGAGCCTTATTCACTATTCACGCATTTAACTTTTTTCATTGGACGGACAAAATTCAATGATATGATATCTAATAGGAAGATTGTCCTTTAACTGTGTTCAATTAGTCATAGGTCTAAGCCAAACTTTGAAAAATGACTTCCGTCAATAACAACGGAGATTCATATCATAAAAACATATGTCGATGGTCTTAAAAATGTTCACGATAAATGTTATACTAATTTGGTATGTGGCAGTGCAAATGATCCCTTTTAAGTATAGAATTGGCTCACATAGTTACAACCAAGTGTAGGTCATAAACCATAGTTTTCCTAATTTGGACAAAGGTAATGAAGCTAATAATCGTTTTTAAAAAGGCATTGCGCCAAGCATTTTGATTTAAATAGCCGAATAAAAAGATCGAGGTGAATGGTCGGCAGTTGAACGAATGTTGACATTTTTAATATTAAACATTATTGGTTGTCTGAAAAATGTTATGCGATATAATTATTGATGGAGTGTACATTTTCAGTATCATTTGTTCAGATATCAGACGTTGATTATTACGACATATAATCGGAATAAAAACTGTACAACAGAAGTTATTTAAACTTTTTTTAAGTAAAGATCGGGGCCACTGCGCTTGTTCTCAAATTATGTGCCATTGTATTAAACAGTTCTTATTACGTCTCTAAATCATATGTACATAAAAGACATACGCCATTGAAAACTTCAGCAAGAGTTTACGAATCATCACAGACATACAAATCAATTTGTCGAATTTGTAAAACTTTTCATCTTACAAACCAGTTTTTTTCTATCTGTTTATTACTCAAAAAGTATAATACATACAGATAGTATTGATATATAGTGCTTAACCAAACTTTTGTATTCTATGAGCAACATTATATTGATACATTGCTGATAGATAATTATATGACATTATTTTTTTCTTTTCTAATGCTTATTTAAAAATATGGAAAAATCAAGGGTCTAAAATCATGATAGGAAATGAAACTTATAAGACTAATGGTGCTAATTCTAACATGTAATTGCCTATCATACAGCTGAAAACTACATATGATTCCTTATCTATTTTAATTCCAGGAGTTCATTGCAACGATTTTTTTTGCAAAAAGGTAAACCAATGATCCCTGTCAACTAATAAAACTGATAAAAAATATCTACAAAAATATGGAATATACCTTAACAAGCCCAATTAGGACAGGTCGTAAATACATTATTATAGTAAATGATAACTAATAGAGCTTGTACATTAAAGTAATAGAACTATTTATGTAGTATGATACATGTCGCATCATGATACATATGTAACATGATAACATACAAAGCCAATGATCCTTAATCCGTCCGCTAGATATAACATAAATAAATAAGACTTACAGAACAAGAAACGAAGAGGGCTAAATAAGTAACGATATTGACAGAATGAAAATGCATTGTTTAAAATATTTGGTACTCCAAAACTAGTAAAGTATTCCATTAATATGTTTAAATAGGGCCTGTGAGACATCAAGCTCACATCTTAACTCACATTAGAGTTTTAACAAAGAAACTTCCTTTTATGGGATATTTAATCACTAGAAACTTCTAAGTATTGAATGGTATAAAAATGGTATTAAAACTAAAATAAACTTCTTTAAGAACAGACATTAAGTAAGAAAAGGTTTTTTTTTCAGATATAAAGTATTAAAGAGTCTTTCTTTATATGAAATTAAGTAATAAAATAAACCTCCTGTATAAAGGATATAATGTAACAACTTATTAATAAACCCTTTTTAAAGGCCCATTATGATATCATTTCTCGAAAGCTGTTTATTGTTGGTGTCCTATTATAGTTTCAGAAAAATTACTCTTTGGTCATTTACCTGAATAGTCATTTGAATCCTTCACTTTTTTTGGAAATTAGTACAGATATAGTGATTTAATATTTTGTATTGGAGTCATATTACTAAGTTGTTTATATTTTGCTACCTTTAAGACAAATTAGTTTACATTTAGTGTTGCACTCTTTTCCTTATAGTGTACAGTTATAAGCATCTAACACGCATTTTGACTATTATTTAAACGATTTAATACTCATTTTAACCCTTTGTTTGTTTGTTTGTTTTGGGTTTTACGTCACATCGACACAGTATAGGTCATATCGCAACGTTCCAGCTTTAATGGCGGAGGAAGACCTCAGGTGCCCTTCCGTATATTATTTCAGGCACGAACGGGCACCTGAGTAGAACCACCGACGTTCCATAAGCTAGCTGGATAGATTTTTGCCCTTTCTTATGTAGAAAAAAAAATCATTTTTTAAGCTTAATGTGCCTGAAATATCTTATACTAATTACTAAAGGAAACTCTTTATTCGTAGCCAATACTGATTCTACATTGCTATATTGGTTGATCATATTTCATTTAGATTAATATTCCAGTTATTTTCCTTGAATAAAAGCTTATGATTTTCCTAATTTGTTGTATATCATAACTTTACAACATTAATGGGAAAGTTCGTAATATGTGAAATTGAATGGACTAGGTAATGAAGTAAATACAGGAGAAAGTACTTCCTTGAAAAAAGTACATTAGATGGTGATACATTAATATGTCGTGTTTTTTTTCAGTTTTGTATATATCACTTCGCCATTAGACTGAAACTGCATCTTAAAACTGTGCTTATTATTCAATATATAGTCTATAAATGAATAAGTAAAAAATAAGTGATATGATAATAAACATTGATTTCTATTACCAGCATTAACATTGTCTGAATAATTTGAAAGTTAGACCTACAAAACGATCAACGTGACCACAACTTTAAGTCATGGTTCTGCTTCATTCAACCGGGAAAACATGAAAACTTTTTAATGAATATAAAGGTATTTTAATGTTTTACATAACATTAACTTAACAAAAGCTATTTGAATGCACGCTTTCTCATTTAGATTTGTCATGTAACTCACGTTCTAACTGAAAGATGCACGGCCAATTTTCGTTGACAGACGATTGTTTTGTTAAAGTCAGTTTAGTTTGTATGCACCAGAATCAAATATTTTTGTCATTCTTGCTGCATGTATATAATTTCTTGTTTTCCTTACAAAGTCAAACATTTTTAAATAATTAACTTCTCTACATTATGAAGGCAAAGTAGTGTTTCCTGGACAAAAGTACAGACCTTTTCTAGTTTTTCACTCGTCAAAGTCAGTGTGACATTCTACGTTATGAATTTTAGGTTATTTATTTGTCTAATACAACCCTTTTCTCCAAAATGACATTTAACTTGTTCAATAATTTATTAAGAACTGTTTATATAGTATGCATTTGAAATAAAATAAATGCAGCTGGCTTTTTGTGTTATAAAGAAGCTTTTTGACCAACTTCATGTTGTGTAATAAAGAATACATAAAGTGTACATAATTGAACAAATGAATAAAATTGCAAAGACTTTGTCATAATTGAAAAATGATTAATTATCAATTCAACAAGGGAATCTTTAAACAACGTATCAGAAAATGCAAAGCTAAATATGTATTAGATAAACAATTTAACTTTGAAATGCTGATGGTGAGTCAAAGGAACGTTTGACAAATGTGTTCAATATGTGGTTGCCAATATATCAATTTCAACCATCAAAGAAGTAATTTTGATATAATAAAATAACTTATTTTACTTGACATTAATGTAATTTATATTCAAAGTCACTTCAAACATTAATCTTATTCTATTACAGAAATGAATTGGATATTGTGTTAAATTTGGTATGATTCGAAATAGGCATTCTATTTTTCACGACATTAATAGCAACATATTTTCAATGTATACAGGATTTTTTCAAGTAAAGGTTCGTCATCTAGCATAAATTTTCGTCTGAATAAATGTGTTCGTTACAAAATATTTGTGATTATCTTAATACGAAAATCGCATTATGTTGTTATTAAACCATGATTAACAACTATATTTTGAAATCAAAATATTAAATTAAAATATTGAGGGTATATGATCATGCGTAGTTGTACATTATTATAGATTTGAGGAATAAAGATAATTTGATGAATTTGCAGTTACTGATAGCCAAATTGTCATTTTAAAACGACTAATTGCTACATACAGCCTTGTACAGTATTATTCATTTACCACGACCATATAATTGTCTATTAAAGTATCATAATGTGCATGTTAGTGACTTTGTTTCGCAGCATGGCAATATTTTTACATGTTTTAGTAAGTTCATATATTTATCAAGATGCATATTTGCTTTCATATAAAATTTGCATACACGCCAGAAACTACATAAAAACAAGAGCTGACACCCAAGTGAAGAATGCCCCCGAAAATGTTTCTTAAGCATGCAGGTATTATGAAAAGAAAAGAGAATGAAAGAAACTTATAGCCGAATATTGTTCTTTGAATTATTGTACCTGTAATCTCTAATTGTCATAGCATGAACCTTCAAAATATAAGTGTGACCTTGACCTTTGAAGGTTCCTGGACGCAACAAAATATTGTTATGAGATAGACATTTGTGCCAAATTATTTCAAAATCCCTCAATGCATGACAAAGTTACAGTCTGGTCATGATTGTTGTGTTATTCGGAACACATGGACAGACTGACATGAACCTTAGCTGCGACACATTGTCTTGATGTGGTAAACATTTGTGCCAAGTTATTTTTAAATCCTTCCATGCATGACAAAGTTACAGTCCGGACATGAATGTGTATCTTCAAACTCTTCTCGAGAAAATGAGTACCTTCAAACTATAAGTGTGACCTTGACCTTGAAGGTAGGGACATGGGTCTTTATCAAGACACATCGTCTTGATGTGGTAGACATTTATGCCTTGGTATTTTGAAATCCTTCGATGCATGACAAAGTTACAGCCCGGACACGAATGTGTGTACCTATAAACTCTAAATGTGATAAATTGAAATTCAAAATGGTAGTGTGACCTTGACCTCTGAGGAAGAGACGCGTAATTCTTAGACGCGACACATCGGCCTGATGTGGTAGACATTTATGCCTAGTTATTTTAAAATCATTCAATGCATGACAAAGTTACAGTCCGGACACATATATATGTATTATTTTCTCTAATTGCGATAATGTGAAACTTCAAAATGATAGTGTGACCTTGACCTTTAAGGTAAAGACGGGACGCGACAAATTGTCTTGATGTGGTAGATATTTATGCCTAGTTATTTTAAAATCTTTCAATGCATGACAAAGTTACAGTCCGGACACGAATGTGTGTACCTATTTCCTCTAATTGCGAGAATGTGAAACTTCAAAATGATAGTGTGACCTTGACCTTGAGGTAGAGACGTAATTCTTGGACGCGACACATCGTCTTGATGTGGTTGACATTTATGACTAATTATTTGAAATCATTCAAAGCATGACAAAGTTACAGTCCGGACACGAATGTGTGTACTTATTTCCTCTAATTGCGATAATGTGAAACTTCAAAATGATAGTGTGACCTTGACCTTTGAGGTAGAGACGTAATTCTTGGACGCGACACATCTTCTTGATGCGGTAGACATTTGTGCCAAGGTATGTTAAAATCCCTCAATATATGACAAAGTTACAGTCCGGACACGAATTAAGTGGGGACGCACAGACGGACAGACGGTGCAATTATATTATGCCTCCCTTCGGGGGCATAAAAAAGAAACATTGTATGACGACACATTCAATTAATTTTCTAACAATATAAGAAGTGCAGGATATCTTGTTTTTCTCTAATTTATGTTCCTATTAAAAATCTAATTGTTTCATAAATCAATAATGTGACAGAATGTGTCAATCAAAATTAGGTTTAGAAAACCGTCCACTTTAATACAATGTAATTTGTACCAGATCAGTTAAATGTAATTGTACTATTGCCAAACATTCAATTTGGTGAAAAATGTGAAAAGCAAACATGATATATGCATGACTGAATTAGTCATGATAGTTACAAAACACGTCAATACACATTTAATCATGTTTAATAATTATTGCTGAGGTTGCTTGTTTAAATGACAAATTACATTTGACATCATATCATTCAAAATTCATAAAACTCTACTATAATAATATAACATAAATAAAAGATAAAAAAATGTCTTTGATTGAATCAACTTTCGTTTCTGACCACAGTTTATTTATATTTTGTCATTGCAATATCAGTACTGTTTTAATTTTCTCTCTTTCAGTCACAAATAGTTTTCAAACTACAAATAATTCAACAAACAGTAAATTTACTTACTAAGGAGAAAAGTTATCTTTCTTTTTTGCTTTATTGTTTGAAAATTTTAATAACTTTTCTTGGGTTAACGGTGAGAAGTTTGGTCATTTACCAACGTGCATGATCATGTTTTTGTTGTAAATGGAAAACAGCATCTTGTACAAATTTATGTTTTAAAGTTCGAAACATTTGGGAAATTATCGGTATTATTTTCTTACCTTTCATACACACTTTATTAAGACTTGAAGATTTAGAGTTTAATCTGATGGATTTCATTTTTTAAAGGATCAGAGGTAGTTTTCCTACTAAGACAAGTGGTTCACTTAGAGCGAACACGGTCGGCTAATGGAACACCTTCGCTAGGTCCCGATCTTATATTAAAATCTGTGGCATACTCGCTTAATGAGTAAACTCGGTTATCAAGCATTTACCAATGTTATATTTTATTGATAATAGTACACTGTGAGAATTGATTTCATTTTAACATTTCGACAAACTTCATTTGGAGATAACACAACACCACTTTTAAGTATATTCGTTCTTTAAAAAAAACAACAGTTTATCTATACCGGACATAATTGCTATCACAATGACTGATAAAATAAAATAAATATATACAAAGAAATACATAGATAGATGAATAAATAAATAAATAAATATATTAAATTAATAAATGAATAAATAAATAGTAGGAAATACACTGTTTTGTTAATACAAACAACGGATTAACAACATACAAGTCATTTACACGATAAATAAGATATTGCAACGATAGAGTTCAAAAATTGAATTATACACCCCAGTTCAGTTTAAGCAGTAGTAGTGTGTTAATTTAAAACATAGAAATTAAATCACGTTTAAACACGTGTTTCGAATTAAAACTTATAGATCGTCAAAACCTACATACAAGATGACAAAATTGTAAGACCGCCTCCGTGGTCGAGGAGTTAGAGTCGATGACTTCTAATCCAGTTACCTCTCTGGCGTGGGTTCGATCCCTGGGAGATGCTTTGGTAGTTTAGTACGGAGGAAGGTAGTCTAGTACTGGTGTAACTCTCCAGGAACGATGGTTAGGAAACTACCCGCCTATATGACTGAAATACTGTTAGGAAAAGGCGTAAAATGAAACAAACAAATAAGTATATAATTTTAAGTAATTATAATGATATTAAAAATGAATAACCAATAATATCTTTCGAATTGCGATGCTTGTTTTTTTTTTCGATATAGTTTGATTGTTTACAAGGTACTTATTACTTCTACTGATTATAAGAAACCTTGGACATAGCATAAAACTGTCAAGGTTCCGACGAGTTCACTATAAACGAATTTTTACTGTATATCCTGAAAATGCTTTTCGCACAGAGTAGTGTATTGCGTTTAATGATAAATATTCGGGCTATGAACTTTTGATCATGTATTCGTACTTGGTATTATGATAGAAATGATAGATAAACTGAAGCAATCGCCTTTAATGACCGGAAGGTCATTCACGAGAATAGAGATGCTTGTGATTATTCTTAAGTCCTGGAAAAACGAATGTTCTTTAGTTGACCTTTAAACTTTTATCATCTGGCGGGTTCAAAAACGTTTGTTTAAACGAAAAATGCAGTTTTAATGAAACTTAGCATTAAAACCTTTATATTTTATTTATTTAACAGCAGTATAAAAACAACGATAATAGAAATAAGATTCGGATATCTTGTATAGCATAAAAGAAAGTTTAGATACTCTCAATATACGACAATCAATCTGCAAGATGACACAATTTTGATATTGAATTAAAGATTATCAAGCTAGATGTGAATAGTTTTTAGAAATTCCAATAAACTCTTCTAAAAACAAAATAAATGACTGACTTGTCTTGATTGAAAGACCTTTTGAGAAAATATGTAAATTACATTCACATTACAAATTCTTTATGAACATGAAGTCTACCTTACTTCCTTTATTGTTACCAATGAGCAAAAGAAAGATATCACAATTTTATAACAGATAGGATGTTTGATAAATCCGACTTTTTCACATTACCTTTTGAAGCCAATTTACATGTAATGCATAATGCATATTCAAAATAAATGTTTTTTTTTATACAACATTTCCCGGAAAAAATATATATAAAAGAAATAAAATAATAAATAAAATAACATATTAATAACACATTTCTCGTTTGGTTTGCTTTCTGTTACTTGGTCGTGAAGGTACTCAATTATGTGATAAATAAACATAATTTCTGCCACGTGGTTCAATACGTTTTCACGTCCGAATCATATTAAAGCGGCCTTTACTTCTGTTGGAAAAACAGTTAATTTTTTTCAAACTTATAATTGTAATCTTTTTATCTTGGAAAAGTGCACCAGTCCCATGAGCTATTTATAACGCGTCAGTGACACTCTGTTTTAAAACAATAAAAAATCGTGAAACAAAACCAATTTAAATATAGAGATCGGATCGGTAGATTAAAAGTATCTTATTGGTGATGTATTTTATCATCGTTAAATCTCATAATCAACCTTATTTCTTTTGATTTTACAATTATATATATAATTATTTATCCAACAACCATATTTAACCTTTAAAGTTGAGGGCCGCTTTAAGTCTTTAATATGATTATGTTTTCTAGCTTTTGACTATGTTTACTTACTTTACTTTGACAATGAATTATAACTACTGATGAACTGACTTTTGTTTTGATTATGTTAAACAACGAGATAAAGGAAAATATTCTTGATAATCATGGAATTTCGGAATAAAGATCGGCTATATGAATGCGATTATATCTAGACATGTTTTCATTATGCTTCATTGCTTAGACAGACCAACAATGTCCTATCAGTCAGAAAGAGATAGCATAGCATTTATTATATGATAGCATTGTTTGCTCTTATGTTTGTAGTTTTTCTCGGCTTTCTTTGATAATTAACCCTTTAATATTATTTTCAAGTGACCGGCAATTAATCCAACATGATGTCTGAATGAGCGGTGATAGACAAATGATAATAAGACTAAATTCAATGCATGTATTGTAACGGGGTAATTTTGTTTCGCCCTTGGGTCGATTCAACAACATCCGATACTCTCGCTATCAAGCTAAACTCGAATTTTCATCAATGTCGGAAGGCTTACAATGAATTTAATTCAAAATGCATTGGTGTTCAAATTCATTGAATTCAATTTGTTAATAGATTAATATGTTTCAGTATTGTATTATACAGCTACTGCAGATAATTTAAGAAGATATCGCGCTCACAAAGGCTACAGAATTGGCATCAGCAGGGGATAGAAAGCTCTAAGAATAGAACATTTTCAAATCCTGACCAACAATGCTTTTGCAACATTCACTGGCCCTTGGAGTTGATCAACACCCGACATGTTGTTTTCTATTGTGTAGCCGTAAAATGTCTCGTGTCAAACATGGTCTCGGAAAATCTCGCAAAAATGAGAACTTGCATGATAATAAAGATTTAATACATATTAAAAGTGTATGACATCATAGCTTCCTCTCCAATTAAATATAGCTCTATGTTTACATGAAAGAATAAGCAAATATTGTAAATATGAACTTTTTTGATGCTCCGTATTTCTTATTCTTCAACTAATTATATGAGATTAAATCGGATAAAAACATTTAATAATTATACATTAACTTTGAATAAACATTGAAGAAATATGCTATTTAGAACAGATCTAAACTTCTACCAAAATTCAAACAACATCTTATTAGATTATTTGTTTATTTTTGACTGATAACAGTTAATCGTTCCTTTGAACAATTAAATGATGCACATCATTCAACAAAGTTTCAAATTAACAAATCTAATTTTAGTTTGGTAACTCTTTGATGATCAGCCCAATCAATATGAAACGGCGTCACGAAATTATTCATTACAAATGTTGTTTTCTGCGGACAATGAATTCTTAAAGTTTTGCAGGCTATGCTTATGCAAAACGTTTTCAATGAACACATTTTCTCTTTTTTTCATTTCATTGATGATATTATATTTCTTTCTTTCTTTTGGATCTGACATTACAACAGGTTTTAAAGTTAAATTGATGCTTTTATTCTATATAAAGTCTCATAAAAATGAATCATCTTAATACAATATTAATGTGTATCTAAGTACAAATTCAATATTTGTACCCCTATCTATATCTTATGATACTGCATTTTCATCGGTAATCAAAATCTAACTTGTGACCTGTTTCAGAAAAGATCTTGTACATTTTATAATGTTTCAGAAAAGCTGAGGTCATTTGATTGAAATGACGAAAGTGCATTGGTTCTACATGGTAAAGTTGTTATCGGAACCGTTAAAAAGTAAGAAAATCTAAACAGCATAATTTTTTTGCAGATTCTACCTACTTTCAATTTAAAATATTAGTTGTATCTATTTAATTATAGTCGTATACGTACATACATATTCATTGACCAGAAAATGCGACGTTTGGCACAAATATACATTCATTTAATGGGTAAAAAGTAAATTGACTATTCATTATAAATTTAAAGCTATATTTTATTGATTTGCCAGGCTAACACTTATTGAAAAATGAAGAATCACTGTTCAGCATGCATTGGGATATTTGTCCTTATTGAAATATAACTTGTTTCAAAAATATTTTTTTAATATCGGTCAAATATTTGGCCATTTGGGAAGTTAAAGTAATAAATTTCAAACCTATCGATACCTTTTAAGAACAGAACAGAATTTTATAAAGACTTGGAAATTAAGCGTTTATCAGGATAAACCGTAAATTTCTTTTCATAGATCATTAATGCTAAGTTGTTTAGTACATGATTATTTTTCTACTCACAAAAATGTAGTGTTGCAATTTCGTTTTTGAGCATTCCTTGTTAATTCTACATTCTTGCAATGAACTTTTGATCATGTTTTCTTACTTGGCATAAGGATATAAATGAGAGATAAAAAACAGTTATCGCCTTAAATTACCGGAAGGTCATTCAAGATGATAGAGATGTATGTGATGATACTGAAGTCCTGTAAGAAGGAATGCTAATTTGGATTGATAAAATTAATGTTATATATGTCAAGTCTTATTGAGCTGGCCGTTAACCTTACAACTTGTTTACTGTTTATTTTATGAAAATGCTGTTTTAGTGAATCCATATTTTACTTATTTTGAATTAACAGTAGTATTTAAATCGACAGTAACTTAATTTTTGACAATTTTGCATAAAAAACAAAAGTCAAAGATACTCTCGAAATTGTCATTTTAGCTTAAACATAGAACTTTTTTTACTAGACAAAAAATGAATGTCATTTTAACCACACACTATTTGCAGAATAAATCATTTTTTATATTTAAGCATTATCTAAGATGTAAACTGTACATTTAAATTTAATGTTTATGAAATAAGTTCTTTTGTTAACGACATCTAAGACGGTGAATAAATTTGTAAAATTTTAAAATTTATAAATGTGATTTACAATGAAGGTTCATTATGGATGCGATGTCTACTTTACTTCCTTTATTGTTACTAGGTAGCAAAAATACGCATTTAATATATAAAATTTCAGAAAGTACAGTATGTTTTAATATCAATACTGGAAACCTTCTTCTTTTAATAATCAAAAAAGATTTCTTAGTTCTGATCATAAGCTCAATATGCATACAAATGTATGCTATTTGAATTTTAGTTTAATATTTTACATGTAGTGCACATATGTCCTGGATGTATATAATTTGTCAATATTAAAGTCAGGACCCATTGAATATAAATATTTTGTGACAATACGATGCGACTGATGTATGGATGATTGTCTTTAATAACAGATTAATATTCCGAGATCAGAGATGAACTCTTGATTATCTCAAAAGTACGGAATTAGAATGACAATATAAATGAGCTTATATCGTGACATTCAAGTAATCGTATTGTCTGATTTGCATTATCGTTTACTGGCACAAAACATCCATCTATTCAGACATACATACCATCTGATAACTTCGATTGATATTATTTCTTACTCAATGTCAAATGCTAATACATACCATATTGTAAACAACACTTCATTGCAGGCTATATTGGTTTATACTGTCTAATAAATAACTTCTTTCCTGTATTGTTTTTGATGTAGATATTATAGCAAAGTGAAATAATTTAAGAAAATTTTGTGCTGAAACATAATAGGCTAAGAGTTGATCCAATATTTCTTTTGAGACATATTTCTCTATTTAAAGTCAAATTTGAGTTTATTAATCGTCGACATCAATTTAAAAAGCACTTTAGATACTCATTCAGCTTATGAAAGATGCACCACTCCTGTGTACTACAAATTGCAATCATTACGTTAAATGTTTTGAAAACTGTGATCGAAATTCGGGAAAAAAGTGCACAAACTGAATTCATATGAAAGCAAGTTCTAAATGGAATGGATTCATTGCAATTTATACATATTGCCTTCGGACAGTTTTGGACTCATCTTGTTTAGAGATCCATATTTTCAAAGAAAAGTAAACCATTCAGATTCAAAATTTTTTTAAAAGGAAAATGCGTTTACCCAGATACGATCATAATGTTTATTCAAATTAAGCAGTGTGAAAAAAGTATTTTATTTTTCATTACATTTTATCCTTGAAAGTTTGCCAATTTCCAACCCGGATGTAAAAGCATATATCAAAGGTGAAGTATGTCGAAAACCGCTGAACGTGGTAAATTATGATTAATTTCTCTATGTTAGAGCTTAAGATGTATTCCAGTGTTGTCTTTTGAGATCGACTGTAAGAGTGCACATGTTTTATATCTGCTCTCAATAAGGCGTCATTACGTGCATAACATACGAAGATCTGTCTTTAGTCGAATTGCCTCCAGAGAAGTTCATAGAAAAGGATTCAATTAATTGAAACTCTGACACTATGGACATGGCAACGTTGTTTACAAATGTAAGCCAATATTTGATTCACTAACCTAACATCACATACACATTATACCACTTACCAAGTCTAATTAGGGCAATTCTATCTAAAATGATAGTAGCAATCAATAGTTTATAATCAAAATAGAAAAGACAAAAAAATACTCCAATTTCATATGGGGAATCTTTAAATGATAAATTTGGTTTCATTTAGTTTCCGTGGGCGGTAGTTATATTTTAAATCCACAGTCTACCACAGTTATAACCTTTAAAATTCATTTCACTTAACAGTTCAGAAACGTCCTCATTTATGATTGATTATAAAACTGATGTTTTTGTTTTTGTTTAAAACATTATAAATATAATGACTACGAGAAATGAATGACAGTATTTATATTCAGAAATAACATACCAGAAAATTGCATTTGAGACTGATGGTTTTATATCTAAATAAAAGCCCGTATTCGATGGCATTATACGATTGTAAATTAAAAACTTGACAGACAGTGTTGCCATGTGTGACAATTTTATAGTCTCCGATGAGCATAATTAATTACTGAACCAAACATATAAAGCGTCGTTTAATTGCATATTAGCCTGAACCATAAACTGCAAACTGCTGTTTAGAAGATATAACATAGAAGTGACAAAAAGAGACCCATTTGAAATATGAAACCGATGTGTTTTGTTAATCAAATTATTAAAACTGAAAGGAAAAGCAAAAAATATATAAATAAAACTTCAAGTAATGATAAACAATATATTGTCGAAAAAGAAGGAAAAGGCTGAGACACATAAAAACTTGAATGCCCTGGCCAAATCGTCACAAAAAATATAATGTCCTTGATGTTTAAAACTGACATCAATCTTTTTTTTTTTTTGTTACAAAATGTAAAACAGTTATGATTGGCAAAGAAACAACGCTATTCTAGACTAAAATTTAGGAAAACGAATCGAATTACAATAAAAATTTACGATCAAGATATGGATTTTGGATCATCATTGAAACGCGAATTTTCTAGAAGCGTAATTATAATGTTTTCATTGTTAAAACTGTTCATTAACGTGTCATTTTTAGTTCGTTTTAAGTTAATTTTGAATTGTAAATCAATGGCAATAAACAATGCAAAAACTTTGAATCCTGACCAAATGCATATCTAATATAAACGAACATTTAAATAAGAAAGCTTCTTCTTTACCTTAGACAAAGTATGTCTAACGGTAATATAATCGAATTATCACTCTTAATAATTCTGAATCAATGTTTCAAATTACAATAAAGAGCTTTAAGTTTACGTGAATAATTAACCATGTCAATATGTTCAGGGTCATAAAGCAATTACTCTGGTTGTTTTAAAATACTTCAAGGATACTTTTGCTGACATTCCAATTCTGAATGAAACATGCTTATCAAATAAATGTCAGGTAATTATAGTTTAGCTGATTTTTCAAATTTTACAATTTGATTGAGTGATATGTACTCTTCATCCTATCATATCAAATCGTTATAACATTTTGTTTATCATCTAAAATATTTCACAAACAATGTTTCACAATGATGTTGCCATTTGATTCTTTCAAACACGTTCGTCAAATATTGTTTCGAATCAACTCTGAAATACTATCAACATAGAGTGTTTATTTCTTTAATACGAGTCGTACAGTCGTGTTTTATAACATACCTAACTATTGCTATACAATTGTTAAGCTAACACTTAAGTAGCTTGCAATTTAAGAATGGAGATGCAATTAGTTTTAATGCATTAACACTTTGCATAGCATTTGATTTCTTTACATTTCTGCTTTATCGATCAGTATCAAGCTTTTTATTACTATGTTATTATGAGTTTATTAGACAACGCACTTTTATCATGATAGAATTTCATATAATAATATTATTCGTTTCATTTATTTATCAAAATTAAAATTGATATTTTTATGCAAATGATGTGCTACGGTTGAGTTGAATTCCATGCTTAAGTTAATAATAATAATAATAATAATAATAATAATAATAATAATAATAATAATAATAATAATAACAAGAAATGTCGAACGACATATTTGCCTCCCTTTCTAGCCCTTGACTCACATTATTGGTAATTTTGTTAGAGATACTTGCCATAAATGGGTACATGGAAGTGTTCAATTATGGAAAAAAGAAAAATAATGAAGACTTTGTGATAAATATTTTTCAAGATAGTGAGACATTTAAGGCCCCTGTGACCTTGACCTTTGAACTAGTGACCTAAAATCAATAGGGGTCATCTTATAGTTATGACCAATCAATATTGGAAATATGAAGACTTTGTGATAAATAGCTTTCAAGATAATGAGCGGAAACCATACTAACATTCAAGAACCATGTGACTTTGACCTTTGACCTAGTGACCCAAAACTAAATAGGGGTCATCTACTAGTTATGACAAATCAGTATGTGAAATATAAAGACTTTTTGATAAATAGATTTCAATATAATAATCGGAAACCATTCTGACATTTAAGGCCCCTGTAACCTTTACCTTTGATATAGTGACCCCAAGCAATACGGATCATCTGTTGGTTATGACCAGTCACTATGAAATATGAAGACTTTGTGATAATTATCTTTCACGATAATGAGCTGAAATCATACTACCATTCAAATACCGAGTGATCTTGATCTTTGCCCTGGTAACCCCAAAAACAATAGGGATCATCTTCTTGTTATAACCAATCAATATGTGGAATATTAAGACTTTGTGATAAATGGTAACCAAAATAATACGCGAGAATCATATAACCATTCAAGGCCACTGTGACCTTGACCTTTGACCTAGTGACCCAAACGCCAACAGGGGTCATCTACTACCTATGACCAATCAATATGTGAAACATGTAGACTTTGTGATGAATATTTTTCAATATAATCAGCGGAAACCATTCAGACATTTAAGAACCCTGTGACCTTGACTTTTGATATAGTGACCCCAAAATCAATAGAGGTCATCTTCTAGTTATGACCAATCAATATGTAAAATATGAAGGCTTTGTGATGAATACTTTTCAAGATAATCTGCGGAAACCATTTTGACATTTATGGCCCCTGTGACCTTGACCTTTGATGTAGTGACCCCAAAAACATTAGGGGTCATCTACTGGTTATGACCAATCACCATGTGAAAGATGACGACTTTGTAATGAATACTTTTCAAGTTAATCATCGGAAACCCTATTGAAATTTAAGGCACCCGTGACTTTGACATTTGACCTAGTGACCCCAAAATCAATAGAAGTCATTAACTAGTTATGACCAATCACTTTGTGAAATATGAAGGCTTTGTGATAAATAGTTTTTAAGATAATCAGCAAAAACCATGTGGTCTACCGACGGACAGACAGACAGACCGACAGATCGACATTAGCAAAACAATTTACCCCTCTTCTCCGAAGGGGGTCATAATAGCAATAATAATAATAATAATAATAATGATAGTAACTCTATTTACCGAAGGTAACACATTAATGCGGCCTTCTTAAATTAAAAAAAGTTAACGTTTGAGGATATTTATTTCAGCTCAATTGTGACGCAGCCTGATGCAATTTTAACCATTTTCGCGCCTACCTACAACAACTACTCTGACGTATCAATATATTAAATTAAATGGACAAAACCACGTTAGAGTATGAACTAAAGGTTACTGTTTTTAACTGCAAATACCTTAACAACTCGGCGGCTGCTCCTCTTTTAAAGAATAGCATATAAGCCAATCTTCATTCGGAATGTTTTGCAAAATCATGTTACAGCTTTGAGTCTTTTTCATCCAACATGTACGCATTTTTTCCTAATTTAAGTATAACTTTTTTCAACTTATTTCCATGATATGGCTACAAGTTTATTTCAAACATATAGCTTTTAAGAACAGAACAGATTTTCTTAAGACTAGAAAATTAAGCTTTTCGCACGACAAATCGCAAAAATCAATGAGTTTCCTTTTTATATATCTAGAAATGGTCAAATGCTAAGTTTTCTAGTGTATGATTATTTTTCTCCCCTGAAAAATCAAAAAAGTTAAGTATTGTGATTTCTTAATTGTGCAATTCCTTTTTATGATACATTCTTGCAATAAGCTTTTGAGCAAGTTTACTGATTTGGCATAAAGATTGAAAGGACAGTAATCGTCTTAAATTACCAGAAGGTCAATCAAGATGAAAGAGAAGTTTTTGGTGATTCTGTAGTCCTGTTACAAATGCTAATTTGGATTTGTTTCAGTTAAATACCATGCATATGGGTTATACAGAACTAGCGCCACGAGAAATATAGATCTTAGAAGGCTATATTTTCACGTATATCCCTTTAGCAACCTACTTGCATTTATACTTAGTCTTGTGTGCATATTCCCTTTAAAACGAATAGTGCATGTAGGAAACTTTGCCAACTAATTAAAACCTTAAAAAAAACAAATGTAATATAAACTAGTTTTTCGGAACTTTTTTTTATCGGTTGATGTACAATATTCATGTAAAATATTATAGGTATTCTATGGTACAGTTCTTGCAATAACCGGCAATACAAGATAAGATTGACGTTTCTAAATGCTATAAATATGAAGTGTTGTAGGTTTTTTACACTTTAAATGTACCCAGAAAAATCCGAATGCTCCGCCCTGTTTACCAGTGCTCAACAAGTTATCTTTTCTTCGTGTATCTTCCGTCAATTTAAACTAGAATATATAATCTTATATCAAAGGTGAAGCCTGTCGAAGATCCCTGACCGTGGTCAATATCATTTAACTCTAGGTAAGGGCCTTAGGTGTATTCTAATTTTGTCTTTTAATATCGACTGCAGAGTACATCTGACTTATATCTGCTCCTACATAATAATGTGTCACTAAATGTAAAACATACGAAGACCTGAACTTTAGCCGAATTGCCTCCAAAAAAGGTCATTGTCATTGAAATTCTGACAAGGTCACCTTATTAACAAATGTAAGCCTATATTTGATTCACTAATCTCATATCAAGTACACATTATACCACTTAGCAAGTCTAATTAGGACAATTCTAACTTAACTGATAGTAGTAATCTGTAAGGAAAGATGCTTGTTATAAAGCCAGAAAAATTGTTACAATTTGTTACCAACGTAATTGACTACTAAGGATCAGTTTATTAACTTGAAAGAACAGCTGGGGGAGGTGATATAAATTTAGGACGTAGAGGAATTTGGAGTATGTGATATATTGTTAATATTTTGTTCTGACAAAAGAAAATAGATAATTTATAAGAAGTTGTTATTCCTATTACGCTGTATCCAACAGTAACAAGAAAAACTTACAGTATTGTTGCAAATTGATAGTCTACGATAATGTAACTTTTTACCTTCGTTTTGTTATATGTTCACCGTCTTTCGGGATTATTGAAGCCAAAACTTTATAAAGGCGTGAATACCCCTTATGCCGATGCACGGCAAAGTGAGGAATGCTGCAATTATGCACCTTACATTATTTCTCATGAAATTATCGTTTACATGCAAATGTATTACATTTATTTCATGACCTGAGTATGGAAATGCATGCAATTAAATGTTATGTTGACCTAAAACAAGTTATCTTCTCGAGTTAGTTTCACTTCAAAACGATGACCAAGGATATGTAGTATGTTCCTCTTTTTATCGATAGGTATACACACATAACGCACTGAGCAGAACAAAACGTCATTCTATGGAACCGGTTACAAATCGAAAAAAATATATTACCGTAATTCAAGAATTTTACAGAATGTTTAAAGTTACTGTCCCATGTATGACAATTCCATTTTCTAAGTTTCAATCAGTTTGCAAACATGACAATTAAAATGTTGCTTCTTATAACATTGGTTTAACAACGCAACCTTTGTTGCAAATAATTCTAACTTGTAATAATTATCAACTTCAATATTATAGAAGAAAATATTGTTTGTTTATCTAACACAGAATTTATACTATGTTAAATAAACAATGAAATTGAAAACGAAATGTAAAACAATTAGTTTACAATTTTTATAGAACTAATCTCATATAATTCAGCAGAGAAATCCCGTTGTCGAAATCATGACATTTGCGATTAATTTTGTGCTTTAATTATTGTAACATTTATATAAAATACATTCCAACTTTTAAGATATTGTATCAAATGTATTAAGGTATAAGTCAGAATAAAATGCTTAGTACTTAAAATACTAATCTAGTCGTATTATAATGTCCATTATGTTCACTAAAGGTTGTAACTAAAATACAGGGGATTCTATATCAAACGAATTTAATTATTATAAACATTACTCGTTCTTACAAAAAAGTATAATCATAAGCTTATTTGAAAGAGCCTGCTTTTTATTTTGTTCCTTGATGAAAACTCTTTTTATCAAAGCATGTTTTTAGTATTTTTTTATCGTATACAAACTACATTTGAAATGATATACACTTTTTAAAATAGTCCTTTTTTCATGTTATTTTTTTGTTTAGGAATTCAAAACGAAAATAATAGACCGTCCTAATAGCCAGTCTTATAATATTCTTCTCAGGTTTCTTGATAATTGATTAAAATATACAAAGCATTGACGATTGCACACTGCGAAAACAATGATAAAGGTTGAGATTATTTTGCATTTTTATACAGTTAAGTTAGCCAAGTTTCTAAATGTCAATTATTCATTTTCATTTCCACTTCAATTGAGGAATCTTCTATTTCATTAAAGAATAAATAAATTGATTAATCGGTGATTTCAATAAAAATATATAAACACATTAAAATATGCCAATGTTTAAAGCAATTTTGAACAATTGAATAACACATCATGAACAAACGGTACATGAGTATTTATTATTTCTCAAATAGCAATTATGTTATTCAAAAACCATTTTTCCTCACAACTTTCGAAATGTATACATCTACATTTGATACACTCAAAAGCATTGACTGAACATTCAAACAAAGTTGTAAGTGAACTTGGTTTGATAATATTTGTGTGTGCTCTGAAAATAGCAAAATAACCCATATAATGTCAGTTACACAATATCAGTTCATCAATACTTAATTAGAATTGATTCCCCAAACATGTAATTGCACTTTGATAACAATAAGAAATTTCAACGAAAGCAACACACAATTATAGTTGCGCATACTCCTATTAGGGGTGTAACAATATGGCAAAAACCGTATTGCAATATATTGCCATTTTGCCGAAGCGTATAGCAATAAATTGCAGTATATGTTTTGATGTAAAGTTGAAGTAACATAATATAATAATAATAATAATTATAATTATTATATGTATATATTCTTAGTAGAAACTTAATAAAATGTAAGGACTTAATAGAAAGTGAAGTGTCAAACAATTTGATAAACAAAACAAGTTGCGCGTGATCTTTCACATCTTAATTACGCGGCCGCTTATTGACATTTAAGCGTACTTGTTGTCGGATATTTTTATCTTATGTTGGCCCTGATACAATTCGCCACTTAAAGATTTTATGCGAAATTTGTACGAAATTAGAAGGAAATTAATTGAAAATTATGATTTTTATAAAATACCGGTTTTCCAAATATCGTACCGCGGTACGAAATTTATTTTTTCATATTGCAATATATCGGTATAATGGTAAACTGTTACACCCTTAACTCCTATCATATTGAACATAGTTAAAGGAAAAGAAGTGATGAAGTGTGTAATGAAATTTATTAGATGGTGCCACAAATTCTTTAAACAAAGCAATTTTATAATTAACAATTGAAAGTAAAAGGATATAATTATTGACCTGATTATTCAAAGAATGGCGTCTTTTTTTGTATGTATATTTGATAATGGCTACCGTGAAATTAGCATTTGATTTAGTTTACTGTTATTTTACAAATCAGTGTTTAAACATTATTTATTAGAATAAACAAATCTCAGTTTTAATTACTGCATTTTTAAGAATGATTTTAATCGTTGTCCTCTTAATTCTAACTATATTCTGAATACTAAAACATTTAAAGTACCGGTAGATATCATGAAAAGACACACTTTATATCAATTGTATGGAAAAGGGTGAATGAGTTTAACACAGATATGTTAATCATTCCATTTATTAATAAATGTCATGTAAAGATTTCGAAAGTTCACTAGTTAAATAAAATTCTAAATATTTAGTGCTATGCAATCTAATAAATTTAATATTAATATTATTTTATCTTTATTATCTATATACCTATATTATTTATGATATCAGTTCGTGTTTATTTATAAATATTTACAGAATTCTGCCGGAAATTGAAATCATCATCATAAATAAATTCTGTTATTGTTTGTGATGACAAGATGTTGTTCAGTGGCCATTAGACAGAAGCTATCAGTAATTTCCATCAAATGAATGACAATAAAAAATAAAGTAGTACGTGACTTTCATAGTTTCCAAAAGCAATAGTAATGACATTTTTGTATTTCTACTTGAACATACAAGTACTCAATATTTACTTCCATAGCCTTTGGCTCTTTTGTAAATGTAATACCTTTTGTTGGTCGGTGTCAACAAGCCAATATCACTGAAATAATGAAAGCCGAAGGCAGAGTCAATGATCCTTGTTAACCAATCATTGGCTCACTAATAATTACAATAAATATAACTTAGCGAATTCAATTAGGATAATTAAGAAATGAATGATTGTTGTATATTGAAAGTAAATGAACGAAGTATAGAAATTTGTTTTGCGTGAATACCTGGAATCTTTTTTATATAACTGTATGAAATATATAATATAACTCAATACCATATAACATCGTATTTTGTCAAGAAAAAGAACGGACCTTCTCTTGTTTATTTTTTACAAAATAACATCTCAATGATATCTATTATTATGATTATTAAAGAATTTAAGCGTAACTTAAGATCAGATAATTCTGTTATCTGTTTAAATCATTTGAAAGAAATTTCCTTATTTTCAAAATCACTTTGCAAAATATCTTATTTAACAATCGTTTGTAAAATTGTAATTTATTAGTTTTGTGTCGCCTTAACAAGTTTGAATTAGATGATTCGCCATTGGAGTAGTATAATTACAAAACCCTTTTACGTATTACATTAAACTTAATATAATATTCTTAAATCTTAAACTAAGGTATTTATCGCAGGCATTGCGTTGTTGATTTAAAAAAAGTGTTCATTATATTTCATATGTATGTGTGTTAAATGAAGTTTTGGCATTACATCATAAGTCAACTAATCATTATAAGTTTAAACAGCATTTAAGTTTCTTGGTGGTGGAAGGCAATCATCTACTGAATTTAGTTACATAAAGAAACTCCCAGAAAAGCTATGAAGTGATCAAAATGAAATGAATGTTCTTTCAGTACTACAAGCAAGATTTAACTACAACAATACATAACCAATTCTAAATCTGCACCGATCGTTCATAAGTGCTCAATTCCAAAATTGAATGACTGTGTATTTGCCTTTGGGGTCTGATATGTTGACTTGCCTTCAAGTAGTTTTAAGCAAAGGTTGTCGACAAATAAATGAAAGCCAAAGGCAGTGTCAAGTTATATTTAACTCATTTATCTCCTATCAAATACACACATTATGACTTAGAAAGTACAAATAAAACGATTTTATCAACAATGATCGGCTGACATTATTGGCATCACATTGTTGTTGTTACATACTAGTAGTTGGAAAATCACATGTTCGAATACAAATTAGTGTGTAAAACCTAAATTAAAAGTAATGTTGGTAAGTAAACGATGACATTATAGGTTAAATTTTGTTAATCCATGATTATGTCAGTTTTAGTCTTCGAATAACATAGTTACATAAAGTTTATTTCTTTATAAAAAAACATTCTTTAAATACGTTTGTATATTTTGAACTTAATGTGGTTATAAACGGAATTACACATACTTGGTGTTAAAATTTCCTATAATTTCATTTAAAGGATAATGAGACCTTTCTATATAATATTATAAATATAACCCGATTTTTTCTGACAAAATAAACGTTTATGACAATAAAGCGATTCTTAAGTGAGATTTAAATATTATCATTATATAATTCACACCTTCTATCTTATAATTTTTTAATACTTAATATTTTAACAGAAACAAGGTGTTTTGTCAAAATTAAGATTTGTTGAAAACGTTATGCATTGTCAGTCTTTTCGATCAGAAGCTCATTTCATATGTTGTTGTCAAATATCAATTACATTCGGCAATATTTTAGTTTTAAATTATTGAAAGAAGATATTTCAAGATGTACAAATTGTGGTTATACTATAATGCGTCCGGGTATTGTTTTGGATTCACACATAAATTAAATAAACTTTATAATTTGCATAATAAATTGCATGTAAGGCGGGAAATGAAATATTGAAAATCCTGATTATTTCGAATTATTCGTTCAGCCGACTTTGATAGCTTGTGAAAGGTTGTCAGTTATACAATATATCCATTTATCTTTATCAATATCCTTCTGACATATAGTTTTGTGACCAACATATTTAGTTGTCCAGCTGTCATATCAATACTAAAACGTAATAAGAGTTTAGAATATGTTTTCATTATTTTCAAATTGCGCAACTGTGCAATAAGTGCATAATATTTAGGTTACAATTATTATGTTACATTAATGAAATTTATTGTCGGGTACTACCGCTTATAATTTATACCGAGTGATAACAAATCTTACACATATCTTTTTCAAGATTAAGGCAATAGTAATAATTGTCTAAAACGGACACTGTTTTATTTTGTCACAATATCAAGAATGTTTTTATGTTGCCCTGACACTTTATAAGCTATATGCCCAATTGTCGGCTTAGACCTCATATTTATAATGAAAAATACATATATGTATTCTGTTAAAAAAATATATAATACAATGATTAGCTATAAAGTGTCTTTCAGCAATTTTCTAAATTTTCTTACTGGATGCTGATATCTCGTGATCTACCATTTCCTGTCAATATTTTCTGGGTATGTTGATACACGTTATATTACAGAAAAAAAACAGCAGGCTAAATTTGATGAAACGACACTTTGAAAAAAACTTTATTGAAGTTCTACTTAAACACAAAAGTGCTCTACATTTACTTCATAACCTTTGGCTGTTATGTGAGTTTTATACCTGCTGTTGGTCGCTATTAACAAGCCTATTCCAAAGATTATAACCGAAATAATGAAAGCCGGAGACAGAGACAATGATCCTGGTAAACAAATTATTGGCACACTTATCTCCTATCAAGTACTGTGAATACAACTTCGAGAATTCAATTAGGATAATTACGAAATGGATTATTGCTGTATATGGCTTGTTAACAAGCGTAGTCTCAAATATTGTGTACGACCAGCGTGAATGACCTTGAATTTATTTATATGTCTGTATTAAATATCAAATAACATCGTATTTTTTTCCTAAATGTAGAACTGACCACCTGTTTTTACAAAAAGGCACCTCATATGATATATATTATAATAATAATGATTATTAAGGACATTAACTTGGTGTCTCAAAATATTACTTTAGATCAGATTATCTTGTCAGCTGGTTCGCCATTGAGATATTAGCATTGAAAAATAATACACTGATATTAGTATCACATTAAATTAAATGTAGGGTCTTCAGGCTAAAGTATATCTAATGTATTCATTATAAGCATTTTCTAGTTGTTTCGTAAAAGAGTTCGTCATATTACAAATGTATGTTTTATAACTATACAAGAGCGATCAGTAATCACATGGGTCGCCTCATGATAGCCAATTTCATGTTGGGACAAATTTTGTGACAGACGGACAGACAGACGGACAGTGCACAACTAGACTTGGTACTGATCATTCCTGTAAAGTTTGGATAAAATTGCACCAGTATTTTATGAGGAGTAGTCCGGACAAGCTTTTGCGTATCTGGCAACACACAGAAAAAAACACCTTTTTATCAAAGGGCCATAACTCGGCCAAAAAGCATTCAACCAAAAACACGTGCAATATACGTAAGGACTTGAGCTACAGATCAATCCTGTAAAGTTTCATTGAAATTGCATTAGTTGTATAAGAGAAGTAGTCCGGACAAACTTTAAAAATAAAAATTATTAAAGGGCCATAACTCTGACAAAAATCATTGAACCAGAAAATGCTGACAATATGCACAACTAGACTTGGTACTGATCTTTCCTGTAAAGTTTGGATGAAATTGCACCAGTAGTTTATGAGGAGTAGTCCGGACAAGCTTTTGTGTATCTGGCAACACACAGAAAAAACACCTTTTTATCAAAGGACCATAACTCGGCCAAATATTATTCAACAAGAAAACCTGTGCAATATGCGCAAGGACTTGAGCTACAGATCAATCCTGTAAAGTTTCATTTAAATTGCATTAGTGGTATAAGAGAAGTAGTCCAGACAAACTTTAAAATTAAAAATTATTAAAGGGCCATAACTCTGACAAAAATCATTGAACCGGAAAATGCTGACAATATGCACAACTAGACTTGGTACTGATCATTCCTGTAAAGGTTGGATGAAATTGCACCAGTAGTTTATGAGGAGTAGTCCGGACAAGTTTTGTGACGGACGGACGGACAGACGGACAGACAGACGGACAGACAGACGACGGAGAAGTGATCCCTATATGTCGCCACTACTCCGTAGAGGCGACACAAAAATGACGATTTTGGCATTAGATTATAAATCAACTTCTTATTATTTAATTTAAACAGCAATTTAGGTTTCTTGTTGATGTAAGGCAATAATCTAAGAACGAAACACCCCTGAAAAAGTTTTGAAGTGATAAAAAGTAGTAATTTTCTGCCAGTACTACTAGGCAGATTTAACAACAAGAAAATTATATCACTGCTAAATATATGTAAAGAACGTTTATAAGAGCTTTTAGTGCTCAATTCTTACATTGAATGATTGTATTTGCCTTTGAGTTCATCTCAAATTATTAATACGTTATGCTGACATACTTTATGACAAATTAACGAAAGCCAAAGGCAATGTCAACTAATTTTCAACTCATTTAACTTCCATCAAGTACACACATTATAAGTCTAATTAGGATATTTTCATCAACACTGATAGACTGACATAATAAGTATATCATAGTGTTTGTTACACAGAACACATGTTCTAATACGAATAAGTGTGTATGACCTTAAATGAAAGTGATGTTGCTCAATAAACGATGGCAGTAAAGGTCAAGTATGTCAAACCATGAATATATAAGGTTCAGTCTTTGAATTCCATACATATGATTTAGGAACAAAAGTTCGTTTCTTTTCAACACATTGTTAAAATAAGCTTGTATATTTTGTACACACTGTGGTAATACAATACAATACGTTCGTATTTTGTTTAGGATTCACAGAACACTCAAAGTCTTGATCTTTTTCTTAATTAGATACTTTTTATAATAAATTGCATATATGGTGGGAAATAAAATATTTAAACCTTTTTTAAATTATTCGAATAGCTTTTAATAGGTCGTCCGTTATACAATATATCCTTTTAACTTTATCAATATCATTCAGATGTAAAGCACGAATTACATATCCTTAGTTTTAAAATTTCCTATAATTGCATTTAAAAGAAAATATTAGACCTTTCTACATAATCAAATAAATACAACATGATTAAATCAGACAAAATGTTTATGGTTTATGTCAATGAAGCGATTCTTAAGTCATATAAGAATATTAGCACCTTCTGCCTTATACATATTTTTAACAGAAACGAGTTGTTTGGTCAAAGTTTAGTGGAAAAGTTATACAAAATGTCAGTCTTCTGTATGTATCTGTGATAAGTGTATTTCATATGTAGTTGACAACTATCAGTTACATTCGGCAATATTTTAGATTTGAATTATTGAAAGAAGATATTTTGGTTGACGTTAATTCAATTTATATTTTTAATTCAGTTTTGATGTTTGCCTTTTTAACACAGAAAAACCGAAAGTCTAGTGATTTGATAAGGCCGTATGAGTAAAATATATTTTTTGATGTTACGTAAATTGGATTTAAGCTGTTATCAATATTGATATAAGAATTACGAATTTTTTTTAATAAAATAAGTGTTAGCTTTTAAAAAAGTCTTTCTAGCGGTAATTACCTTCCGATATTTCTGTTACAGCTTATTGTGATGTTAATTTTGTTAGTGTGTCTTTGCGTATTTTATTTACGCTAATCTAAAGTCGTTGCTTTGTAAAATCAATCTAAGTTTGGCTTTGTTCTAATTGTAGATTTCCAATTCTACACAGAAAATGACAATGTGTTTATAAGACGGGATAGTAAAGAAAATGACATTTCTATATAATTGCTGTGTTATCTTAAGTTAGATGGCTTATGCTTACACAATAATGATATAGCTGCAAAGGCATATGAATGTTAACTTTAGATTATAGTATGTATTGGAAACATTTATTTTGTGTTTAAGATCTCTAAACAATGTAATAGTTGATTAGACAGATTCTCTTCTGACATTTGTTTTTCAAATGATGAATAAAAAAAAGATGATTGATCAAAAGTCTATATCATTCTCAAACTTCGAAATACCCTTTTGATAAGTTTTGTTTAATATCTTAAAGTGAAAAGTAATCCATTTAATACAAAGGAAGGTATATGCATGCTTTTAAAAGTACATGTTTGTAATTAGAAAATTAATATAATTATTAATAAATAATTAATTTTGTAATTAATGATATTTCTTTAAGCTTTTACTTTGAAATTCATTCCACGTAATAGTTCAGGAAAGAAATCCTCATTTATTATTGATTATAAAACAGATGTTTTTGTTTAAAACATTATAAATATAATAACTAGAAGAAATGAATGGCACTATTTAATATGTAAAGAAATAACATACAAGAAAATTGCATTTGCGACTGGTGGTTATGTATCTAAATAAAAGCCCGTTTTAGATGGCATCAATAATTTGGCAGACAGTGTTAATTTGAAATGCCATGTGTAACAAATTTATGATATTGTCTCTGATGAACCTAATTAAGTGCAGTCATTACTTATAAAACATATTAAGCGTCGTTATATGGCATATACTAGCTAGAACCGTAAACTGCAAATTGTGGTATAGAAAATATAACATAGAAGTGACAATAAGAGACCCATTTGAAATATAAAAATGACGTGTTTTGTAATTAAAATGTATTTAAACCGAAAGAAAAAGGAATAAATAAATAAAACAAAAATAAATAAACAAACTAGAAATGTGTCTATAGGACACGGGTGCCCCACACGCCACTGTTCTGTCAATCTTATAACTCTAGGTCAAACATTTTTTGGACTACATGTGCCACAAGTTGAAAACTAAAAATCTTTTACTAAGTAAAGGGCAAGAACTTTACAAATACTGAATAAATCTACAAGCAAACCCCAAGGTGCATAAGTACACATGTTGACTAAGATTCTTGTAAACTTTCAGGCCTACAAGTCAAATACTTTTTGAGCTATGCATGAACAAGTTGAACATTGCAAATTTATACTACTGTAAGTCAAGGGCAATAACTAAATCCAAAAATATCCACATGCAAAATCCCAGGTGCATAGCTTCACAGTGATGTTGATCATTATTCCTGTAATTTAGTAATGTTGATCATTATTCCTGTAAAGTTAGTTGATTCTAACTCAAGCACTCAAGGAACAAATAACACAACATAATGAAACGGATTTTACTAAATCAAGGGCAATAACTCTACAAATACTGGATAAATCCACAAGCGAAAACCAAGGTGCACAACTACATATGCTGAGCGAAATTCCCGTAAGGTTTCATGACTCTATTTCAAATCCTTTTTGAGTAACATGCGACACAAGTTGAAAATTTCAAGGGCAATAACTCTTCAAATACTAAATAAATCCAGACAAAAATACCCAGGTGCTTATTTACAAATGCTGATCAACATTCCTGTAAAGTTTCATGACTCTAGGTCAAGTCCTTTTTGAGTTACATGAGACACAAATTGAAAATTGCAAAATTTAACTAAGTCAAGGGCAATTACTCCAAAAGTAGTATATAAATCCACACAAAAATACCCAGGTGCACAACTACACATGCTGGTCAACATTCATGTAAAGTTTCATGACTAGGTCAAATTCTTTTTGAGTTACATGCGACACAAGGTGAAAATTGCAAAAGTTTACTAAGTCAAGGGCAATTACTCGAAAAATACTATATAAATCTACACGAAAATACGCAGGTGCACAACAACACATGCTGATCAACATTCTGTAAAGTTTCATGACTCTAGGTCAAATACTTTTTGAGTAACGTGCGACACAAGTTGAAAATTGCAAATTTTTACTAAGTCAAGGGCAATAGCTCTAAAAATACATAATAAATCCAAACGAAAATACCCAGGTGAACAACTACACATGCTGATCAACATTCCTCTTAAGTTTCATGACTCTAGGTCAAATACTTTTTGAGTTACGTGCGACACAAAAAAAAACGGGCGGACGGACGGACGGACCCCCCCCCCTACCTAAAGTGGGGGCACAACAAAACTGTCAGATATGATTAACAATATATTGTAGAAAATGGCTGAATACATAACAATTTGCCATGACCTTGCCAACTCTTCACATAGAAACAATTATGTTGAAACTGACATCGATCATTTTAGACTAAACTAATATAATTTTTTGTTATTACAAAATGTAAAACAGTCCTGAACATATGCCCATGAAATATAAAGAAGCATTCAAAAAAGTGAGCTCCTTTTTTACCTTAAATAAAGTATGTCTAACGGTAACAGAATCGAATAATCACTCTCAATTATTCTGAATAAAAAGATATGGTTTCCAATTACAATAAAAAGCGAACATCATATACCATGTCAATATGTTCCGGGTCATAAAACTATGACTCTGGTTGCTTTAAAAACTTAAAAGATACTTATGCTGACATTCCAATTCTAAAATGAAAATGCTTATCAAATGATTGTCGGTTAATTATAGTCTAGCTGCTTTTACAGTTCTCACAATTTGATTAAGTCATATCTACTCTTCTTTCTATCATATCATATCAAATCCTATCTTCACAACTTTGTAAGTAATATCTTAATCATCTGAAATATTTCACAAAAATGTTGTTGCCATTTGATTTCTACACTATAGATTTTTACACTCCGAAATACTATCAATATAGTGAATTCATTTCTTTAATACAGTCATGTTTTATATCAAACTTTACTATTTCCATACAAGTGTTAAGCACATAAACTATGTAACACTTAAGTAGCAAGAAATATAAAAAATGGGGATGCCTTTAGTTTTAATGCATCTAAACTTGCATAGCATTCTATTTCTGTACATTTCTGCTTTATCGTTCAATGTATAGCTTCTTATTACTGTGTAATTACTAGTTAATTAGACAACAAACTTTCTTCATAATATTACTTCAATCAGTAATATTATCAGCGCCATTCTTGAAATAATATAAGTGATATTTTGAATGCAAATTGCTAATGATGTATACGGATTAAGATTAATCCCATGCCAAAGTTTGAGCATATCTATTTCAGCTCACTTGTGACGCAGCCTGTGACCATTTTAGCCAATTATGTGCCTGCTTCAAAGAACTATTTTACTGGCAATATGTGAAGTAAAATTTATAAAATTCCTTTTAAAGCTTGAATCAAAGGTTCCTGGATTGAACTACAAATACCTTAACGATTTGGCTGCCGCTCCTCCTTTAAAGAAAAGCATAAATTATATGCCATATCTGAGTTTTGTAGGCAATTATTCACAATCATGTAAAACATTCGAAACTTTTATATTCAGATCTGATATTGATATTCTACTACCTTGTTACTGTCTCTCTGTATGTCATTTGATTAAATAGCTAATATATGTACTCAGTATAAAACTGCCGCTAACGTGCTGGCGTTAAAGTAAACATTCCGGACCTTTCCCGTTTTAAACCTACACTTATTTGTCTTTGCATCTAAGATACGAAATCATATTTCAAAATAGAGGTAATCATTATCTGTAATGACAGGATGGTTTTGAGATAATAGACAGGTCCTCACTTTATCTTCGATGTCCAGAATAATCAATGACTATACAGATTACGTTCGTTTGTGACAAAACTGATCATTTCTCTTTATTTTGGCCTTATAAAAGTACAAGTTGAACTATCTAATTTGGTCAAGATAAAACGCAACGTTATCATCAAAATTATGATATACATGCGAACAAATTAATGGTATTTAAATACATTAATTAATCATTTCTAATATTAAGACACACATGTACTTATGTGCATGTTTATTATGTAAACATTGTACGTTGCAATATAGTATCATTTTTACAAGCTTATTATTATAATGTTTGCATTAAATTATTTAGCAGGCAATTACGTTTAGAACTTAATCGTGTGTTAAGCCGATTTCAAATTTAGCAAAATTACATATAAAAATACATTCAGTTGTTCATCATTGTAGCTTTGGTTATATAAACTTACGAGGTTTGAAATAGATCGGACCTTTTACTGATTCTCACAATATGTGATATTTATTATTATGATTGTAAAGGACATTAACTTGCTGTTGCATAAATATACTTCAAGTCCTATTATTGGGCAATCTTTTCGAATTATTTAAACGAAATGTCTTAATGTTCGAAACTACTTTGCAAAAGAATTAAAAATTGCTTGCTTAAATTGTAATTGATCAGTTTTGTGTCGCCTTAAGAAGTTTTAATTAGATAATTGGCCTTTGGGGTTTACGAATTACATAGCACTTGATGTTAACATTAAATCAAATACAACCTTAAACCTCAATCTAAGGTATTCAATGCAGGTATTTCGTAGTCTGATTTGGATTTGTAAAAGTGTTCGTCATATCTTATATGAATTTTTATTTAAAGAAGTTTTGGCATTAGGCGATAAATCAACTTATCAGTCTAAGTTTAAACAACATTTAAGTTTCTTGATGGTGTAAGGCAATTATCTACTGAGTTTAGTTAAAACAACTCTCCTGAAAAGCTTTGAAGTGATAATCAAGAAATGAATTTTCTTCCAGTGATAAAATAGTTAAAAAGGGAATCCATGAAAAAAGCCAAACACGGCAAAATTGAAAATGTTGCAGGCTCGGTTTGAATGAGCCCGTTCATGGACGTAAAACCAATTCATTATATGTACAGATCGTTAATAAATGCTGAATTCCAACGTTAAATGATTGTATGTGCCTTTTAATTCTCAAATTATTTAAACGTTATATTTATATGTCTTCATGTAGTTAAAAGCAAAGACAAATAAATGAAAACCAGAGACAGTGTCATCTGATATTAAACTCATTTATCTCCTACCAAGTACACACATTATCACTTAGAAAGTCTTATTAGGACAATTTCATCAACCGACTGGTATCTCATAGTGTTTGGTACATTGTTGTTGAAACACATGTTTGATTACAAATAAGTGTGTATGACCTAATTTGAAAGTGATGTAGCTAAATAAAAGATGGCACTTGCGGTAAAATCTATCAATCCATGATTATGTCAGTTTTAGTCTTCGAATTACATACATATGATTTAGAAACGAAATTTCATTTATTTATAAAAACATTGTTTATTGATAACCTGGTTTATTTTGTACACAATGTGGTTATACAATACAATAAGTCCGGGTATTGTTTTGGATTCACAGATCATTCAAATCGTCATCAAACTCTAAATTTATATTTTTATTAAAACGTTATCAATCTTTTTTATAACAAATTTCATACATAACGGGAAAATAAATATTTAAAATTATTTTTAATCATTCGAATCATTCGTTCAGCAGAATTTGATTGCTTGTAACATGTTGTCAGTTACACAATATACCCATTTAACTTTAGACGTATAGCACGAATAACACATACTAGGTTTTTAAAATTTTCCCTTTGTATCATTTAAGAGATAATGAGACCTCTCTATATAATCAAATAGATTCAACGTGATTACCTCGGGAAACATAAATGTATATGTCAATAAAGCGATTCCTTAGTGAAATATTCATATTATCATTACAAAATTAACACCTTCTGTCATATAATACTTTACCAGCATCGAGTTGTTTTGTCAAAATTAAGTTTTGTGGAAACGTTCTGCATGTTTCAATTTGTAGTAGACAGATATCAATTATGTTCGGTAACATTTTAGCTTTGAGTTATTGAAAGAAGATATTTTGGATGACGCTAATACAATTCATATTTTCGAGTTTCATTTTAATTTTTGTCTTATTTTACACAGAAAAACCAGCAAGGCCTAGTGATGTGATTAGGCTTAATTGATGTGTGAAGAAAATATCTTTTGACGTAACGTAAATTGGATTTAAGCTGTAAACAATATTGATACTATGAACATTGAATAAGTGTGACCTTTTAAAAAGTATTTCTAGCGGTAATTAGCTTTCGGTCTTTTTGGTACAGTTAATTGTGAGGAGAACGGCATTTTCTGTCAATACACAGGAAGGAAATAGATCTGAGAAAAAAGTATAAATCAAAATTTCATTTTGCTTTGAATGATATTTCTTATAGCTTTAACTATGAAAATCATTTCATATTTTGAAAAATGACAGCAATAATATTAATAAGTTTAGAGAGAAATCCCTATTCATGATTGATAACAAAGCTGTAAAAATTTAGTTATATGTGCTACAAGTAATGAATGACAGTATTTATGTGAAAAAATAGCATACCGGAAAATTACATTTGCGACTGATGGTTATATATCCAAATAAAAGCCCGTATTGGTTAACACGTACGATTATAAATCAAGAATTTGGCAGACAGTGTTCATTTGAAATGCCATACAACTTTATAATATTGTCTCCGATGAAAGTATTTAAGAGCAGTCCTTATGTAACCAAACATATAAAGTTTAGTTTTATGACATATCAAATAAGACCCGTATTCAGCAAACTTTTGTGTGACAATTTATATTACCCATGATTTTAAAATGAAATAGATGGGCATTTTAATTCTGTAAACCAAATGATTTAAAACTGAAATGAAATGCAAAAACCCTGCTAGTTATGATAACCAATATTTTGTCAACAAAAGTAAAAAGAAGCTGAAATGCGTAACAAATTACCATGATCAGACGAAGATAAGATTATTGTCCTGATGAATGAACTGACATTGATCAAATTAGGCTTAAATGTTACAGTATGTGATTCAAAAAGTAACAATATTCTAATTTGCGCAGAAGCACAGTTATTTTGGAGTAAAATTTAGGAAAATAATTTAAATTAAAATTATTATATTTTGATCGGTTATACGATCAAGATCTATATTTTGGATCATCATTTAGGCGTAAAGTCTTAAAGGATAAAAATGGTGCCGTTTTTGTTGTGTCAAACTGTTCAATAAAATGCCATTTCAAGTCCGTTTTAAGTTAATATTAAATGATAAATCAATGAAACTAAACAATGAAGAAATTGTGAAATATATAGTTTTAACCTGATCTTATCTTCTTCAACAATAAGTCATTTGATATACGAAAAGTAAACATTTTATCTTTATCTTAGACATAGTATATCTCAAGGTACATGTTCCAGCTGAGAATAAAAATATCAGCTTTTATAAATCTGAAAAAAAACCATATTAATTCAAATTTTAATAATGAGCGTTTAAGTTAACATGAATAATGAACCATGTCAATATATTCCGGATCATAAAACTATGATTCTAGGTTGTAAAGGATACTTTAACTGATACTCCATTTCTAAATTAAACATGCCAGATTTCTAATTAAATGTAGTCTATCTTCTTTCTTACAATTTGATCAAATCATATATAACTCTTCGTCATACTCATATCAAAACGTATCTTCACTATTTGATAGAAACATATAAGAATATTCTCTTGATCATGTTGAATATTTAAAAAAAAATATTGTCAGAATACCTTTAGCGTATTGCAATGCAATTAATAAGATTATATTCTTGGTAAAATAAATTATCTTGATTTTACGCAAAAACTGCGTTTTTGAGGACAAGTGACAATCTTTACAGCTGCGTTAATTGAAAATGCATTGTTTCTAAGAAATGTCAATGCTACAAGATTGCAATTAAATGTTATCAAATTGTATCAAATATCAAATGTTTAGTTTTAAAATCAAATCAGTGTGAATGACCTTAATTGAAAGTGTTGTTGCTCAGTAAACGATGACATTAGTGGTTTAATCTGTCAAATCATAATTATGCTCGTTTTATTCTTCGAATTACATACATATGATTTAGGAACAAAAGTTTTAAAAAATTAAATAAGCTTGTATACTTGGTAAAAATGTAGTTATACAAAGAATAACACATGTTTTTTGAAATTCCCTTTAACTTCATGTAAGAGAAAATCAAATAAATATCACCTAATTATCTCAGATAAAGAAAAACGTTTAAGCTTTTATGTTTGTTAAAGGATTCTTTAGTGAGATATGATAATTATCATGACACCCTCAGCATTTTACTAATTTTAACAGAAACGTGTTGTTTTGTAACAATTAAGTTTGGTGGAAAACTTAATGCAAATGTCAGTCAGCACGATTCGGTGATAAGCTTCTGATCAAATATCAATTACATTCGGCAATATTTAAACTTTCAATTTTCAATTATAGAATTATATTGGAGTGAAGCTGTTATCAATATTGATATAAGAATTAATGACAATCAATATTGAATATGTGTGACCTTTAAAAAGTCTTCCTAGCGGTTAATACCGCCGATATTTCTGTTACAACTAATTGTGATGTTTACATTTACAGTGTATCGTTGCAAAACTTAATTTACACTGATTTTCGTAAATCAATCTATGTTTACTTTTATTTTTTTGTAGACTTCTAATTTTAATTCAAAAGTTCTGTTTAAATGATGGAGTGGTAAAGAAAATTACTTTTTTTTATAAAACTGCTGTAATGTTAGATGGCGTATCCTGACATACACAATTATGATATAACTACATAGATATAGACACATGATTGTTATAGTCAAGTGATAACATGTCTTGCAATAATTCGGTTTATATTACGAATTTCCCAAACAATGTGGTACACAACTTCTCAGATGATAATCTATTCAAATGATGAAATAATGTGTGAAATACACTGATTAAGATGATAGAACAACACATTGTTATCATAATTTTTAAATTTTGTAGTATTCTTTTTATATCAAAACAGTGGAAGGAATTTTTTCACTTAAGGCTCCGAGAGGAAATACATCTGTGACAAAAGTACAAAATCAAAATTCATTTTGTAGTGAATGCTTTTTCTTATCGCTGTTAATATGAAAATAATTTCATGTGTTGACAAAGACTTCAATGATAAGATTAGGGAAGAAAACCCTTTTTATGATTGATTACAAAGCTGTAATAATATAGTTATATGGGTTACAAGAAATGAATGACAGTATTTATGTTAAGAAGTAACATACCGGAAAATTACATTTGCGACTGATGGTTATATAAGCAAATAAAAGCCCGGATTTGATAACACGTACGATTGTAAATCAAGAATTTGGCAGACAGTGTTAATTTGAAGTGCCATGTGTGACAACTGCATGATATTGTCTCCGATGAACATAATTAAGAGCAGTACTTATTTAATCAAACATACAAAGTGTAGTTTTACGGCATATTATGTTAGAACCGTTTGTTGTAATGACGATTTAAACATGAAACTGGTGTGCATTTAAATTAAAATGTATTAAAACTGAAATGAAATGCAAAAACCCTTTCAGTTACAAATATTTTGTCAACAAAAATAACAAAAAGCTGTAATACATAACAATTTGCCAAGACCAGGCGAAATCATTACAAAGATAAGATTTTCCTGATAAATGACACAGACCTAGATCATATTGGTCGCAAATAATACGGTATATGATACAAAAAGAAAAGCAATTCTGTTTTGCAAAGACGCACAGTTATTTAAGAGTAAAATATAGGAAAATAATACAAATTACAATCACAATTGGATCGATTTTACGATCACGATCTATATTTAGGATCATCATTTAAGCGCAAATATCTTGAAGGGTAATAATGATTTTGTTTGTTTGTTTCAAACTGTGCATTAACATGTCATGTCATCTCCTTTTTTATTTGATATTAAATAGTAAATAAATCAATAAAACTAAGCAAAGAAACATAAAAAAGACACAAGACCAACTAAGAAGAGCGGCGTTCAATGAACGCAATCCCCACACGACCCAGCAATACAAGACCACCGACAAGAGTCCAGCGGGACACAAATAAAAACAGAACGAGGCAAATCACGGACGGGGTGATTACTATAATAATACATAATAGGAAATAATAGAAACCGACAATGAAATTAAAGAGACGATTAATTGATGTGTCTACAAGAAATTTTAAAATATATTTGATAAATCCTAATGATGTTATCTTCTTCAAAATTGGGTCATTTGATATACAGAAAACAGTTATCAAAGGTAAGCATTTTTTTTAAATCAAAGTGTCACCCTTAATAATTTCTGAATAAAAAAACATAATTCAAATTACAATAATGAGCTTCAAGTGAACGTTATTAATGAGCCATGTCAATATGTTCCGGGTCATAAATGACTCTTGTAGGTTTTTTTTAAAAGCTTAAAGAATACTTTAACCGGCATTCCATTTCTAAATTAAACATGCTTGAATGTCAATTAATAATAGTACAGCTTCTTTCTCACAATTTGATCAAATCATATCTACTCTTCGTCATATCTGACTCCTATACAATAATTTCTTCACTACTTTGATAGAAACAAATACTAAGAACATTTTCTTGATCATGTTGAATATTTCAAAAAGATATTGTCAGAATACATTCAGCGTGTTGCAATGCAATTTATAAGATTATATTATTGGTAAAATAAATTATCTTGATTTTACGCAAAACCTGCATTTTTGGAACAAGTGACAATCTTAACAGCTGCGTTAATTGAAAATGCATTGTTTCTAAGAAATGTCAATGCTACAAGAATACAACTTAATGTTAACACATTGTATCAAATACATGAAATTAAAATATCATGATACGCGAACGACTGTGAAAAGCAATGACATCAGATATAGAGTTTTATTTTCAGTTATCTTAAATAGATATTTATGTTAATGTCTCTAAAAGGTTATACATTTTTTTAAATTAAAAACTATTTCTTGTTTACCATATTTATATATGCTTATATACATGTATTTGTTTAAATTGATTTTTTTATGCTTAACAAAACAAATACTACATGTGGACAAATATTTGCACAAAAAATGTATATAACAGGCGTGGCTTTGAATAAAAATATTGCAATTTGATGTGTTTAAAACACTTTCATCATGCATTATTTCGATTAAACCCCTAACTCTGAACTACTATAAACCAGTCATATTATGTTTATTCCTTTTAAAAAGTTGTGTGTTATAACACACCTTAATATTTTGATACAAGTGGTAAGCAAATTAACAATGTGACATTCAAGTAGCATGAAATATAAAAAGGGAGATGCCATTAGTTTTAATGCATTCTTTGCATAGCGTTTTATTGCTTTACATTTCTGCTTTATCTTTTAATGTAAAGATTCTCTTAACTATGTTATTTTGAGTTAATTAGACAACATTCTTTCATCATAATAGGATTTCATCCAATAATTTTATCAGTATGCAAAATTGTAATGATGTATTAGGATTTAGATGAAATCCATGCTAAAGATTAAATTTGAGCATATCTAATAAAGCTTAATTGTGACGCAGCATGAGGCCATTTTAATCCTTTGTGTGTCTGCTTTCAAGAGCTAACCTTTACTTCCAAAATTTGTTTTAAAATTGTCAAAACTCCTTAAGAGCTTGAATCAAAGGTTCCTGGGTTGAACTTCAAATACCTTAACGACTTGGCTGCCGCTCCTCTTTTTAACAAAAGCATAAATTAAAAGCTAAATCTGATTATTATAAGCGACACTTTATTCAAATATTTAAAATCATGTAATAATTTCGATACCATTTTATTCAGATTTATTAGTGGAATTCTACTACCGTGTTACTATCTGTCTGTCATTTGATTTAATGAAAAATATTAGTAATAAACAATATTTTAAATCTCCTTAACTGCTCTCGTTAATACATTTCACGGTTTTACAAATACATATATTTGTCTGTGCATCTAAGGTACGAAATCATATTTCAAAATAGAGGTGCTCATTATCTGTAATGACAGGATTGTTTTAAGATAACAGACAGGTCCTTACTTTATCTTCAATGTCCAGAATAATCAATGACAATACAAATCACGTTCGTTCGTGACAAAAATTATTAATTCTCTTTATTTTGGCCTTATGAAAAGTACGAGTTGTACTATCTAATTTGGTCAAATAAAACGCAACGTCATCATCAAAATTATAATATACATTCGAACAAATGGTAAACTTAGTAATTATTTCTAATTAGGCACACATGTACTTATGTGCATGTATATTATGTCAACATTGTACGTTGCAATAGAGTATCATTTTTACAAGCTCATTATTGTAATGTTTGCATTAAATTATTAAGCAAGCAATTACGTTTACAACTTAATCGTGTGTAAAGGGTTCAACAGACAGGAAAATTATGAAAATTGTGAACAATTTAATCCAAGAAGAAACTATAGTCTTTGAAACGAATTTTTAAACTTTTAAACTTTTTTAAACTTGGCCAATTTCAAATTTAAACTAATTGCATATAAAGAATACATTCTTTGCCGTTCATAAAGGTAACAACATTATAAGCCGATTTACAACAATGAACGAGAAACTCCTTATCTTTTCTCGATTAAAAGTTTAATTTATTACATTTATTTTATCGGAACGCAATATAGCGGCTTTATTATAGATATCTAGTTTCAATGTAATTTGTTTGAAAGCATTGGCAGAGTCTGTAATGTAACAGAAACGATTTCAAATCATCTTAGTCACTGTTATATTACAGAGTTCTTTGCAATTTATATATTCAATAAGGGAATTATAAATATGTATTTTGTATTTCTAACAGCCAGGCACTTACTAAATAATAAATTTAAACAAAACCGTAGTTATATCTTTTATTATAATTATAACGAACATATTTAAGTACAATAGATTTGACAAAAGAAAATACTAATTGTATGTATGATACTGTGTGTTTGCAAAGTAATCTTTATACAAGGCTATTGTCATTTTAAGAAGTATTTTTGTTCTTCTTCAAATAAATTAAATTAAATACTGCTGTATTTATAAACTGGTTATAAAGATATTTGACATGTTATATATCCGTGTATAAACGGTTGTTTCACGAAGCAGCATTGGTTATATAAAGCTACAAAGTCATATAATACGTGAGCCATCTCTATTTCTAAAAATGTCAAGGTAATACTTACTGACCTAAATAAGTTTTAAAATCTATACAATTCAGCAATTCAAATGGTTTTCTTTATTCATTTGTGTTCACACATTGACGTATGCAAATAATATTCATTTTACACATATTCTGATGGCTAGAAACCATTATTCGGAAACAATGACAACATGCTATTGAAGCAAAATATGACTCATATATATGGCAAATATGTACTCTTTAGAAAAACAGTGAAAAAACACCAACAATAAAGAAAGCTTTAGAAAAAATAATTATATTCGGATTTATGTGCTTTTAAGCAAAACCTATAAGAAATCATAATGAAGGCGATTTAGCTATCATTTTTCATTTTGGCTGTATCATATTACACTGTAATAAAATCTAGAATATGATAATTATTTGAATTCGTGTATAGCAGCAATAAAATAACATCTTACATTTGTAAATAGACTGACACTGTATACTGTATATAGGTTATATTTTCTCAATTCATCATTATAAAATATGATAGTTTACATTACTATAATTTTGATGCTATTTGTTTTAAAAAGACGTATTTATATTACACACGTTTGAAATTTAAGTATGTCAAAGGGTAATATTGCCATTTTTATTGTTTTCGTGGTTTATTTTATCAAACATTTAAATTAATTGTTTTCTTTCTTAATTTTGAAGAAACCGTTTGTGTTACAAAGATGCACGTGTCGTTTTAAAAATAACTTTAGGTTTTAATATTATATGTATTTTACCTTACTTACCATCAACACCTGCTTTATATAAGGTCCAAACATATTAAGAACTTTAAAAAACCCTTACGGGATAAAATATGATATTTATATTATTACAATTTATTGCAGCAATAATTCATCCAGCAATACTATTATACATCTTGAACATACGATATGAAAATATCTGTTTATTCATTTCTATGTTTGCCTTCTTGAATATTACTTGATGATGGCTGATTGTCTGTTGTTCAAAATTGAGTTCATTTGTAATATGCGTTTGTGAATATAAATTACGCTTTTTATTATCTAGCAATGTCGTGAGTAACTCTTTTGATTTGATTTACTTCTGTCAATTGGCTGCTTGTCGCAAAGCGCTATATATAAAAATGATCGAATATTTCAAATATTTCAAGAGTATTGTAATGTATGTTTTCTCTTGTTGGATTGCTTGCTGTCTGGTTTGTAAACTAATTCAATGAAAGTAATTACAATTGAACTGTCATCAGTCGGCAATAAAGAAAATAAATCCCCGCATGGCAACCGAAGAAAAAATAATTTATTTATCAAAGCCGATGGATCTAAGAAACATTTCAAATTTATTTAAATTGAATTTGTCAATAAATTAAAGGATTGTTGTATCATACACAAAATTTACGTTTGTAGTTATGTAGTGTCAATAAACCATGAAGAAAAATATTTATGGATGTTGTTGGTTTGAAATATATGATATAACATTTTTATAATTTTCAAGCATGTAAAAGATTTTTCTATCACAAAATACTATTATTATTTATATAAATCAATTAGTACTCTTTCAATATTTTTTGAAGATTTTAGTTAAGAATTATGATTTATTATCCAGCTGATTCATTATTATATTGCTTTGGTTTTTATCAATATTTGAAATACTTACGTATGATTTTGCCTATTGTAGACCGATCTTTGTTATGAAGTTATATCAAAAACATTCATAAGTAGACGTTTAAATCCAAAGAGGATATATGACAGTTTCATATGATCGACATGTGTAGACAAAATTCGTTGATATATCAAAACCTAGAAACATATGTGCAGTGTTTGATATCATTTATGGTCTCGAATTCTTATGAATACTTCTTTTGAAATCATAATATTACAGCCTTCCAAGCATTTGAATTTGATATAATTATGTTTCAGAAAAAGAAAAAAAATATAATAAAGTTATTGTGAACAAAAAATATTTTATCGAAACACAAAGTAAGAAAGCGCAAAGTATCTATACATATCGTTGTTGTAGGTTGATATAATATTACCTCTCACTATTTTTGTTAAATTAATTTACCATAGGCATATCGGAGTTATCTTACTGTTATGACACAGTATAGGTCATATCGCGACGTTCTAGCTTTACTGGTCGAGGAAAACCTCAGGTGCCCTTCCGTTCATTTTTCAGGCACGAACGGGCACCTGAGTAGAACCGGTGAGGGGCAAGTGGTTTGAAGTCAACGACCTTAACCACACGGCCACGGACGTTCCCAGTGTCCTAAGACAGATTTTGTTCGATGTAATTAATTGAATAACACATATGACCAAAATGAATGACCAAATCGTTTGGATTCAGTTCAATATAGAGGGATATTAACAAACATACCGTTTAAGGTATATAAGGAATAAATGTAACCTACAGATATACAATGGCTATTCCTATACAAATGTTCAATGATTTTTGAATGTAAAACCTATTATAATAACATCAAGTCTTGGCATAAATCGTTGCCAGACTTTACGCTATCAGACTAATAATTGCAAATTATGTGAGTGGTAGTAATAGCTGTGATGATGTAGTGTAATATGATGGTTGATTGAACTATTGAAACTATACTGGAAAATTATACATTACTGCATATTTTGAATTAATAGGACGTTGATCGTATGGAATTCAAAAGGTCCAAAATATAATTTTCGTTACACCTTTTTGATCGAATGAAGGCTCTATTTCTTCGCTTTTCTTTTCACTAATGAATTCAAAAATGACATTTTGAAGTTACACAGACACTTTAAAACATTTTATGCAATTATCTATTCATAAGATTATTTTTAATGTGAAAAACTCTGACCTGTATGTCCATGAGATTTAATTATAGTGAAGAAAAAAGTTATTTAGGTCACGTGTGGCTAACGCTATGTATCTTTTTTGCCTTTATTACATTCATCTTGGTTTTGTCTATTCAATAATGAATTTACTGGTGAAAGGCATAATTATAACACATTGGTAATCGAACAGACTACAAAGCCTACTTTCATGACTGTTTAACAAATATTATTTACTATAGGTTACAGCAGTATTTTAATTCATTTTCTTTGATATAATAAAAGTATAATAACACTGAATTTAAATTGTTGAATACTAATAAAAATGTCTTACAAAGATAAATTCTTAGATTGCAAAGAAAAGTCTAAAATCTTGTTATTTGTTTTAATATTTTGATATTGTTCGAACGGCACACAGCAATCTTACCATATATGGAATTAAACTGAAAAGTAGATAACTGGACAAGTGGTAACTCGTAAACGCACGTGTTTGTGACATTTTAGATTCAAAAGTAATGTCATTTTGACAATCTTTGCGAAATTACATACAATAGTGATAATATATAGATGTAAAAGTGTGTAATAATTTGTATAATGATATATCAGCCTCATCCTGTTTACACTATCTGTTTTACCTATACTCAATCATTTATTCATAATTACAAGCATTTATGACAGCAAAGTCATCTGAATTTCACCGACGTGACAGAAGAGTGTCTAGTCATAGAAAAGACAATGGTGAGAAAATAGGAGGGAAACGCAAAGATGGGGTACATATTCAATTAAGGGATCGGTCCGGTTTTCATTAATATTAACAATACATTGCCTTTATCAGAAAATTGTTTTAATAGTTTTCCGTTAAATATCATCATTTTCAGGTCTTTGTTTTTTTATAACATTTCTACCTTTAAAAAAGTTGAGGTACAGTATAACTGACATGATTCTTGATTATATTTTCAAGGACAGAGCAAGTTTCAGTTTATAAAAACGTTAGTTCTGTCAACGTTCTAAAGCTGTGTCAAAGCATCGGAAAATAAAATTGATAAAAAGTTAAGCTCTAGGATCATTATTGTAAACTTGCTTTAAAAGCTTTTAATATTATGATTGTGTACTCCAATTGTGATTTCTGAAATTGAAGTTGCGAAAATGCATTACGCTTTTGGTATCAGCATTTTACACCTTAATCACAATTAAAAAATATTCCATTGAAAATAACAATGCGTAACTCATATCGTCTATGTTTAAATACAGCTCATATTATCATTTAAAGCTTATTAATTGAATATAGTTCATAAAGGGGGCCTGTGGCGTTATTTTTTACAGGTGTAGTGCAGTTTCTTTTTACCAAAGTAACCATTACTGAATCAAACATTTTGTTCTTATAACATAATTATTTCCAAAGAACCGTACACAAATATTTGAAAAACGAAAGGAATAGCTATTTTGTTTGGACCCAATATAATATAGAGGAATGTTCAATTTAATATAGAGGAATATTAACAAACATACCGTTTAAGGTATATAAGGAATAAAAGCATCCTACAGATATACAATGGGTTTTCCTATACAAATGTTCTAGGAGTTTTGAATTTTAAACCTATAATAACATCTAGTCATGGCATAAATCTATGCCAGACGTTACGCTGTCAGTCTGATTGTTGTAAATTATGTGAATGGTGGTAATAAACTGTGATAAGATAGTGTAATAATATGGTTGATTGACCTATTTGAAACTATACCGGAAAATTGTACGCTACTGCACATTTTGATAGGACATCCATCGTTTGAAACCTAAAAAGGTCCAAAAAATAATTTAGGTAACACCCATGTGATCAAATAAAGGCTTTATTGCTACGTTTTTTCCTTAAAATAATTTATTCAAAAATGATAATTTGAAATTACACAGTCACTTTAAAAGAGTTAAAACAATTATCAACTACTAAGAGTAGTTTAAATTAGCAATACGCATACCTATATGACCATGGGATTTAATTATAGTGATGAAAACATTAATTAACGTCAAATGCAAGTCACTACATGGTTTGTGCTAATTTATACTTCAACTTCTGAATAGAGGAAAACAAATCAAATATAAAGCATCGTGGTGATAGAAAACACATTTTTATTTTTTATCAGAACTTTTTGCTAAAATCGAAATAATTTTTCAGCACACTTAATTAGGGAGTGTAAGTTTATAATCTAAGAACAAATGATGAATAGGTAGCCAATGATTCATATGCATATATATTAATTAATATTATTAATATTATAACGAAATGTAATAGGAAGCGCACTATTTCCATATAAACTAAAAGCAGTGCATTTCTATAGAATTAAAGTATATCATAACAGATTATTGAAAAGTAGTTTTTATAAATTTATCCCCCTAGACCTTAATTTCAAAGGTGGAAAAGAAACGTCTTTACATGCATAGACAATATTTTATAAAAAGTATAAAATGCATACTTAAATTAAAATTTTGACTAACGTTATGTATCGTATTTGTCTTTATCACATGTACCTTGGTTTTGTCTATCCAATAATGATTTACCGGTGAAAGGCATATAACACATTGAATTCTTAAAATGTCTTTAAAATACCGAAACAAAGAACCCCCTAAGAAAGCCCAACAAGGCAACATTGAAAATGTTGCATGCTTAGTTTAATTGAGCCTGTCCTGTCAAGTGCAAAAACGACCGCCCACGCCCCCCCCCCAGCACCGGCTTAAGAGGAATTCAACATTAAAACACGGAACTGGTGAAATTTTGAATCCGCAGATGTGTTCATTCGGCGGTTTTCTTGCATATCAGACTGGCGTTTCCGTTAGTTTTACCCATGCCGGAAATTTCATCTGGCATGGGGGTTCCAGATGAGTCGCGTGCTGTACAATGGCACGATAAAGATGACGTCATTTTACCTTTATGAATGATTCTGTAATTCATACGCTGTTGAATGAAAGTAGTTACGGTTGTAATGATATAAATTTTCATTGAAAATAAAGATAAAGAATTTAAAATATAATGGAACATGGTAGAGTATGCAAGAAAAAATATCTGACATATGTTTGCGGTTCGGATCGGAATATCCGTCCCTCGGTCACCCGCCCATGGGCGGATCACCTCGGGACGGATATTCCGATCCGAACCGCAAAATATGACAGATATTATTAATCTTGGAACCTTCGATGTGACACACGAGTCATTTCCATGAAATGTGGCGTATTGTCCCAAAGTAACAGAATGCGTGTGCCCTGAACGAGAAATTATTAGGAGGAACTAAATAAAATATTGTGACAGATGATCACATATATCCTAGGGGTGATTATACAGTATTCAAGTAGGAATACTGGAACCACCCAAGTTGAAAAAGCCAAAAAGAAGAAACTAAAAATACCACATAAAATATATATACAACAATAATGTCGTGATCGCAAATTTAACATCTTTGATTAAATGTACGGGGAGATTTTTACAGCCGCCACACGATAAAATAACACTCATGTGACAATAAATTAAAGAAAAACTGAATCCCAAAGGAAGGCCCAACACGGCAAAATTGAAAATGTTGCAGTCTCGGTTTGATTGAGCCTAAAAGCCTACTTTACTTTTAAGACTGTTAAACAAATATATTTTATCATATATAATATAAGTATGATATTAACATAAAACTAAAACTGATAAATGTTAATTAAAAAAAGATGTTTGTCAAGTTTGCCAAAAAAATGTTTTAAATCTCCCCAACTTCCTTCTTAGGATGAAAATAGAAATAAAATGTTTAGTTGCATATGTTATTTTGATATTGTTCTAACGACACAGTAAAATTTTAATAATATATGGAATTATACTTTACAGTGGATAATTTGACAACTGTTAACTCGTAAACAAATGTGTTTTTGTATTCAAAAGTAATGTCATTTTGACACTTTTTGTAAAATTACGTACATGATTGATAATATATAGATGTTTAGTTGTGTAATTATTTGTAAAATGATACATCAGCTTTATCCTGTTTTGACTATCTGTTATACCTATACTCAATCACTTGTTCATAATGCCAATACTTTTTGACAGCAAGTCATCTTAATTTCACAGAGATGATAGAAGAGTGTCTTGTTCTAGAAACGAAAAAAAGGGGGTACAAATTCAAAGAAGAGAATGGTCCGGTTTTCATTGATTATATTATATCTATCTTATTCTTTTGCGAAGCTGCAAATAAAAATTGATTTAAAACGTACTCGTTGCTTTCCTTTAAATATGTTAAAACGTCAACTCATACTCTCCAGAACACAGAAAAACCTTTCCTAGTTTGAAAGTAATGTTAATTATTTGGCAAAGGCAAAATATAAAAAAATTATAATTTTGCTATTGGCTTTAACATTTTATTGTTAGTTATTCATATTATGATTTTCTGCATTTTGTTTTTTATCTAATACGAATTTGTCATTCCCTGATTAGTTATCTTTACATAACCTTGCCAATATTCAGACTTTGCGGAATGGCTAGTTTTCAATTTCCGGCATGATTTTGTATTATTTCATTCTCTAATAATTTCACCATTATTTCATAATTATGAGAGCATACTTTCAAAATCACAAACAAAAGTTTGAACCGTATGTGATACGCAATTTTACTTGCAGAATAATTAAAATAAAATGTCTATAAGCATATTTGCGTCTCTTACAATTGCAAATGAGTTCCCCTGATTGTGTGTTAAAAGACTCATCACTATATATTGGGGAATAGCCTTAAAAGTCAATATTAAAAGAAACAACCGCCTTCTGGGACAATTTAACATGACATTTTTATCACTACGGTATTCTTCATAGAACAATCAATTATTGTTGTTTCTCTGTACATACAATGGCAATGGTATTGAAAATTTACACGTACACGTTAGTGATATGTTTGATGTCAGACATGGCTTTGTATTTGCTTCAAGTAGATAAAAAGTAAGCTTGCTAACTGCAAAATCCGATAGAGTTAAACATTTAATATTAAGATATAGTATATTAGATACACTAAACATTTAGTGTGTACCAATTTTTAAGAAAACAAAATGTTCCTTACGCAAGCACATAATATTTACCAATCATATCTATCAATCTTTTACACCCGTCACAGAAAGTATTGCCATTACTGATATCATTAAACTACATGTATTAGTAATCAAAGCCAAATACAATAATGATGTTATCTGTGAGGAAAATAATGTCACGCTAAGTCACTGACTTCATTCTTGTTACGACCTTTTCATATCAACTTTGGTTTTATTTCAAACAGACAAGGCATAAAATGTAGTCAATTATGTAGCAATACTTTTACCTACATGTCCAAAGGATTTAATTATTGTGAAGAAAACAGCTATAATGGTCACATGTAACATAAACATGAAAAATTATAATTGATAAATGACATTTTGTTTTCATACTTTACAATAATTTGACATTATTGTCAGAGAAAGTCGAGAGAAATATATTTATTCAAGTATTTCCATATTTTCCAAAATGATTGTAAAAACACTGTCTGACGTTATACTGCTAATCAAATGTTTTTGCAGTCGATTATGATAATGATATAACTGAATTGAATATAAAACAAATTACAAAATTTTTATCTTGTAGTTACAGTGTGTATAACAATTCCATATTTTACATTTTTAGACAATTATAGTTTAATTTGATTTTATTCTATTGATTTCACATCAGCACTAAAATAAGTTACAAACGCAAACACATATTCTAGAATATACTTGAATATAAAGCAAACCAAGTTCTGTAAATGAAAGGTATTGGAATATTTCTTTCCTAGGCACTATGAACAAAACCAACAGATGCAAGTACATTTATACTGTATAAAACATAAGACCGACGACAAACAAGACATGATAAGACACACAAGTTACATAAAACATCAAATTAAAATAGTAATAACTCTAGATAATTATCCGTGTATGCATTTTTAAGTTTCAATCAATAAAATGCTGCATCTATACTTGAAACGCATTTGTTTGTTTTACAAATTTAAAATCTGCAGTCATATTTGTTCTATATTTGTTTAGTTTTGTTTTCCGGAAGTTAGCAGATTTTGTCTTTCAATAATCACTTTATCTTTAAATATATGAATAAAATACAAGTTTTCATGTGATAAGTGTCCCGCCAATTTTTAATCATTTTACAACAGTTTTTTTTCATACAAGTCGACATAGGAAAATAAAAGCGAGACCAAAAAAAACCTTATTTTTTCCCACGTTTATCCATTTCACCGACCTTAAATATCATCTCTCATTTTAAGGAATTTGAATACAAAACAATAACTTAATATTTTCAAATCAAGTAAATTTTTTAATTACTTTTATGAATGGTTAAACATTTGAATTGTATTTTTAAGTACTGTGATTTTAATTTCTATGTTACCTTAAAAGTTGTCTTCAACTACCGAACATATATCTACATGTAATCTGTATAATGATCTCAACTTACATTTTTGGCATAAGTCCTTTAACACATTCCTAAAGATTTTGTAAATTCCGAATAGTCACAGGCAGAATGGCAAATGGAAATTTTAAATCATCGTCAAATGACTTTATAAGTTACAGTTTTATATGATTTATATCAAATCACAATCCTTGTTAAAACATTTTGCAAAGCATTTTTTTTTGTAGTGAATTTCAAATAATTTGTATTCAATATAAGTTACGACACGAATTGAAAATACCTGATTAAATTTAATGCGTTATAAGGAGTTTATGACCATATGTTATATGATTTATAACATGACACCGCCATTTACAATCAGCATGTCATAAATTGTTATAAGATGCAAACTATGATCACATAAAACAAATGCTCACAACAAGTTATTAGTCATTACCAGTTAACATGGTTACGTGTTTGTTTAAATATATCGTTTTACAATTTTACAATAAAACAAATTCGTAATTAAATATAAAAAGTCGAATCGATAAAGTCGAATGGCAACCTTGTGCATTTGCATGTTTTGTACATATAGCGTTGTATAAAGGCGTTAAGTTATATTTATTACTAAGAATATCGACCATGTAGCAGCGCTATTTTTCGAATTGCATATACATATTTTAGAAATCTAAATGGTTTCCACGTAATAAAGATTGGTATTGTTGCCGATAAAATCTGTTCCGTACAAATCAAACATTAAACGCACTGTTTCATTGACATTAATATTATGTGTTTTAAATGGACATTTCCACATTCATGAACGTATCAATTAAATACAAGCATTACTGTTTTGTAGTAACACACATGTCCAAATATTCGTTTAGTTTTATCTAGCAAAACAAAAGTCTGTTAAAGAGAGATGCCTCGCAATAAATATTTGTGCAAGATAATGGACATTACAATATAGGCTTAAGCAATATTCCATTTTCAATGCAATAAGATATTGACAACAATGATCACGAATGACTAAAAAAAAAACTACACCGAATATAATCGGAATGACATATGTAAATGAATACCGATCTTTGATTGCTATTTTACATCTAAATCAAAGCCCTTCTGGAAGGAAAGATCATGTTTTAATGAAATATAACCACACCAAATATAATAGAAATGACATGTGTAATTTAATACTGATGGTTTAGTTGTTATTTCATATCATATGTTTAAGGATAGACGTCGGTCTCAATTATGTATTATTGATATATATATATAATGTTCCTCAAATTACTACCTGCATATTCTTTTTTGCTGTTATACAGGGAACAAATCCAGTGATAATCAATCTCTGTGAAATGAGTCTGTGTTTTAAACATACGCTCTATTGCAAATCATAGGAACGAACAAATTAATGAGTAGTTTTATTTTATACTTATAAAATAAATATTTGTGTACAAAGATACTTTTCGGATACCTTTAAAATGAAAGTATCTAAAACCATACCGACAAAATGATGCAAACATTATACAAAATATTAAATTACAAAACTTTATTTTCAATCATTTCATTGTATGTAACTACGTTATTGTTTTTACACAAAGAAAAATTTATGATACATTTATTTCATACTCGTTATTATCGACCTGATTTGTTCAATATCATACTCACTAAATGAGTATTTTTAGTGCAAATCAATCATAATGATAAACGTTCAGCATTTTTAGAAATGATATATAGTGAAAACTTATAATAAGTTTGCTACTTTGCATGGCAAATGACTAGTCTATGGCACAAACAAAACAACGTCAAATATAAACTAGGGTCATTCACTTTACCTTCGCTATCATCTGTCCGACATTAATATCATAAATGAGATGCTATGATTAGTTACCATATGATGAACATACTTTGCTTAAATAAGCAAGTATGTAGGAGAGAAAAATAAAGAAACAACAACCATCAAAACAGTATTTAAAATCATTCATTTCAATCTAACATATTCAACAGCTCTATATCAAAACTATGTTTACGAGTTTCATAATTATTTAGTAATTACAAATGGACCAGACAATCTGGAAACAATAAACCATAGGTACTCATGATAAGCAAACTAACAATAAAATATGGTAGCTTATTTGTGCTATGCATGTCGTATGTTTGCTCCACTTGGCCGTAAAAACGATCCACAATAGGCATGTATTTGACATTTTGGCATTGCAAGAGTTTGTAATGTCCACTGTCATTCCAACAGACATTTCGTATGGAGGGTGGTATCAAAGATAATAAGAAATTTTAGAAATAATAAGACAACTTTTATATTTTGGTGATATTCATGTGCCCAAAATGGTATTAAAACTAAGAATTAATCAACCGGTTAATATTCTCTTGAGGGTGATTTTGCTTGTAACAATTAATTATATATAATTAGTATGGGAGTTTTATGAATGAAATATTGAGGTATAATAATAGTATTTATCATTTTTCAACTATTGATAACCATACAAGATCGCAAATTACTGTATAGTTTGAAGAACACATATTCAAGAATATGGCGACAATGAGTAGTTTGATGCGTTGATTTCCCATGATAAGCTATTTGAAAAGATAAGGTAATATTATCTTGCCAAATCTTTCTAATGTCTTAATTTTAGCAGATCATTGTCTACAAAGACTTTTGTATTTTCGTTTTTTAATGACCTTTTTGTTATGTTTATCATAAGTCTCGATATCTGGGATTATTCTTACAAAAGCATCATAGCTGATTTACATATGCAATAGAAGGGAGCATTTTCTGGTTAATACCAAGATATGGTTACACACAGATGTACGACACTTAATGTTGATCTTTTGGATAACTTTATATAATCCTTAATCTGAATCACGTAGAAATATCTTTTTATTTTTTATTGATATACATAAAAATGTAACCTAAACTACAAATAAATAAATAATAAAAAAATATAAGTTCATTAAAAATATTCTTTCCTTAATTGTCGAAACCTCACACACAAAATTATGTTCACTTTCATTTAAATATTGGTACTTTCAACGAAAAATGACACGAAAATAGATATTTATAGCTATACGTCCCATCTTCACTGTATTAAAGGGATTAAAGCTTAAGAGAGTTTAATATATTTTGATGCAACAAAAAAGCGATAAGTTCTAAAATGTGAGAAATTTGACGAATTTCAGTCAATCAAAATACTTATTGCAGTCATATTTTGCATAAATAAATTGATGTTTTCATGTTTGCTGTCAGACAAACTTAAACAGCAATTAGATAAATATTTCATCAAAAAAAATATTATAGTAAAATGTTTTACAATAATTTATTACAATGCAATAACAGTTAACATATTCATGCATTTTTTTCACCTGAAGCAGTTGGTCTCATTTTGGTATTTCAAACATTGTTTTCAAGGCTAATATGATAAAATATATAAGGTATTGATTTTTCTTTTCAATTTTCATGTGCATGTATATACAGATATAACGTACCTAGGTACGTCTACACGCTCCATTATACACATTTGCGTTAACAATATGTCTGTGTAGTTTATAGTTATTTATTCTAATTTCTATATTATTGATTTAAAAATTTGGCAAAATCTGATTTAAACAAAAGACCTTTTACTTCACGCTAATAAGAAGAAATTTATAGACCAATCATTGTACTATTAAATCATATGCTATACGTGTCAGCATGATGATGTCTTAAGCTATTTTTAAATGCACTTAAGAGCAGTTTATTACACGTACTGCTTTATTGTATGACTTGAGCAGTTATAAAACTGTTATTACATTTGTTTTGTTTATTTAATTCTTGACAAAGAGGTTTTCTTTACGAGACTTGTAAAGAGAGTTAAAAAAACGAGGGGATTAGATATCTTCACCAGCAATAAATGTATTACTAATAGGAAGAATCATTATTTAAACAACAGGTAAACGACCATGGGAAACGTGTTTCAATCATTGCCAAAGTGGACCGGGAACAGGATGGCAAATAACCTGTAAAGTTACAAAAAGCCTTCCGCCGAAATGAAACAGTGAATATATTTAGTAAGAGATAATTCATAACCACGTTTGCAAATACAAAATTAAAATACAATGCACACAAAAAACAGCTGGATAAATATTGCATCCCAGTTTGCATTAATATTTTTGCCTGATGCCGTTTTCTATTTTCTTTTCTTTTTTAATTCAAAATCAAATGCTGTTGATTACTTTTTGGACCAATGAGATTGCAGCTATATTTAGATTACATATTTGCAAGAATACTTACGTGCCAGTAAGGTATAACTTGTGAATTATTGTCTCTGATCGTCTTTAATAACAGCTTGATCTTCTGGGATGAGAGACGAGCTCTTCATTATCTGAAAAGTCCGGGATAAAATTGATTATATCGTGACATTCTAGTAATCTTTATGTCTGATAGCATTACCTTCAACTGACTATCCCTTCAACCATGCAAAACGATGGATTACTTCAATTGATATTATTATTTACTCAGATGTCAAACATGAAGACATGTAATATGTTTAAAAAAGTCATTGAATGGTACATGTTGTCAATAAAAAAAGCTGTTTTTGTAACGTGTCCTATAAAGAAATAGCAAAGTGAAATCATGTTAGGAAATAGCATGCTCTAAAATAGCAACATATTGTATTTGTATTTTATAATACTTTAATATTTTGGGGGAGAAAAAGATGTCAATTTATCGCGGGTACAAGCCGAAATTGAGAGTTGGAATCGTCGTAATCTGCTTTAAAGCTCCGACTTGAATGTTAATTATTCTCAGTGAAAAAGATCCAGTTGAAATTCTTTAATCTATAATCACGTAGTCTAGAACTCATCCTGTACGGAGGTCTATATTTTTAAAGAAAGAACCTTTCAGACTGCAATTGGGAAACTTTCAACTTATTTTAAAAGATGCATTCATTCGATTTTATTGCCATTGCATAAACGGGCTTTTATGTTTTTTTAGTATTATTCACAGTTTTTCATGTTAATTACTTTGTAGAAAACTCTTGCAAAAGTAAAACCAGTTTATAAAGCATTTAATAATTTAGAACACGAGAAAAAATTGCTAAGTGTACGAAGTAAAAATTAACAGTTTCATTAATTTGTGATAAAAGTAATGACTACTGCTTGTGTATTATTTTATTACGACAATTTATATTACATTTCTTATTCTTTTTGTTCATTAATTTTCCGTCTATTTTCACAAGGATGCAAAATCATACATTAAAGGTGATGCCTGTCTAAGACCTGATACCGTGGCATATTATAATTAATAACTCTAGGTTAGAACCTAAGTTTCGTTATTTTCTTCTGATAAGGTCGACTTTAGAGTAAATCTGATTTATATCAGCTTCTTGATAACACTACTGCTACATGTAAAGTGTAATAAGATCTAACCTTAAGTCAAATTGTCTCATGAGTAGTTCATAAGAGGGGTTTCCATTAATTGAAATTTTCACAATGGCAACGTCATTAAGAGTAGCAAGCCTATATTTGATTCACTATTCCCCTATCAAGTACACATAATATCACTTATCAAGCCTAATTGGGACAATTTTAACAAAACTGAGAAGTAATTTTGAACGGAAAGTGCTTGCTATTAAACCTGAAAAATGCCACAATTTGTTTATCGGCCGACGTAATTGACCTCAATGTAATTTACTCGGAAAGACATCATGAGTGAGGTATTAATTTTGAAAAAAATCTTTGTTAGGCATCATTGCATTCTCGATATGGAAAATTTATTCCAAAAACAAATTTTATAAGACACGCCGTTACGTTAATGTTCTAGAACATTTTTTTTGTTTACATTTTATAAGAATTTATAAGTACTAATACGACTTTATTGGTGGCTAAACCTGGTGAACAACTCCGCGTAAGTTTCACAATTAAGCATTTCCAATGAAACATTTTTATCTAACATTTTTAATTATAGAAGCAAATGTTAAAATTTGAATGACCTTCATGTTTTCTGCAATACATTGCAAATAAGGTAAGGCATGATATTATTAAAAATCTAAACATCATTTATTCGCCAGACGATAATTGGATATAAAGGGGTAATCCAATATACAATTTCATTCCCAATTTACCTGAGAATATATCATTCAGCGTTATTGGATATATAATTGTATTTAATCGAAGGTTTTATTTAATTTCAGAGACATAATTATGAAACTTTCCATATACCATCCGATATCAGATAAAAAAGAAAATAAATATGTTAGTACGAGTGTACAACGAATATTTTTTCTGGTGTGATATGAATTATTCTTATTAAATAATTCTCACCTTTTGCCTTATCTATGTTTTATAAAATCGAGCTGCTCTGCGTTTTGTGGTAAACGTTATGCAAATGTTAGTCTGTACATTTAGATAATAAGCATTTTCTATATGTAAGTGACAAATATCAATTACATTCGGCAATATATTAGCTTTGAATTATTGAAAGAAGATATTTTGTTTGACGCTAATGCAATTTATATTCAAATTCAATTTAGATGTTTGTCTTTTTTTACACGTCAAATAAACCAAAAAACCTTAAAAATTAATTAAGCTGAATTGATGTATGAGGGAAATATTTTTTTTTTCACATAACGTAATCGAATTGAAACTGTTATCAATATTGATATATGAATTAACGATCATAATGAGTATTGAATAAGCATGGTATTTGAAAACCCACCCAGGCGGTAATAACCTTCAAATATTTTCTTTTACAGAGCATTTTTGCAACTTTCAATGTCGTTGTTTTGGAAATTAATCAATCTCAAACTTAGTTTTAATTGCTGAATACCGAATCTATACAGAAAAAATGTCGTTGCGTTTATTAGAATGGATGGTTTTAGAGAACGATTTCTCTATATTTGCTGTGATCTACGAAGACGTGTTCTTCAAATAATATAAGGAATGAAATCCTCTCATAGAAGTGATAATAAAACAGATGTATTAATTGTTATGAAATGAACGAAAATAAAAAAACTTAAGAATGTTTTCATTTTGAGAAATAACATAGCAGAAAATTGCATTTATTTTGCAGCTGATAGTTACACTTTAATTAAAACCTCATACTATTGTAAATCAAGAATTTGGAAGACATTGTTTATTTGAAATACAATGTTTTGACAACTTACAATATATTGAATGCAATAAATCTAATTGCAACAAATCTTTATTTAACCAAAGATATGTAATGTTGTTTGTTTTGGCACATTTTGTTACAAACAGTTGTACATAAATAATAACATATCAGTGTGTATTGTAATAAAATGTGATGAAACAGACATGATAAGATAAAACGCGTTGATTGTAAAACTATCATAAATAGTAAAACAGTGTTGTTTCTGTTGTTGGGTTTTACGTCGCGCCAGCAGCACATAATAAAGAATAATTTGCCATAACATGGCCTAATGTTCACACTGATCAAAGCAGATTAAAATATTATTGTTTATGATACAACATTCAAAACACATCTGATTTGCAAAAGAAATATCATTACAGGAATAAGATATCGGATAAAATGGCATTTACAATTATAAATAGACCAAAATAGATAAAATTATTTTCTTCATATATAATTTTTTGAAAAGAGATTTAATACCAAGAATATTTTTGCAATGTAATAAATCAGCTTGCATTCTTCCGAACAATGTTTTTTCTCGATTTCAAGAAAATCTGGTGTTTTTTTTGTGACAAGTGACATTCTTAACTGCTGCATTAATTGAAAAGGCATTGTTTGCGCGAAATTTAATAGCTATTAGAATGCAATACAAAAGTTGTGATGAGCAATCAAATATAATAGAATTTCACTTATTTTGATTTAATTGAAAAATTCGTATGACATCAATATGTGTCAAAAAAAGCGTTTCAAGTTTTTTAAAATACTTTCATAATACACTATATTGATTAAACCCTAACACGAACATGCTATAAATCGAACCATATTATGTTTTATTGGTGTTTTATAACACACCTTATTATCTCTATACAAGTATAAAGCAAATTTTCCATGTAACACTCAAGTAGCATTAAGTATTGCTTGAGTGGTCAAAAAGGGAATAGACCACATCCAGATACTTGTCTGGAAAATGTTTTATCACAATCATCTTTATGATATTATATGACCTCCAAGGTGGGGGCATACTTGAATTGAAATTAACCCTAGGAGCAAGATTAATGAAACTTTTATAAATTCTTATAGAATTTATGTATGCCAACTATAGAGGCAAAGTAGTACTCCACTGAGAGATACGATATTTTTCCTATAACTTAGTCTTCATACAGCAAGTGCCTATCGGTGCACAGCAAGTTTTGACCTGATGGTCATGAATAATATTACATTTGTAAAAATATTCCAAACTGTTGCTACATGCTAAAAGTCTATTCTCTGATCTTTACAAAAAAAGTTTCAATATGTTTCCTATATAAGTCTTTAAAATCAAGTGACCCCGGAGCTGGCCAATATTTAACCTAGGTGAATGGTCAATATCAGCTATTTCGAACACTACAAGATAATGCTACATGCAGAATTTCTTATATCAGCTTTTGGAATTGTAAATAAAACATGCAATCAGAATTAAATGCATTTAATTCAAAAGTTAATAATTCAAAAGTTAAAGGACTTTCTGGGCGTGGCATATATTGACCCAAAAGGCATGATTATAAATGAATATCAGTTTTGTGAAGGCCCATAAGGTGATGCTACATACAAACTATCTTAGCTCTTTGCATTGTTTTATCACATGATAAGAAGTCTATATAAAATGTGAGACCCCTGGGCTATTTTCGCGTCTGCCTACAAGACATAACCTAACCTAACCTATACTATCAATATGTGTAGTCAAATTGACAAAACCCCTTTATAGCTAGAACCAAAGGTTCCTGGTTTGAAAACCAAACACCTTAATAACTTGGCTGTCGCTCCTTCTTTACAGGATAATATAAGAATAAGTAAAATCTGATTACTGTAGGTAACACTTCTTACAGAAACAGTTACAAAATCATTCGAGAACTTCAATTGTTTTTGTCAAACACTTTTGATAATTTACTACCTTTACTGTCTGTCTGTAATTTGATTAAATGAAAAATATTAGTAATAAATATCAAACAGTCTCCAAAATTGCTGTCGTTAATGTAAACATTCTATTCATTTCCCGTTTTTAAACCTACTTTTATGTGTCTGTGTATCTTAGATACGGATTCCTATTTCAAAATAGAGATAATTGTCAGTAATGATGGTTTTGAGATAATAGACAGGTCTTTTCTTATCTTGAATGTCCAGAATAATCAATGACCATACAAATCTCGTTCGTTCGTGACAAAAATGATTATATGTCCTTAGGACTAGAGCGACTAATACTGTCTAATTTGGCCAGAATTACGTAATTATATATCTGCTCATTTTAAAAACTGCGAAAGAGGTATTTCAAAGATTTGTATTTTTTATTGACTAATAATGATAATGAATTTAATTAATATTTTCCAACGTTTCAAATGTGACATTATAACAAATATAAAATGATTATTTGAAAACAAATGGTATCTAGTAACATCAAAAATTAATTGTTTCTTATTAGAGATACATGTACTTATATATGTATACTTCAGCAGTTTTTCGCAGCAATACAGTAATATTTTTGTACGCTATTTTCTTTTAAAAAAAAATTTCGCATAAAGCGGTCTACAAAAAATAAATAAACAGAATTGTAAGGCTTAAACAATAATGAAAATAAATGTATCAATAAATCTAGAGACGAAAATTATAAGGCATACATTTTATATTTAGTGAGTTATAATCATTAAGTCCAATAAGAAAATGTACTATTCAAAAGGTAATTTTACTCTCTGTGAAATAAAACGAAAATTATGTGTCGATAGCGAATTTAAAAGCATTACATTATTATTGTGATGACACTGCATTTCTTGCATTCATCAAGATAACGTCATAGATTATCGATTTTAAACGATCAATGGGTAACTCATTAGTATATTTTCTCGATTACAATTACAATTATATTATCGGAACGCAATGGATCATGTTAAGTGCGTTTTATTACAGATATAGAGTTTCGATAATAGATAATTAAAGGGAATTCCGAGAATTTTGTTTAAAGAAATTAAAAGTTTTTATGTGATTAACGATGTCATGTTATTTTAGTCAGTTTTACATCACACATGTCTTTGTAAATTCATTAAATCAATACGAAATAATTATGGAACTTTACATGTATATATTTTTAAAATAGAAAGTCAGGTCCTTAAAGATATATTTAACAAATACATTCAATTTGTTGTTGTATTGTTCTATGACATACAAAAGTAACATCTGTTCATGCGGTTCTTTGAATTTCCAATTTAGCATCATGCCGAATCAGAATCATGCTAATTTTGAAAAAATACAAACAAGTATAATATGGACAAGTGAACACAGAATTACACAAAGCAAAGACACTTTCAATACACGCTCATTAACAATTTAAGTAAAAAATGAGAAAATAGCCCTTACTACCTTTGTCATGCAGGAGAAATATGGTGATAAATACTGAAAATCAGTTATTCTAGGAATAAAAGATGCTTGTCAATACTTGAATTGCAAACTTTTTCCTTTTTTACTTACAAGCCTAAGTACATGTTTACAAAGATGATTTCTGGATGTTTTATGGCAAGCACATTCAAGGAAATTAATATTTAGAAACAATTACATTTTGCTTTAGAAGCAAAATATGACTCTGTTTTTTATGGCAAATATGTACTTTTTGAAATTATTAAATGACGCTACAATTTAGAAAGCTTTCGGAAAAATGTGGCATATTTTTTATATAATGGGTTTATAAAAACTAAAAAAAAGCCAAACATAACGTAGGCGATTAAGCTGACATTCATCATTGTTTGCATTTATCATTTTGCACTCTTTAGAATTCTAAATTCGTATATATAAACAACTAAATACCTGAAACAGTCTACTGTTTTTTATATTTTGTACTTTAAAATGTAAGAGTTAAGATAACATTATCACATGATGTCATATGACACATGTATGATTTCAAATTACGTATTCTGTATAATATATCTAATATAACTCACTTCACATTATAGAATATCAAACGGTGGTATTGTGAACTGTCAGCATTTTTCATGTTTATTGTATGAGGTGACTAAAGGAATTTGATTATTTTTTGAAGTGGTTGTGTTGTTGTAGGGACGTTAATTACTTTAACATTGATGAGTATGTAGTTTACCTTACTTTCCGTCCACAGATGATGATTGGAACATGTTTGCCGTTTGAAATAAAAAATGCCCTTATTAATATGTTGTTTATAACATTTTATCTCGAAAACGTATTGTTATAAAAGTCTTAGACACACGTTAAAAAAGTATACGAGGCGTGTTTAAATACGAATGCATTTAGGCGCGTAAAATTTAATAGTTTAAAGGTATCACTGATATCTTTATTTTGTCCCCAAAAATATTAATCGCCAATAGATACAAAGCTTCAGTCTTTGATGGCAAGCTTCAGTCTTTGATGGCATGTTCGTAGTATTTTTACGTATTCTTTAAAGACACTGGAATATTGCAGAATCGAGGTGTTTGCGCTAGACATATTTATAAGCTGCTACAACATAATATTCCATGTGCATAAAGATTCATTTTTTTCTAGCAAAGTTTAGATAAACACTTTTGGTTTGATGTATTTCAGTCCATGGGTGATGCGTCTGCAAATGCTCTTGTAATGGTATTCAATCGTTCGCCTAAACAGACAATGATCGAATATCTTATGAATATAGTTAATATACATCTTTTCCTTGCGTGTTGAAATGATTGCTTTCTGACATTTAAGGTTTGTAAACTGTTTCGATGAAACGTAATTACATTTGAACTGTCATTAGTCAGCAATAAACATTGTTATAGAATCACTGTGAACAGATTATTAAGACGAAAAAAATGCATCTAAGATTTTTTTGAAGGGAATTAGTCGTCATTTGTAGGCCGGTTATACCATACCTTATTATGTTGATAGTAATGTAGTATCGTACGTGATACAAATCACGATATAATGTAAGTTTGAGATACATGGTCCGAAATTATATAACAATATACATTTATAGCATATGATTAATTATTCTAGAAACAAATATTATTTTTTCATAAAAAAATGTTCATACCAAAGTCACTAAAGTCTTTATCAATATATTTTTCAAGAAACAATGAAATGATACTTTTGTCTTGTTTTCAATACATGTTTTTGAAATCCTTATGTTAATTAAGTGAATGGTGGAAATAAACTTTGATGAGTAAGTACTACATTATTAATTAAGGATTAAACTTTTGGAAATATACTGGAAAATTATGCATTGCTGCACTTTTTTAACTGAAAGGCAATTCCTGTTATGGAATATAATAACGTTCAAAATTACGTTACACCTGCCTAATAAATTATGCGCTTTAGTGGTTATTTTTGAATTTAACAAGGCAGTCTGAAGGACAGCTAACTCTCCTTCTGCAATGAACATGAATGTGTACTTCTTGACCTTTTACCAAGCATGACCTTGATGTTGTGTCATACATATCATAAGCACATAGTCTCGCGATGGTGATTATTTGTGCCAAGTTATTTAAAATAGTCCATAAAGTCAAAACATTATGGAAAACATATAACTTTGACGGTGTGTGCAGCAACTTGGATATTGAGCTCTGAAGATTGTGTCATGGTGGGGGTCATTTGTGCCAAGTAATCTTAAAACCTTTAAATTGTCAATTAGCTTTAGAGCGGACATGAAAAATAGATGTGTTTGCATTGGACCTTTGAGTGTGACCCTGACCTTCAGCGTTTTGACTTATTGTGCTCTGCCAATAGTGTCATAATGGTGATCATTTTTGCCAAGTTAACTTAAAAACATTGCAACGGTTTAAATGTTATGGACAGACACGAAATGTAGACTTTCTAATATTTGACCTGTAAGTATGACCTTGACCTGGGGGTAGCAACCCAATTATTGCGCTCTAAACATGCTCTTGTAATGGTGATCAATTGTGCCAAGTTAATTTTTTTTAAAATTCAGCGTTTAAAAGTTATGGAGCGGACAGGAAATGCAGACTTTTTATTATGAAATGAAGACTTTTTAACTTGTGGACTCAAAATGTGACCTTGACCTTGGGGGTAGCTACACGGACGGGGATTAATAAAGGTATTGTTTACCTGAAAATTATATTCAGCCACCTAAACTATTCTGTCACGGAGGCCTCTTAGCCCGATCAAGTATTAGCAAAAAATGAACATGTATTTGTTGCAACAAAAACATTACATTTATTGCGATTGATTTAATTGATGTAATGTGTTCTGGGCCTCGAAGTTGGTCACAAAATTTAATGTAAAATATGCATATTGACTTGATTCTATTATGCAAATTAATGGTATCTATAAATTCACAGCACATATTGTTAAATGTAATTTGCATGGTCTATATCCCAATTAACCAATCATCTGTAAGATATGATATATTTCCTTATATCGCTTGGTATAGATAACATTAATAAATATTTATAACACTGATACTTAGATTACATATTAATTAGATATTGGAGGGTATTTTTAGTTTCTTGTATTTGGGCTTTTTCAAATTGGGTGGTTCTAGTATTCCTACTTGTATACTGTATAATCACCCTTAGGATAAGTTGCCTGCTTTTTAAATGTGTCTTTTGACGTCTTATCTGTGATATGCAGGCTTCATAACCTCAGATCCACTTTCAAAATTCCATTTTATTTAGTTCCGCCCATTGTTTTCCATACATATAGGAGATATGCTCCAGACAAAATCTGGATATTTCACCATCTTTAGTGACCTTGACCTTGCATATATTGACCTAAAGTACATGTGTCACAGCCGTAGTCATAATAATGACCATTTGTGTTACAATCCCTCAATAAATGATGACTAAATCGTCCCTATACACATCTTCATATTTTTATCTAAACTTTGACCTCTATGTGTGACCTTGACCTTGGCTGCAGAGACCTGAATTTTGTGCGCGACACTCCGCCTCACAATGGTGAACATTTGTGCCAAGTTATATTAGAATCCCTCTATGCATGTGGAAGTTTTGCTCCGGACAAGCGTTTTTCAATGAGCTCTAAGTGTGACCTTCACCTTTGACCTAGATACCTAGTTCATGTACTGGCATGGCTTCTCAAAATGGTCAACATTTCTATGAAATTTCATTAAAATCCCTCCATGCGTGTAGGAGATATGCTCCGGACAAAATCTGGATATTTCATCATCTTTAGTGACCTTGACCATGTATATATTGATCTAAATTATATGTATCACAGCCATAGTCTTGATAATGACCATTTGTGTTACAATCCCTCAATAAATGATGACTAAATGGTCCATATACACATCTTCATATTTTTATCTGAACTTTGACCTCTATGTGTGACCTTGACTTTGGCCGCAAGGACCTGAATCTTGCGCGCAACACTCCGACTCACAATGGTGAACATTTGTGCCAAGTAATATTAAAAATCCCTCTATACATGTGGAAGTTTTGCTCCGGGCAAGCATTTTTCAATGAGCTCTAAGTGTGACCTTGACCTTTGACCTAGAGACCTGGTTCATGTGCACGACACTGCTCCTCATAGTGGTGAACATTTCTATGAAGTTTCATTAAAATCCCTCCATACATGAAGGAGATATGCTCCGGACAAAATTGGAAGCCGCCCGCCCGACCGCCAGTGCGCCAGGGGCGTTCCCATAATACGTCCCGTTTTTCAAACGGGCGTATAAAAAAACACCTAAGATGTACATTATTTGCTCAACACTTACCAACTTATTCATTGACTTTTATTTTTTGTTATTATAACAGTATTTTAAGTCATATGCACCGCACAACGCTGTTGTATTTAATGTTTATAGAATATTTTTATTTAATTATTTTCAAATTCTGAATTTGCATTTTCGTATGCTTAACGCTATAAAAATTCAACGCATTACCCTTTTACCTTTTAACTAAATCAAATTTTGTATCTCGAGTTGTAACTTAATCGGATCAAATTATTCTTACCAGAGGAAACAATCAAATATGAATCAATATCATCTTGGTGATAAAAAAACTATCACATTTCCTGATTTTTGTCATCATGAATAATCCATTGAAATAACAAGAACGTGTTTGTTAAAGACAAAAGCCCCCGGCTCCGATTCTTGTCAGCAGCAATATTTCAAAAAATGTTTACCCATTCACTCAGTTATGGACAGAATCATTGCCAAAAAATTGTAAACACAAGTTATATAGCTTGACAGAGTCATGGCATTTTGTAATTGTGAAATATATAAGTTGCCAAGTCATTGCTATGACTTGTGAAATGATAAATATTCAACTTTATCAAATATATATAAATGTAAGAAATCTATACTTAGCACCCTTGACCTTGACCCACTGACACTTATAGAATATCATGCAAGTTATCTTCCTACCAAATATGAAATACACCTGTCAATAAATAAAGGCTGTATGGGCAAAAACGTTAAAATCTATTTTGAGCATTGATGACCTTGACCAAACTGACCCCTAACTCCATCCAAACGACGAATACCTTGCAAGTTATCTTTCCAACCAAATATGAAATAAATCTGTCAATGAATAAAGGCTGTATGGGCAAAAGTGTAAAAATCTATTTTAGCACTTGTGACCTTGACCCAACTGACCTCTAAATCCATCCAAAGTAAGAATAACATGCAAGTTATCTTCCTACCAAATATCAAATATATCTGTCAATAAATAAAGGCTGTATGTGCAAAAGTGTAAAAATCTATTTTTAGCACTAGTGACCTTGACACACTGATCCCTTACTCAATCAAAAGGAAGAATACCATGCAAGTTATCTTCCTATCAAATATGGAATACACCTGTCAATAAATAAAGCCTGTATGGGCAAAAGTGTAAAAATCTATTTTTAGCACAAGTGACCTTGACCCACTGATCCCTACCCCAATCAAAAGGATGAATACCATGCAAGTTATCTTCCTAACAAATATGAAATATATCTGTCAATTAATAAAAGCTGTATGAGCAAAAGTGTAAAAAATTATTTTTAGCACTGGTGACCTTGACCCAACTGACAACTAACTCCATCAAATTTTATGTTCCTATCAATAATAAATGACAACTGTCTATAGAATATGGTTAATACACCTGTAAAAATGTAAAAATTTATTTTTAACATTGGTGACCTTGACATTGGTGACATTGACCTTGACCCAAATGACCCCTTACTATACCCAAAGAAGGAGGACCTCCCTTGGCATGTTTGTATTAAACATGACAGACATCGACCTAAAAATAAAGGCTGTATGAGCAAAAATGTTTAAATTTATTTTCTAAACCAGTGACCTTGACTTTGACCCTAGAGACCACTTACTCCACAAAAAATTAGAGGACCATTAAAGGTATCCACCTACCAAATATGCAAGATATCATTTAATAAATTAAGCAATTAAGAGAAATTTACGATAAATCCAACTTGCCGAAATAGGTTAACCAGACAAGGCCCTATTTTCAAAGTGAAAAAAGGAAAATTACTGGGAAATATGGATCACACAGTTATATAACTTGGCAATATCATGTACTTTGTATTGATAATTAAGTGAGGAAATTATGACGCCATTAGTATAGATAGAACTTAAAATATTTCCAACTTGCCGTTTTAGGTTAACCATTATTCATTTTCTAAGTGCTGAAAAGGGCAATAACTTGGTAAATATGGAAGCCATAGTTATGTAACTTGACCAGATCATGTACTTTGTATTGATTAGTAAGTGTGTAAACTAAGAAGCCATTGGTACAGGTAGAACTTAAGAAAAATACAACTTGCCGTTCTAGGTAAACCTAGTGCGGACAGACGGACGGACGGACGTTCTTACCAGAGCTACATTATGGGGTTTTCTTTGTTATTTCTTTTGTTCTTTTTAACCCCACAATGTAGAACATAACCACACAAGAGAAACGGAATGAATGACATCAAAGACATCTATTGTTATGAACAATAGACCAAACCCCATAATGTAGCTCTGGTTTGTACGGACAGACAGACGGACGGACGGTTCAATTACTATATGTCCGGGGGCATAAAAACAAACAACACAAAACATTTCAGCAAGTTAATACACATCATCGAAATGGCAGATAATTTAAGCGATATTTTGATTTATTTGAATTTTTGATCCAATCGCTACATACGCTCAGTCGTAATTTTGATGCACAGTTTCGCATTATGCTTTTGCCTGCAAGTAGTGAGTGTGTTAGAATGTCATGACCAGTTGTCTTATCTACATCTTTACTTTGTATTTAATTTTATTGCCATAGAACTGTTTATAAAAAATTAAAAACAATTTATTTGTAACGAAAAAATTTAGGTTTTATTGTCTTTTGTTTACTTAATTGCAATCTTGGGTCATTTCTATCTGTGAATGATTGGTATTATTGGTATTATTTCGATTAAAAAAGTGCTTCACAAGCCAAGATGTATTAGATGTATAATTATTATAAAGTAGATTAACATGTCTAATTTTAATATATTTCTTGAGGATTCAATGTATAACATCCCGGTAATACCGACCTGTAACGCTTTTTCCCTTCTAAATTTGTACGGCTAAACTGTCGTCACAGGAAAAGCATAATTATGTAAAAAAGACCTTTGTGCTCATGGTCCTTTTGGCAACTACATGCCGTCTACCGTGTTAAGTAAGCTATATTTTGTTTCCATTTTTCTGACTGGCTTGAGACAGTGAACCCATGGTTCAACACCTCTTACATTGTTTGCCATTTGTCTTTGATCGTAGTTAGTAGATAATTTGACATCTTGTAACTCGTAAAAACAAATGTTTTTGACATTAATTATTCAAAACTAATGCCATTTTGACAAATTTTGCGAAATACGTAAATGATTGATAGCATAGATATTTAGTATGAAATAATATATCTCCTTCTTCCTGTTTATACTATCTATTCAACATAATTATACTAAATCACTGTTACATAATCACAAGACTTTATGACAGCAAAATCATCTTAAATTCACCATCAAGACAATGTCTAGCTCTAAAAATGGAAATAAGTGTATGCAAAGAGAAGAGAAGTGCAGCTCAAAAAGCAGGAACGGTCCAGTGTTCATTGATAATTATATTCTTTTATTGTGAAGTTGCAATTAAAAATGGTTGATGCCCTTTTGATATGTTTAGATGTAAACTCATGATTTCAAAGTTTATAACAAAAAGTAGATTCTTAAGAAAGATTGATAATGATTTAATTTCGACAAAAAGCCGTTATATAACAATATTTGCATTATTTTAGTGACTTACTAACGTATAAATTCAATAATATTCGTACTGTTAGTTATTCATAATATCAAATATCATTTTAATATTTTAGTTTTATTCGTATTTTTTCTTTCCTCTTATTCTTACAAATGTTATCCAGTCCGAATGCTCGGTCAATACCCATAGTTGACTGACCTCTTCATTTACTCTTTAATTACTATAGAAGGGTTGGTTGACTTTGAGAAAATTTCGGATGTGAAAACTTAGTCCAGAAGCTGTTTTGTGTGCTACCATTTTTACAAAATATGTTCCTTATGTAACATAAACATTTGATCTATCAATCGTTACACCACCTGTCACAAAAACGATAATAGTCTTATAAAGTTGTAAGTTATATCAAAGACTAGTGAAATAATAGTGTTATACTGAATACTTTCTGTTTAAGACCATTCTATATCAGTTTTGGAATTATTTTTGGCGGAAAGTCAACAAGCATAAACATATAAAAATGTAATCAATGTTAATGATATTTATACATTACAATTGTCAAAATACAAAATACTATTTCTGCAGCTACAATAATGACATTTTTGTCAAAGTCATTGTTTTCCAAAAACGAATCCAAAATGCTTGATCAAGTCTGTCGTTAACATTTCTTTTTTTAGAAACACTGTTCAACATGAAATTTAATCTAGGAAAAACAACGAAATAAAATAAAAGCTACAATATACATGTATATTGCTTTACCCTTTCAATGTAAAAGGAGTCTATTCTGAACCCTTATTTACCAATAGAAATTGATACACCGTGTAATAAACCTTTCAATATTTTACAATCCTAGACACTTATCATTAAGTATGCGTTTATTCTGTTGCTAACACAAAAGCATAACATCACAAAAACATAAGCACATACACTTGCTTCTGGAATATTTCTGATATAGTAAGCGAACCAAGTTATGTTAATTTTTACCATGAAACTAAAATTATGTTAGCCTTTGAGTATAGCATTGAGTGCTTTATCTAACATAAAAATGACTCAATAAACAGATTCAGTTGGAAAAATTAATATTTTCACATCACACAGAACAGAACATTTAAAGACTTTTTTTTTCATTTTTCATCACTCGAGTTTATTTCTATTATTCTATTATTAATAACAAAAAGAATATGTAACCCCGCCCCAAGGAAAGTTTATATGAAATATAAAATTGTGCTATCTCAAATGCAACAATAAAGTTTTTAAAGAAATAAAATGAAACACAGAATTTAAAAATCTGTCATGCTAAGCTTTGACCTCTAAGTGTGACCTTGACCTTGGAGGTAGAGGTGCAGATGTTGAGCATGACATATTGTCTTATTATTGTTACTATTTGTGCCAAGTATTTTCAGAATCCCTAGAATAATGAAGAAGTTATAGGTCTAACAGACTATTTTAATATTTGACCTCTAAGTGTGACCTTGAAGATAGGGACCCATGTTTTGCGCCTGACATATCGTCTTATTTTTGTGATTATTTGTGCCAAGTATTTTTAAAATACCTTGATCTATGAAAAAGTTTTTTGACTGGCCTAAAAATATACCCTATAACAGACTATGTAAACCTTAGACTTCTAAGTGTGTCCTTGGAGGTAGGGACCCATGTATTGCGCCTGACATATCGTCTTATTATTGTGATTATTTGTGCCAAGTGTTTTTTAAAATACCTTGATCTATGAAAAAGTTATTGACTGGATACAAAATATACCCTATAACAGACTCTGTTAAACTTTGACCTCTAAGTGTGACATTGACCTTGGAGGTAGGGGTGCAGGTGTTGTACATATAGTCTTATTATTGTGACTATTTGTGCCTAGTTATTTTAAAATCCCATTAACTATGAAAAAGTTCTAGATCAGACACAAAATATACCGTATAACAGACTATTTTTACATGTAAGTGTGACCTTGACCTTGGAGGTAGGGATGCAAGTGTTGCGCATGACACATCGTCTTATTATAGTGCCTTTTTGTGCCAAGTATTTTCAAATCCTTTGATCTATGAAGAAGTTATGGACGGGAAACAAAATATACCCAAAACAGACTACATTGTATGTTAATATTTTACCTTCATGTGTGACCTTGACATTGGAGGAAGGTGAGACACATCGGCTCACACGACATATACCCTCAAGTAGACAATGTTGACCTTGAATGAGCAAGTTCAACCTTGACCCTACGGGTCTGTTTGTTGCGCATGACACATCGTCTTACTATAACAAACATTTCTGAAATTTTGTTGATAAATGACAAAGTTATGGACCGAACACGAAAGTGTGACGTTCGGACGAATGGACGGACTGACGGAGCTTATTTTTATATCCCCCTTTTTTCTTCGAAAGGGGGCGGACAATAAAATTAAATTGTCACGAAATTTCTTAAGAGTGACGTGTCAAAAGAGTATAAGACAACAGATGATAAATAGACATACGTAATGTTTTCATATTCAATGGAATTTTAGGTTAATTTTATGATTTGTTGAGGATATATCTTGTAGGATTTCTTTTGTCAGGTATACTGTGTTTTACTTGGTTGCGAAAGGTTTAAGTTTCTCCAAGACATATGTTCTTTACCGTAATGCAAACATATGTCTACATGTATATTCTAATAAACGTATTTTACATTATGTTCATAAAGAAAATACCGCCTCCGTGGTCGAGGGGTTTGAGTCGATGACTTCTAATCAAGTTACCTCTTTGGCGTGGGTTCGATCCCCGGGAATGCTTTGGTAGTCACGGAGGAAGGTAGTCTAGTACTGGTGTAACTCTCCAGGAACGACGGTTAGGACACTACCCGCCTATGTGACTGAAATACTGTTGGGAAAATGCGTAAAATGAAACAAACAAACATAAAGAAAATATTACTCATTTATGAAGAGAAGTTAAATTCCGAACAGATATAGTCAAAAACGAATACTACAACATTGAAGTATAGTTTAATACGATTTTAAATAATTTACAATCCTTGTGAAAACATTTTGTAAAGTATTACATTTAAAATTCAATTACAAATAACATGAATGCAAAACAGCTCTTACCCTATCAATTGCAAATGCTTGATAATATATTCCGCGTTATCAGCATTTAATGACCATATAATATTCACTCTGTGTTAAACAGCATTATATTTAAAGCCATTTATAGTCTGCCATCATCATTTACAATCACCATGTCATAAATTGTTATTCGAACCAGAAAATGATCTGATATGACAAATGTACATGATAACTTGAGAGTCATTGATATAGAACATGTTAAACTATTTGCTTAATCTATCAGGCTACAGTTTTACAATAAAGGACACGAGGAAAAAAAATACATGTATACATTTTGTATTTAGGCGTATCAATAAGTTATTAGGTGACATTTGCTTTTCGCTTCACATAGCATTACATAATGGCGTTAAACGTAATGTCCAAAAAACTTAGTTAACATCAAATATATATTGCTCTTGTAATAAAGCTTTTTGTCGGATTGCATTATCATACTTTAGTAATCTAAAATGTATTTACTTAATCACGCATGGCAATGTTGCCAATAAAGTCGTTTTCGTATAAATGAAACATTTAACGCACTGTTGCATTAATAAAACATTGACATTAATATAATATGTTTTAAATGGACAAGTATCTATTCTCAAATGTATGAATAAAACATAAACATTACTGTTTTGTTCAGTTTCTCGTTTTTTACTACTTGTCTTAATCATTTGATGCTAAAGTGTCGAGGACATCTCAATCAGCACCTTAAAATATCATTTCTTTTATAATGATAAATTCTATACATATAATATATAATAAACATTATACAATAGTATAAGATACATGTATAAAGAAAATAAAAAATATCAACAAATTGGCCCACCATTATAAACAATTACCACAAATATAATTTTTAATTACTAATAGGAAAATATTTGCATATAAGCCTAGACTGGGGCATCCTGGAAAATACTTTCCACTATGTTCCATTCTTTCTCCGAGTTGAATAAAATATAAAATTTTCTGTTTTCCTTTGGGTATAAAGGGAATAGCAGATTCATTACTGGTATTTGGAGCATTTTTCTATCTGCTAGTTCAAAATTCTTGTTGTTCAAAATTTTATTAAATTCTTTATTTTTTTATTTTATTTTTTTTATTTAGTTGAACAATTCTGATATTTTGTTGTTTTGGGTTTTACGTCACATCGACACAGTATAGGTCATATCGCGACATTCCAGCTTTACTGGTGGAGGAAGTCCTCAGGTGCACTTCCGTGCATTATTTCAGGCACGAACGGGCACCTAAGTAGAACCACCGAAGTTCCGTAAGCTAACTGGAAATTTGGATATAAATTTTTTAAATGTACATGGAAAATGAATACCAAGTAGTTCAAAATGCCATATTTCAAAGAATTTTAAAATTTGATTTCTTGGAATATATGTTTTTTATCATAGCCATGTGTTACATGATTTATCGAAGGTTATTTAGAGCGGCGAATTTCTTGAGGGTTAATTTTTTTTCTTCTCTTTTTTCTGTCTGATTAAATTTCTGTACATAGGGTAAACATAAAGAGACTCCTTGACGACACCCACGACTTTTATGCAAAAAGTTTGAAAGGAAGCCACATTGTATAACACATTTTACGATATTGTTATCAGATAGCTTAACTTAATTTTAATTAAATTGCCAAAATTGAATACATTTTTATGGCTTCTTTCGTCTAAGTTATGCATAGAACCATAAAGTATTCTAGTGTTTTCGTCATCAAATTTTGAAAGCCAGCTGTTCGTTTATACATCATAATAAATTTATATGTTGATTTTGTAATCTTGAAAAATATATGGTTCATTCAAATCATATTCATTAACATCGATCTAATTTATCAAGTGTCAAAAGAGCATTTTTATGGCAGATGTATGATTCTTATTATCAGCATTTGCCTATGATATATAATAAAAATTGGCAATCATAGGCACTTTTAAGTCAACATTTATCATATTTTTTTATTGACGGTCCTGTCTATGACACAAATGAACAACATCAACTATAGACTGTACAAACTCATAAAATACAGGCGTTATAACGATATTACAAATGCTTCATGTGGCTGTACTTTATTTTAAAAAGAGAAATCATACAATTCAAAACGAAAACAACAGCACCTTATTGAAACTACAAATGTGTTTTATTTATGAAAGTAATTTACAAATTACAACCTTAAACACTCTAATTGTTAACATTCTCTGTTGGGGTTATATTTGCTCAAGCACAATACAGATATATTGGAGTTTTTACACTTTTACAATTATTGTTTTTATTCTTAAACTATAGATACTGATAAAATATCACATATAAAGAACATACATGGATCTGTTGGTAGAGTATATAATATTCATTACCTTAATGATTGAATAGTATAACTATTTGAACATGTTTACATGTATATAGTTATATAAAACATCTAAGGAAATATTATTACTTTTTGACGTAGATGATACTATTTGAAACCAATACTTCTTCGGCGTGAATTATCAATTATCAAGTTTGTATTACATAATCTAAATTGGGCTAAGATCTAGTTTAAACATTAGAACTGTAACTCGTAGCTGATAAGATAAATTTATAGTCCAAATCATAAGGGAATTAAGTCATATATAATATGTTTCAGTAAGGCAGTATATTTTATTTATTGTCGCAAAATTACACAATACATTTGAGAGCAGTTTATTATAGATATCACATTCCTTGTATTACTTTAATACCTATATTTATTGATATAACATTCGTAATTCAATACTCGAAAAAGAAGTTTTACGAGACTTACTACGGGAGTTAATTAATAAGGTATTCTGACAATCTCACTGGTAAAACGAATGTATCAGAAAATTAAAACAATGATAATTGTTTCATCTAGTGATCTGTACCAATATGTAATTATACAAATAATACAACTTTTCCAATACGAAATAAAATACACAAACAGACCATTGGTTGATAATGCATCATTTTTGTATTACTGTCTTGGCAGAGGCCGTGCTTAGTTTGAATAAATTCGATGTCGATTTGCTACATAAATAAAATTATGTGTGAGCTTTTTGTAATATTGATCTATATTGATAAGAATCTTAACTTGTTAAAATATAAATTCAACGTTAAATAATATACCGGTTTTTATTTTAACTTATCTGACAAATAAGTAGTATTATCATTAGATTGTACAATTCAATTTCCAATGTATATCTGTTTGCTGTATATCAAACTATTCTTTTACATAACATTTTAATACAATATACTTTTGGAATATAACATGCATTTCAACTTTATTGTGAATTTACTACTTTTATGATAAGAACAAATAAATTTAAAATAATTATATTCAGATCAATATACTTTAGAGTGTGTTCTGTTACTCATATTACTCATACTTTGTACTTGTAAATTAGCTTCGCATGCCTTTGTTTAATTATTATATTACATATTAAAATTACCTTTTCACGTAACTCCATTAAATATGAGTGCATTTAAAACACCCAAGCTGTTATATACATGTATGTTAAAGTTGTTTTCACCAGGCATAATGAAATTATGTTGATAACAGTTAAAATGATTCACGACATATACTATACTTTTAACTCGTATTTTACTTGTGAAGGTTTAATTCAATTATAATATGAAACTAGGGGGTGGCATGGTCGGGAAGTAAACGAGTGGTACACATAATTTTAGGATTGCTAGATGCCTATGTTCAAATTCCGCCAAGAGCAAGCTATTATTACCTTGAGCTATAATTTATACCCATTGCTTATTACAGATTGAAACCGACTCTTGAGTTTGACTTGTCGTTACCTTAGTACACGAGAATGAATCATGCATATTAACCCTTAAACCAAATATTTATTTTGAACAGATAAAACAAATTCACCACCAAACTCATAGTTTGGTCATGATATTACATTTAATCTATTTGACAAGGTTAATAATTAAGCATAATATGTGCCACGTGAATCATATTGATAATATTTTGTTCGATCTATATAACAAGGTTAAATTGACATAACATTTGTAATTGCATGAAACGTCAGCTGTATATTTCCAAATGATAATCAATATAAAATAGGAACACAGTTTGCGTTACTGCACAATATAGTTTGAAATAACTTTAAAACATGACGATGAAGATTAAGTGCACATGTATTGGTCGGATCACCTTTGCACATGCAAGGTGTTATGTCGGTAAATACCAAATTATATAGGGTAGTTGATTTATTTTTCATTTAAACTTTATAAATTAAGATATAGTTAAAATAGTTGCACTACAAACGATTTAAGTGAAATAAGTGAAATTTATCTAACAGAAGAACCATGTTTAGGTCTCGACTTGGCTCATGAATAACATTTTACTCAAGTAACGTTTTTGATATGACAAAAATGACAGATTTATAACCGAAAATACAATTAGCTTACTTTTCCCTTATTGAACATCAACTAGTTGATGAGTTATTTGATTAAACTCAGCGATGCACTTCCTTCGTGCATGTGGCAAGGTAGTTGAATTTACCGCATCAATAATCCACACCATATTTTATCATTATACGAGGGCTGTTCAATAAATACGCGGAAAAGTGCTGCCATATTTTTAATATTCATGGGAAATTGACGATCTCATTACATTTTGAAAATAAACATATCATAAATATGTACACAAAATTTCAATAAAATCGGATAAAAATTAATAGTACAATTTCAAGTATTTCTAAGGTAATCGCAGTGAAACCGGCCCAAAGTCGTAACGACGTCACGCTCAACGCATGTATGAGAGTCACCCAAAACACGCACCTAGTCCTTCTCGAAATACTCCTCGTGAAAGAAAGCACACTTTTTACAACGGTTGATCCATGACATGAAACTATTTAAGTTGGAGCCATTATTTATCTCTGAAATTGCACTTTGCACCGCGTAGGACAACTCGTCCACATCATCAAAGTGTTCTCCCTGCAGGACGTTCTTCAGTGTCGGGAACAGAAAGAAATCGCATGGTGCGAGGTCAGGGCTGTAGACCGGGTGCTCGAGGACTTCGAAGCCGAGTTTCCTGATTGTGTACTGTGTTTCGGCCGCACGATGAGACGGTGCGTTGTCGTGATGAAATATCGTGTCGGCGATTTTCGTGGCCCGCTTCTTTCTCATCGCCCTTATAAAATCGCGTCTCAGAATCTGAAAGCATAAAGAAATACAATCATAAGTAAATTGTCGTTATAATTTATTTTCATAATTACTTACACAAATATAAATTATTATTAGGTAATGTATTGACATAATAATGAATATCTTATTATAGATTAAATAAATTTATTCACCTTAGTTTAATACTTCGCCGTCACAGTCTGACCCAGGGGTACCGCGTGGCTCAGTATCACACCGTCGACATCAAAGAAGACGATGAACATCTGTTTTCTTGCAGATGGGCCGACTTTAAACTTCTTAGGTGAAGGCGATCCTTGAGTTTTCCACATAGAAGACTGTAGTTTCGTTTCAGGTTCGTATAGGCTGATCCATGTCTCATCAACAGTCACTATCCGTCGCAAGAAACGTTCACCTTCCCTATGAAAGCGTCTGGGAAATTGATTGCAACACCGCACCCTTTCCACTTTTGTTTGTCCGTCAACATTTTAGGAATCCACCTGGCACACAGGCGTCTCATATTGAGTTCATCGTGAACAAGATATGTTTGTAAAACATGTATGCCCCCTATCGGCGGCAGCCAATTTGTCATGTGATCAGGTTATTATGCATAACTTCTGACCCAGTGAACAAGCAATTAATTAGGGTTATCTAGTATCTACTGGTCATGACTAGTCACAAGGAAATACTTATTGTGACCCCATAGGTTGTGTGCAGCAATTAAAGTTATTATAAATCTTACCAAATAATATATACATAAATTTTATGAATCACATAGGCCTCATTAATGACAGCCAAGTTGTTTTATTACATAAGACCTTCAAATGTGTATACCAAAAGCACATAAAATATCAACCAAGGCAACTTGAGTTGTTGAGTTATCGGTCAGAAACGGTCATTAAGTACAAGGTCACTATGACATTGACCCCTTGACCCCAAAATCAATAGGGGTCATCTCCTGGTCATGACCAATCATCATACCAAGTTTGAAGTTCCTAGGCCTAAGGGTTCTTTAGTTATTGATCGGAAACCGTTTTTACCTACAAGGTCAATGTGACCTTGACCTTTGACCCCAAAATCAATAGGGGTCATCTGCTGGTCATGACCAATCATCATACCAAGTTTGAAATTCCTAGGCCTAAGCGTTCTTTAGTTATTGATCGGAAACCGTTTTTACCTACAAGGTCAATGTGACCTTGACCTTTGACCCCTTGACCCCAAAATCAATAGGGGTCATCTGCTGGTCATGACCAATCATCATACCAAGTTTGAAGTTCCTAGGCCTAAGCGTTCTTTAGTTATTGATCGGAAACCGTTTTTACCTACAAGGTCAATGTGACCTTGACCTTTGACCCCTTGACCCCAAAATCAATAGGGGTCATCTGCTGGTCATGAACAATCATCATACCAAGTTTAAAGTTCCTAGGCCTAAGCAATCTTTAGTTATCATTCGGAAACCGTTTTTACCTACAAAGTCAATGTGACCTTGACCTTTGACCCCTTGACCCTAAAATCAATAGGGGTCATCTGCTGGTCATGAGCAATCACCATATCAAGTTTGAAGTTCCTATGCCTATGCGTTCTTTAGTTATTGATCGGAAACCGTTTTAACATACAAGGTCATAGTGACCTTGACCTTTGACCCCTTGACCCCAAAATCAATAGGGGTCATCTTCTGGTCATGACCAATCTCCATACCAAGTTTGAAGTTCCTAGGCCTAAGGGTTCTTTAGTTATCACTCGGAAACCATTTGGTCTACGGACAGACGGACAGACGGACCGACGGACCGACAAGTGCAAAGCAATATACCTCCTCTTCTTCGAAGTGGGGGCATAATAATGCGATGCACTGTGCCAATGCTACAATCCGATCTTTCGTGTATTTCGCGAATTGTTATCCGACGATCATTGTCAAGCACCTCCTTAATCACAGCGACGTGATTTGACGTTACGTTGGGACGTCCACAGCGTTTGTCGTCATGGATGCTTTGTTGGCCGCCTAGAAATCGGACATACCACTTGTACATTGCTGTTTTTTCATCGCCTGATCACCATATACTTTTTGTAATCTTAACATTGTTTCTTTCTTTGAAAACCCGTTCAAAACACAAAATTTTATTGAAGATCGTTGTTCCGATGCCATTTTAACGCAAACGCACTAAATAATATGGCCGCTTAACGCCTAAATGACGTCACACACTAACATGACGTCATGTGCGTAATGACAACATATTGCGCGTAAATTATGCAAAGTTTGGTGAAAATCGCACGGTAAACGTTAAAATGCGACTTCATTATTAAAAAGTGACTATTTGTAAAAACGAACAAAAGTGGGCCGGTAATCGCTACATGTGGTTACCATAACGACCGTTTGTTAACATATGATTCATGCCAGAACGGCAATATTTGCTGTATATTTTCAAAATATGTTTGTCTCTATTATTGTATAAGTTTTATTCAGCTAACTTGGAAAATAAGGAAAAAGCGACACTTTTCCGCGTAATTATTGAACAGCCCTCGTATATTATGTTTTATATCTCAAAAGTTTCTTTGTACTCAGATAATTAACTTTATTTACAATCCATGCAGATTTTGCCTTAATTTTAAATTTGTATATTGTATATTTTGAAATTTTGTCTTACAAACATCACTGGATTTGGCAACATATTCTACTAGACGCTGCATGGTCGGACTTAAGTCGTATAATATTTTAAATTAGGTATAATAATGATTATTACATACATTACCTACTAGAATCTACTATAATGTTTGCAAACAAGACAATATTTACATTAAAATTGCATGAAACAAAAGGAGGATTAAACTGCACTGAAATATGTTAATTATTTTATAGCAAAATGTATAGTTCAAAGCTTCAATCGATTCGGCATCTGTTGTTCCAAAAACGATCACTTGTGAATATATCTATAGTTACATTCACCGCTCCTTTAGAAATCATGTCGGACAAGTTGCCGGTCACTTGTTGAGAGATTTGTTATTACGGCACAGTTTCCCAGGAAGTCCGATCAGATGAATCGACCGCCGTGACGAAATAAAAATAGTTCTTAAAATAGGCGTAAAATCCAATATGAAACAAACAAAACATGTCGAAAGCGCAATTTTAGGCAATTGACATTCTTGTTTTAGAATGATACTTTAATTGGACGATTTGCTGTCCTTGATACGACTAAATCATGGTAATTATGTTGAAATGATGGTTATTGTACTGGCCTTTTGTAATGTTAATCAGTTTATACTGGAGAACGTCCATACAATTGTAGGCAATCAGACTTCAAGCAGGAATTTTAAATATTCCGAGACAGGAGTTATTATTAAACATCCATTTTTGCCATGTCTTTAATTGTGCTTTAAACAATTTCTTGTTCAAACAATGTCAATTATGAGCAAAAGTGTAAAAATCTATTTCTAGCACTGGTGATCTTGACCATTAACTCCATTCAAAGGTAGAAAAATCTTCATGTTAAGTTCCTTCCAAATATAAGACATTTGTCAATAAATAAAGTTTCACCTGTAAAAATGTTAAGAAGTTAAAAAGAGTTTTTGCTATAGTATAATTGGTCATATTGACCTTGACCAAAAAATGACCCCTAAGTACATGATGAAAGACATCATTTAAAAATAGAGTATGTATCAGCAGAAATATAAAAAATACACCAGATTTCTTGACCTCAGTGACCCTTATTTTATCAAAAGATAAAGAGACAATTATAGGCATTCAACTATCATATAAGAAAGATATCATTAAATAAATGAAGTAATAAGGGGAAAATTAAGAAAAATATATATATTCAACTTGCCGTAAACGGTTTCCATACTAGACCATATTTTCAAAGACATAAAAAGGGAAATACATGAGAGAAATGGATTGCACACTTAACTTGGCAATATCATATAATTTCTATTGTTAAGATAGGTAAACATTATAAAGTTCTTAGTGAAAAAATAATTAAAGATATGTCCAACTTGCCGGTTTAACTATATCAATTTTCAAAGGCTAATAACTTGAGAAAACAAGAAATGTCGAACGACACATATGCCCCCTTTTTTAGCCCTTGACTCCTGTGACCTTGACCTTTGATATAGTGACCCCAAAATCAATACTAGTTATGGCCAATCATTATGTGAAATTAGAAGACTTTGTGATAAATAGTTTTCAAGATAATCAGCGAAACCATGTGGTCTACCGACGGACAGACCAACAGACAGACCGACATTAGCAAAACAATATATCCCCTCTTCTTCGAAACATAATATATCTGTTATCTTTTTTGGAATGTGTTTTCTACCTATACTCGACCACTTTCCCAATGATTAGAATAACTGATTACAACAAAATCATCTGTATTTCACCGGGTTTAGAGAATTCAGTCTTTTTTTCTAGAAACGGTCTCAATAGTACGCATATTCTTTTAGAGAAAATATAGAAATAATAGTGCAGCTTGTAAAGAGGAAGCGGTCCGCTTTTTATTGACAATAATACATTTATATTATATTCTTTTTGAAGTTCCAATTACAAATTATTTAAATCTTCTTAAGTGCTGTCCTTCAAATATATTTAGAGGTACATGTAAACTGTATATTGCAAGATGTTTAAGAATAATTTACTAATCTATTCGGTGAAAAAAGTATCAAAACGGCATTATTAGTATAACAAAGCTATTCACGGCTGTTCGAATTCCGTCGATACAGTGTTATAAAAGATACAAACAGATTGTTTTTCTGCTTTGAAACAAATAAACAAATACACTTTATCCCTCACCAGAATCAGATGAGGAAAGCAAAGTTTAAGTAAAATAAAACACACATAAAGTAAATTTAATAGACAAAGATAGAAGAGAAAAACTAAATATCATCGAAAAGGGCACTAAACATCAAGTGATTTTCTTTTGCATAAGGATAGTTCTGTATTTATTTTAACTATTAATTAAAAAAAAAATTACTGATTTTTTTTATTATTGTGTAATTCTCGTTCAATATTTTAGTATAAATTGTGCATAATTTCGAACATAATTCATTAAAATTCAAAAACAAATCTGTGAAAGGACAATAGCTTGTTAAGTTGACAAAACAGTTATTATTAATTTCCGAGGGCATGGTGGTTTTTTGTGTGTTTGTTTATATATATTTTATGTCCGACTTCTTATTGTATCAATATTCCGTTAGTGTGGATATATTTCAAAGACAAATGCATGCTCTAATTGAAATGCACGTTCTACTTTTATTCAATAATGTTTGTGCAGATATAATTTCTACAAACGTATATTTTGATTTCCCTTGATAACGTGTAAGAAGAAATTGCAGGAGTTTTATGTACCCTAACTAATCACTATATTTTGCGGGATAGCCATTTAGCGGAATTTAAGCCTTTTGAGACCTTTTGGATTTGCATTCTAATTCATGCGGTGGTTAAGGAAGTATACGTTATTCACAGAACCAGTAGTTTTACTAGTTTATATCTCTGATGACTAGAGTGACGCTGTGGAAGAGGTTCACGTACAAATAAGAAAAAGTAGATAATTTGTAACGAGGCAAGGTATGTTAACTTTAAAAAACTTAATTAGATATTATGAAATTATTCCATTTATGATTGTAGTATAATCTATTTCAACCCTGCTATTTAAAAGCAAAAACTGTCGTTGGAAACAGAAAATGCTCCAAAATCAGGCCAAAATAGCGGAACCATGGCCTATGACCTGCATAAAAGGCATGGTTATCATAAAAAGAGTGTTACGAGAATATTGAAAGAAAAACAAATATTTTCTCATATTCTCAGTGAGCCAAATTACTTTTTTTTAAAACATCCATGTTTAAATCCTGTTATCCTAAAGTGCCATATAAATTATGCCAAGTTAAGTCGAAATCTATTTATGGATGACAGGATTGATGATTGAACATAAACATTTTTGTACTGTTATGAAACTATAAACTTTAGAAGTGCTACAGTGACTTTGATCTTTCATCTCCAAACTCATCTGAAACTGTTTTCAAAGAACCATATATTTAAGCGAAGTTATTACAAAAAATGAAAAACATAATCAGCAATGAAGGGCAGCATTCTACGAAAGCATTTAATGACTTTTGGCATTACAGTATGAACATAGCTAAATTTTGTCTTAATATCAGCATATTTATGCATGATAATTATTTCAAAGTCCATCCATGAATGACAAAACTATGCACAAAGGAAGACACTCACAATCAACATATATTTGACGAACAAATGTGACCTTGACCTTGGAACTGGACACCCATATTTCGGCCACATCATCGGTTGTCTTTAAGACGTATGTATTTGACTATAATTTGAAACATATTTATGCTCTTATAATCTCATCTTACATTCTAAATGATATTTAAGTGGGTTCACAAAATTCCATGAAAAGGTTTATTTCTTACAATCATAGAAAGGAACGCACATATGTAAATCTACATTTACATCATTGTCAATCAAATGACAGTCATTTTGTTTTATTATATTATATTATATACAAGATATAAGTATGTCAAGTTTGCAAGTTTATTGTATGCATAAACGGGATTTAGGTTAAGAACAAGATATATTGACTCGCGTAATAAACTTGTATCCTTGTTCAAGATGTCACTTAAAGCGTGTCAAGCGTTAAATGGTAGAATCGGAGAAGCTGAATAAGCTTTAGACTCCTTCTTATGAATCTTCAACAAATACTTGTTTGGAAAGTAAAATGCCTTTTTCATTTCTGCTTACAGACAAACGTTATCTTCATTTTACTAAATCATGCATTATTTATTATTTAATTTCAGTTTATTACTATTACTAAAACGACACTTGAAATTTTCAGCATCACTGTTATTTACAATATACTGTCCGACATATATCAGCTTATGTCCAAGTAATTAACAGACAAAGTCAGCTTCCCCCGTTTAAAATGTACATGGTATCTTCGTCTCTAATACTTCGATTTAGCAAATCTAAGATCGTATGTAAGCAACGAAACAAGTACTATTTACTTTATAATGAATTTATAGACCTTATCATTAAGTCATATCGAACACGTGTCACAGAGTAAAACCTGATAACATGATATTATCAATACATTTTTATTATACATTCATATAACAATGCAATACTGGTAAGTGTATTCTAACCAAATATTTTAGTTACAATGTACTTATTCCACAGTCAAAGTGTTTCAAATACGAACAAGAAAAGCATTGATGCAAAGCATCAAAGGCGACGCCAAAAAAAATTATCAAGTTTTGTACCTAAATACTTAACAAAAGATGTATACTTTATGGCAGTACAATTACATGTGACCTGGAGGCTAGGCCCAGTTTAAGTTGAAACTTAAACCAAAAAGAAAAGACTCTGTCTTGCCAAGATGCAAAGACAATTTATAGTCAATTAATCAATCACTTATAAGACTCATGCCATAATAGAGAATTTCTTCAGATTTATTTTACAAGATACCAGGATACCTGAGCCATCAGCATATATAATAAAAGCTTACATATTGCTTAGGGTTGCAGACATGTCATTGACATATATTAGACATAAAAGAGGATCTAAAATGAACCTCAGGTACTTGGAGCAGTAGAAGAATGAGTACCAGCCACATCCACCAGCTGCTGTCCATCAGAGATAAGACTTGAACCATTTAAGAATGTCATAACCTATGGCAGATGCTTGAAATTTCATGAAGAAGAAGAAGAACTTCTTCATGACTGTGCAGTATAATATGATCAACTTATCAAATGCCTTTTGTAGATCTAAAAGTATCATACATACAATACTGCCTTTGTCCATTTCAAATTTAATACAATCTGTTAAATGAACCAAACATGTGTCGGATGAAAACCACTTCTAAACCCCGACTAAAACTGCCTGACCATGACTCAAACCCATGACTGTCAGGTGACCAATTGAGCTATCCGTCCGGCTACACATTTTCTCTTTAAATATGAACAGTTCTAAACCAAAACTTATTCCCCCACTATATTGATTTGTGTCCTTGAATTTCTGATGTTTACAGAGCAAAGTGAATTAAACTCAAGCTTGTATGCAGTCACAGATAATTATAAATTTCCTTTTTCTTCAATGAACAGAAATACTAAAAATTAACAAAAATTTACGTATGAATTTTGTAATCGTGACCAGTCTGTCTGGCAATTCTCTCTAAGATCCAGCCCTTAATTTTCAAATGTCATATTTGCCTCGGTACACAATATGGAAATGTTTTCGGAGAAGTGCCAAAAACTGCTATATGATTTAAATCTTTTGGCTCAGACATACAGACGTGTGTGTGTCTTTTTGTTGTTTTTACATTGTGTTTTACAATGCTACCGCTTGTCTTTCATTTGAAGTGAGAAAAAAGTGTTTTAACTCCGCATTCTATTTATTACCACCAATTTGCACACAAAACATTTACAGAAGTTTGACGCCGACGGCAATACCGACCCCTGGATGAATACAATAGCTTTCCTTTTTCTTCGAAATGTTGAGCTAAAAATGACAATAATGTATTACCACGATTTACAAAATTTCCATATGCGTATGACAACATTTTGTTGCGTTTAATTATGTTTATTACTATAAAATACCTTACTTCTATGTACATAGCAATTCATTGAAAATAATCTCCACTTTTTAACCTATGTAGTTTATTCCAAGGTTCATGATCATGAAGTGACTTTTTTTCATCCAACACAAAAAATTGAATAAGTAGTACTCAAACAATCGACAAACGGATGTAATCAAGTTATTTATCTGTCTACTACATACTCTTAAGTATTAAAGTTTTAAATATATATCTCACTATTTAATCTAATAAAAGATAGAAAAATGATTTAACGCAACACATGTCATCAAACATTGACATGTAACTGAATTGCCACTTGTTTTAGATTTACGGTTTGTCATGTTAAGAGCAATTAAATCTAACAATATAGTTATAAGATCAATATGAGTCTAAGTTTCTGTTAATCATAATTATGATTAACCCTTTCTTTTATTAACATGAGTATTTTGGAGACTGCCCATTTTATTTAGTTTTATTTTATTGTGACAAATTTAGTCATGGTAGAAATCTGTCAATTAGCTTCGTGTTTCTTTGTTTCACGACACACTGACATCTTTATAAATGTTTACCCTCTGCTTAATCCATATATCTGAGTGCGTAAAAACACAACTTGTTATATTTGTCAGGTCGTTTCAACAAATTAATATTTTATAGCTGGTGTAATTCAAGCTCCACTCACTTTTATTACCAGAAACAAATTTGGAAACACATAACCATGCTTATTACACAGAAACAAATGAATAGGTAAATTTTGATAAGTAGATAGAGTCTGAGCGAATATAATCTGAGAGTGACTGAGAGGGTTACAGCAATTTTAAAATAATTTCTGTCCCGAATATATTTGAATTTTAAAAGAAATGTGTAGGTTTATAATATGTACAATTAAATATTATTAAATAGTTAAGGTTGCATTACTCATTATACTAATGGTAAATGCGTATATCTATTATGTGTGTATGAATAGTTAAATCGTTATGTAAATGAAAAAGTTAATAACAAAAGACTATATTATTCATATGAATGTCTATATCAAATTTGATTAATACAAAATCTAACCAAGTTTTTGATTGATAATATACTTACATTTAACGATTTTTGCAAGGTCGATATTTAACACAACCTGTGTGATATTTGTGAAATACGAATGGTTTATTTGAGAATAAAATGGATAACGTCTGTAAAAGTAGGAGACTGAAGTATTGGTTGAATCAACTATGCATTTGCAAACTATTATATGTCACTATCAGTTAAAACCAAATTACACAGAACTAAGGATCTTATCCCGGCTGCCGTTATAGACCGGAATATTCATCTCGATGGTAACAGTTTACGGTGGTAAAGAGGATCTTGATTTTTTTTTCTTGCATATGAAATATTAAGCATAATCCGGAAAGAAATTACGAAAACTAATATTAACTTATAGTTGCGTATGGATTTACAATTTCATTCAAAATGGCATAATAATGTCATTCTAAGAAGTTAACGCCATTCATCTATAAAAGGCGCAGGGGTATGACGTCATGTAAGCACGCGACTTGTCTTACAATGAGGAATAAGACAGGCTGTTCTAGTACCGGTGTAAACAGTAGATAATCCTGTATGATTTGCATTAATTATGTCGTTTTTTCCAATATTGAAAATTATTTGAAATATTAAGATAAAATAATTATATTAATCATTGAAAACCATTAATTACTAATCAAAATCACATATTATGATATTTAACAGAACATATGTTTACAAACATGTTAATACGCTGATTTCCCTTGATAAGCTATTTCAAAAGATAAGGAAATATTATCTTGCGGAATCTTGTTAATGCCTGTATTCCAGCAGATCAATGCCTACAAAGACTTTTTTATTTGCATTTTAATACAATTCCTCGTAATGTCTATCATAAGTCTCGATATCTGGGATAATTCTCATACTTACTTTTTTCTTAAAGAAGGGGTGACTTTTCCTGTTAATAGCAAGAAGTGTTGACACACCTACGTACCAATCTTACCAATCTTTATGCTGATTTTTTAGATAACTTTTTGCTATCCTTAATCTGAATCACATCGATTTATTTAAGGTTATTTCTGATTGATAAACAGTATAAGTGTAACCTGATGCAAGGTAGCGAGTTCAGATGCGCACGAAAATCACGAAAGTCAATATCCCGGTTTATTAATTATGCATTTCGTGAATATCATAGTTAAAGAAAACAATATAAGAGTGTAAATGCTTTCAATACCATAAAATGTAGACAGGTTTAGATTTGATATAGAGGCATTTATGTTCACTTTCATAAAAATATTGGTATTTTCATCGAAGAAAGATGACAGGAAAATATAAATGTATAGCTTTATTTCCCATATGTTTATAGAATAAATGGGATCTACACTCAAGAGACGGACAACTGAACTGACATTTAAGCCTGTAAATAATGTTTGAGATGCCACAAAAAGTACTCAGTTCTAAAATGTTTATAAATCAAAAATACGTATACATACTTAAGTTTGAAGAATAAACTGATTTCTTTATCATGGCTTTCAGACAAATTTTAACAGCATCACAATGAATCTTTCATTAAAATTGAACTTACATATGATTTTATTTATAAATTGTAGTAAAACGTTTTCCAAATACAACTTTTGATATATTTTCACTTTTTAAACTTAACTTTAAATACTTTTTCTGTCCACATTTGGTATGTCAAACATAATATTATTATACTAGGATTATGTGATAGAAGTTATATGATAAGAAGTATAACCATTTGAACGATTTCATGCATAAACTGATGTAACGTATCTAAGAATGTTATATGCTTTTTTCTTCACATTTGCTTTAAAAATATTTCTTTGTCGTTAATAAATAATTTATTTCAATTTAGTGATTTTCCTAGAACTAATCTATGTCTCTCTATGAACATCAAAAGTTATTGTAAACTCACCTTTTGAATACAAAAAGTAAAAGTACAATTACATTGTTTTAAAAAATCTAGTAAAATACAACAAAGTCGTACAAGGGTACTCCTAGTATTGACATTTCAGCCGCAACATTGAATTTCTAGGTAGAAAAACTGACTGACACAAAGGACACACAACCTGCTGGATAATTACTTTTTTGCATTTACAACTGTTAATCATACATACATGTACCATAAAGATCCATTAAGATGCGGAGTATTTTTTACTTTCTTTGCTTTTACTAGTTAAAAAGGAATACGTATGTGATATCCGAAAGTTCTGACTTATTCTTATACGATAAATATTTAATTATCAGCTGCATAAATGTCTCCAGACGAGCAAAAAATTTTAATGAAAACAACTTGAGAAAAAATACCCTATTAAAGAAAATTAAACATACATGTTTTTGTAATTCAAGAAATATATAACATGTTAAATGCAATTGATAACTGAGTTTGCAATTATATCAACCATCATATTTCTAGTGCGTCGCTTACGCGTAAGGGCTATGTTTGCATATTCTGACCTATATTTTGGACATATACATATTAAGTGCTGTTTGTAATGTGTACATTACTTTTTCTTTTTTCACTTGTCAATGAATAAATATATGGAAAAAAGGGATCCCTCGGAAGCAATAAAAACAGCAAATTTCATGAAATATCAGACTCGGTTTGATTGAGTCTGTGCATGAGGGATAATTAACAGGTGCAACATCCATCACGCCCCATAGTACCGGCGTGAGCGGTACTCAATTACAACACTTAAAGGAGCTGGACTCAATGATCCAGAGGGGCCAGAAATATAACAACCCTAAAGAAAAGTACGGAGCAACTGTTTACGCCTGCCACACAGCACTTGACACTTGCTGTTGTGATGTATAAATATCTTGAAAAAAGTGATCTATCGGAAGCATTTAAAACAGTAAAATTACATGTAAATTGAAGACTTGGTTTAATTGAGTGTGCACATGAAGACATTTTACATTTAAATACACTTTAACATTTTCATAAAAATTGCCATGCGACTGGAGGCTGCTTCAGATAATTGTTCGAGGTTTGTCTTTAGATTTACAAAAATCTAATTGACTTACTTGCCAATAGATAATACTGGTACATTATTGTCAATGATTGTCTTTAATAACAGCTTGATCTTCTGAGATGAGAGACGACCTCTTGATTATCTGAAAAACCCGGAATACAAAATGATAATATAAAAGAGATTATATCGTGACATTCTTGTAATCTTAATGTCTGATTTTATTATCTTTAACTGGCACAAGATGTCCATTCCTTCACCCATGCATAACCTTTGATTACTTGATACTATCATTAACTCCAATTGTCAAAAGTTTAGACATATAATATGTTTAAGAGTCATTGAATGTTACAACTGATTCATGTTGTCAATAAACAGCTGTTTTTGTAACGTTTCTTATTAAGAAATAGCAAAGTGAAATCACGTAAGGATATAGCGTGCGCTAAAATAACAGCATAATGTGTTTGTATCATATTTTCGGGGAGAAATAGAAGTCAATTTATCGCGGGTAAAGTCAAAATTGAGTGTTGACTCGTCGCAATTTAGTTAAAAACAATTCATCTAACCTCCGACGACTCGAATGTAAATTACTCCCAGTGAAATAGATTCAGTTGAAATTCATTTATCTATAATCACGAAGTCTAGAACTTATCCTGCACAGAGATCTGATCTATATTTTCAAAGAAAAGTAAGAACCTTTCAGATTGTAATTAGGAAAGAAACTTTAAACTTATTTTAAAAGATACATTCATCGGATTTAAATGTCATTGATAGTTAAATTCCCGAACCTTTTGAAAACGTTTAAAAACGTGATACAATGAATATGAGATGCACAACTCTTATATTTAGACATTGTAGAGCTATAAAAATTGAACTATTAGAGCAAAGATGCAAACGTTGATTTCTTTTTGTTTTCGTATAATGAAAACAAAATGAACGCAGATATTTCCAAAATATTTATTTTAAGTTTACTTAAATGTTTTTGTTTTTCACAATTAAAGGCATACGTGTATGATTGTTGACAAAAGGTTGATTATGCAAATAGTTTCATCAGTAAGAATTTTTTTGTGTTTTTGATATAATGTTCAGAACCTTGGAAAAAATCGCTAAGTGTAAGAAGTAAAAAAAAGACAGTTTCATTTATTTGTGATAAAGGTTATGACTACTGACTGTGTATTTTTTTATTGCGACAATTACATTTTGTTTTTATAAAAATGATAATAATATAAACCTATATTACGATCCTTATCTAACAGTGCTTAATTAGTTTTCGTTTCTCCTTGTTCATAAATCCTCCGTCCATTTTCACAAGAATGAAGAATCATATATCAAAGGTTGAAGATATGTGACCGTGACAAATTATAATTAATAACTCTAGGTTAGAACCAACTGAAGGTTTCGTTCTTATTTCTTTCATTTGAGTTCATCCTATTTATATCAGCTTCTTAAAAATACTAAGTTACATGTGAAGTGTAATTAGAGCGAACCTTAAGTCGAATTGACTCAAGAGAAGTTCCTAATAAGAAAGGTTTCCATTAATTAAATCTTGACAATGGCAGTGTTAATAAGAATAGCAAGCGACAATTTAATTCATCAAGTACACATTATATCACTTAGCACGTCTATTTGGGACAATTTTAACAAAACTGATAGTAGTAATAGTGCTTGTTATAAAGCCTGATAAATGTCACAAATTGTTTATCGGCCGACGTAACTGACCTTAAGTTAATTTACTTAGAACATCATCAGGGAGGTATATATTTAGGGCAAAATTTCTGTTTAGCACTGCGTTGTAGTTTTGGCATGGGGAAATCCCCTAAAACAAATTTTATAAGGGATGCCATGAATTCTGGTTTTAGAATTTCGTAGAATACTTAATAGTACAATTCAAGTTTTAAAGTGCTATGGTTTACTTTTGTAATTTCAAATCGCTTTGAATTCAATGATCCCTTCGTAAGTCAATGCAGCCAATGACTCTACTCTGGTATCCGCTCATGTTTGAACTAACAAAGGACGGCTCACTTGCAAAATTACTTAAAATCAAACAAACCTTAAAGCCTCAATATGACTTTTATGTATTAGTATGACTTAAAAGGAACAAATCCGTAAGAGTTCCACAATTAAACATTTCTTAAGAAATATTTCAGCTGCAATAAAATACATGTACCAAATTGCTATTGCTTCTTTGTAAATAGAATAAAAAGCCAATGGGACAAAATATTTATTACATGAACATAAGATTTGAAAATTTATATCAATAAAATATGCCACCTAGTTAATTTATATATAATATGTTTAGTCAACCCTTAATTTAATAAACATATAATTCTAACTACAGACAAATATTCATTTACATCAAGTTTACCGATATAATTCAAGAGCATGCCAAATATGATACATTTTAAAAAGATGTAATTGTGTATATAAACTTCTGATACCTTCTTTGTGTTTATTTCATATCATGTAATGTAAAGTTTTCTTTATCTTATGCACTTTTTAAGATAAGGGCCTAGTCAGACTGTATAAACCTTAAACTAATTCATGCTCTACGAAGTTTAAAATTAGGGAGGACAAATTTGGTTTTCTTTGTTAAATTCGTAACTGGCACAAATGAGATATTTCAAGACTTAATTTTGCGTTTGTGCCAATGCAATAAACAACTGTGCAATCAAATTGTACTTCCTTGAATAACAACAAACATTCTAATTGTGTCGAGGTGTAATTGTAATAATTTACATGCAGGTTACTTAACACATTCTACAACAGTTTGTGAGATGGATAACATTTTACGGAGGTTGTAGGTGTAGTTCCGTGGGTCGCAAGGTATTAAAAAGTTAAGTAGCAATTGTCTAATATCCTACGTATCAAGGAAATTTCGATATATGTTTTCTTATTTGGCAATGGTTTAAAACTATTACGCAACAGCAATCACTGTTCTTGTGACACGATGCTCTTCAGTAGTAGTCATAAGACAAAAGCTTTGTCATCTGTAATTTCGCTAAATATAATGAATGTCAATAAGATAAAAAATTCAAATCTGTGATCTTTAACGTTCAATCTTTAAGTAAATGAAACAATAACAAGAGCAATCAGTGATCACATGTGTCGCCTCATGATGGCCAATTTCATGTTGGGACAAGTTTTGTGACAGACGGACAGAAAGACGGACAGTGCACAACTAGACTTGGTACTGATCATTCCTGTAAAGTTTGGATGAAATTGCACCAGTAGTTTATGAGGAGTAGTGGGGGACAAGCTTTTGTGTATCTGGCAACGCACAGAAAAAAACACCTTTTTATCAAAGGGCCATAACTCGGCCAAAAATCATTCAACCAAAAAACCCGTGCAATATGCGCAAGGACCTAAGCTACAGATTAATCCTGTAAAGTTTCATTGAAATTGCATCAGTGGTATAAGAAAAGTAGTCCGGACAAACTTTAAAAATAAAAATTATTAATGGGCTATAACTCTGACAAAAATCATTGAACCGAAAAATTCTGACAATATGCACAATTAGACTTGGTACTGATCATTCCTGTAAAGTTTGGATGAAATTGCACCAGTAGTTTATGAGGAGTAGTCCGGACAAGCTTTTGTGTATCTGGCAACACACAGAAAAAAAAACACTGTTTTTATCAAAGGGCCATAACTCGGCCAAAAATCATTCAACCGGAAAACCCGTGCAATATGCGCAAGGACTTGAGCTACAGATCAATTCTGTAAAGTTTCATTGAAATTGCAGTAATGGTATAAGAGAAGTAGTCCGGACAAACTTTAAAAATAAACAAGAACGTGTTTGTTAAACACAAATGCCCCAGGCTCAGATTCTTGTCAGTAGCAATATTTCAAAAAATGTTTACCCATTCACTCAGTTATGAACAGAAAAATTGCCAAAATATTGTAAACACAAGTTATATAGCTTGACAAAGTCATGGCATTTAGAAATTGTGAAAAATATAAGTTGCCAAGTCATTGCTCTGACTTGTGAAGTTGAAAAATATTCAACTTCATGCAAGTTATCTTCCTACCAAATATGAAATACATCTGTCAATAAATAAAGGCTGTATGGGCAAAAGTGTAAACATCTATTTTAAGCACTGGTGACCTTGACCAAACTGACCCCTAACTCTATCCAAAAGAAGAATACCATGTAAGTTATCTTCCTTCCAGATATAAATACATCTGTCAATAAATAAAGGCTGTATGGGCAAAAGTGTAAAAATCTATTTTTAGCACTGGTGACCTTGACCCAACTGACCCCTTACTCCACCCAAAGGAAGAATGCCATGCAAGTTATCTTCCTACCAAATATAAAAGTGTCATTTTATTTTGTCAAGGTTCGGGGTTATTTTTACTAAACATCGTCCTTTTATGGCGAAAAATCTTTTTTCCTTTTCAAATGTGGTGTTTACTTGTTGAAACAAAGTATCATTATGTAATACAGTGGCGTTGACTTGCCAGTTTATGACGTGAACATGTCTAAATGCCGTCTCATTATATCAGATAATCGTGTTATCCTGTGCAGATGCGATGTTGTCAAAATTTAGTATCACGTGACAAGAGCCCGCGCGGAGCGACAAAAGATAGGGCAAAAAAGTTAACGGGACAGTTAAGCAAAATCAGACAGCGCTTTCTTAAGACAGAACAAAACAAAATTTGAACAAATTTACACAATTATTAGACATAATAAGACTGTTTCTGTGTTTTACAAGAAAACATAAAATTTCGACAATATAACACTTCTCCGTTTTACATTATAAGAAAGAGTTTAGACAATTCATTACTACATTTCGACAAGATACCGCAATTTTTTGACTTGATAAGACTGAGTTTTAACCAGTCAAAACAGCTTTTTGACAGAATAGCATACAGTTTATCATAATAAGGCATGGTTTAGCCCAGTCAACACCCTATTTCGGCAACATAATTCGAATATTTGATATAAAAAGACAATTCAGTAGTGTACGTTGTCAAATTAACACATTTGTTTGACACAATAAGACAATGTTTAGGCATTTAAACACCGTATTTTGACAAAATAACATGGCAGTTTGATGAAATAAAGCTGTACTCCAAATTTCGACAAGAGAACACTACTGTTTCAAATGATCAGAAGTCTTTTGAAAAAACAGCTCCACAATTTGACCAAATTCCTGTAAAGTTTGGATGAAATTGCACCAGTAGTTTATGAGGAGTAGTCCGGACAAGTTTTGTGACGGACAGACGGACGGACAGACGGACAGACAGACGACGGAGAAGTGATCCCTATATGTCGCCACTACTCCGTAGAGGCGACACAAAAATGAAATAAATCAAAACATCGATTTTGTAGGTTGTAATGATTTTAAAATGGAATGCTTGGTTTAACTTGGCGATAGTAAAGCCATTGTCTACGTGACATTAAAGCAGTGTAGTCAGGCTTCAATAGCCAAAATATACGAAATGATGTGATTGAACATTATATATATCCACCAATATTCATATACATACGGATACAATAAAGCTATGGTCCACTGATTTGTTCTATATGATAGCGGTCACAAATTATTGTTTTTCTTCTTTGTTTGTTTTGTTATTTTTTACGTTTCACCGAGATACTGTAGAGGTCATAACTTCTAAGCTTTTTTGTTCGAGATACCTAATTTTTATCTATGAAGTTATACTCCAATATTAAAGTTGGAAAGTCGCGTTTTGGCAGGATTGTCTCGTATTTTAATACTAACAATTACTTATCATTACTTTTATAAGAATTTCATTGTAAGTATGTCCACTTGTACATAAAAGTGCTCAGTTTTTACTTCCATAGCCTTTGACTCTTGTAAAAATGTTATATCTGCTGTTTGGTCGCTATAATAAGCTCATTTCAAATGTAATCACCGAAATAATGAAAGCCGGAGGCAGAGTCAATGACCCTTGTTAACCAATTATTGGCTCACTTTTCTCCTGTCAAATACATTGAATATAACTAAGTAAGTCAAATTAGGATAATTCAAAAATTAATTATAGCTGTAGATGAAAAAGAGCGAAGTATTAAATATGTTTGCGATCAGCGTGAATAACCGCAATGTATATGACATGACTCGAGACCAAATTACCTGGTATTTCATCCGGAAAATTGAATAGACTTTTCCCTTGTTTCATAAAGTTCCATGTCTCTTAAAATAAGACATCTCATATGATATTAAATGTTCTGATTATACTGAAGTCGCGACAAATTACACTGTAACTCAAACAAAATGCCACTGTTTTCAAAATCAGTTTGAAAAACAATCTGTTATCACTTACTTAAATCGTAATTGAGAATGTCGTTTTTTCATGAAATGATTCATCTTTGAGGTCTAAGAATTACAAATCAAAATTTAAAAAAAAACTTAAAACACAAACATTTGAAGTTTTGAAACGGAAATGCCTATTTCATAAATTTATAATGAAATATAGGGTCCCTGAATCCTTATCAAAGGTATTGGTTGCAGTTTTATCGTAGTTGATTTGGAAAAACAACTTGCGAAAGTGAAAGTAAATAATTTTCTCTTAATACTACGAGCTAGATTAAGCAGCAACAATTTCCAATTTCTGTATAAAAAGGTTTTTGTATTAAATGATTTGCATTTGCCTTCGGGGCTATATTTACGTTCCGATGACCTGGCAACAAAGGTTATCAAGAAAGAAGTGTAAGTGAAAGAAACTATTTACTTATATTAAAGTCACTTATTTTCCAGTAAGTACACATAATATAACTTTCAATATAAAGTTCAATAAATCAATTTCAGCAACAATTATATACCGAAAAACTTGTATCAAATAGTGTTTGCTAGATCTATATAGTTATAACATGTTCGGTTACAAATCATTGTGAAGAATCGCAAGTGATGTTGTTCAATAAATGATGACTTGTAAGAGCAAAAGCCGCCGATCCATCTCAGAGGTTTTCCTTTTTGGTATTTCATAATTATGTTGGGAAAGAAAGTTTCTTTTCTTTACACAATCATGTTTTAAATAAATTAAATATTATTAGATATTATATAATTTTATCAAATATAATTCGTCCGTGTATTTTCCGGATTCACAGAAAGTCTAAAATATCCTTTAGATTATCGTATTTAATCGGAGCATTCATTATTTTAGAGACATATGAAACTTTCCATATTCCATCTGATATCATATAAAAAAATGTAAACACAGCAAATATTCCTCTAGTGTAATAAGAACTATTCTTATTAAATAATTCTCACCCTTTGCCTTATCTATGTTTAATAAAATCGAGCAGCTCTGCGTTTTGTGGAAAAACGTTATGCAAATGTTAGTCTGCACGTTTAGATAATAAGCATTTTCAATATGTAAGTGACAAATATCAATTACATTCGGCAATATATTAGCTTTGAATTATTGGAAGAAGATATTTTGTTTGACGCTAATGCAATTTATATTCAAATTCAATTAAGATGTTTGTCTTTTTTTACACAAAGAAAGCAAAAACGCCTTATAAATTAATTTAGCTGAATTGATGTATGAGGAAAATATAATTTTTTGACGTAACTTAATTGGATTTAAACTGTTATCAATATTGTTATTTGAATTAACGACAATGAGTATTAAATAAGCATGACCTTTTAAAACTCATCCGGGCAGTTATAATCTTCAGATTATTCCTCTAACAGAGCATATTTTGCGAAATTCAATGTCGTTGCTTAGAAAATCAATCCATTTTTATTTTAATTGCTAATTGCCGAATCTATAGAGGTAAAATCATTTCGTTTATTACAATCAATGGTGTTGAAGAACGTTGTATACACATGAATAATTGCTGTAATGTTAGATGACTTGTGCTATATACATTAATGATATAACTGCTTAACTGTTAGTTATGTCAGGTGAGAACATGTTTCACAATCAATCATTGTTTATTTTGGATTTTCTATGCTACAATGTAATAGTTGATAAGACAGATACGCGGAGTGAAAATCTTTCAATTGATAATTCACAATAATATGTAAAATATTGCTTATTATGCATCATTAACTTTAAATCATTTTTAAACATTAAAAAGCTTTTTGATAATTTTGATTCATTTAACTGAATAGCGTTTTGTTTTGTATATTTAATTGCACAGTAAGAAAAAAGCATGTGCTATAAACATGATACAAAAACGTTCATTTTCAATGTATGTAATTGATATATGTATTCAATGATCTTAACATGTTTAAAATTAAATATATGTAGGAAAGAAATCATATTTCAGAAGTGATAATAAAACAGATGTATTATTTTTTAACTTACCATAAATATAAAAAAAAATGTTTTCATATTGAGAAATAAGATAGCAGAAATTAGCATTTGCTGCTGATGGTGTCACATTGATAAAGCGCTAATTCGATAGCACGCACGATTGTAAATCAAGAAATTGGCAGACATAATTTTGTGCTGACAATTTATATTATATTGCATGCTATAAGCCTAATTACAACCAATCCTTATTAAAATAAAGATATGTAATGTTGTTTGTTTCAGCTCATTTTGCTACAATATGTTGTACATAAATAATAACAAATCGGGATATATTGTAATTTATTGTATTAAACAAACATGAGAGGCTAAAATTCTGTCCATTACAAAAATGTGAAATATAGTAAAGCAGGGTTGTTTTTGTTGTCGGATTTTACGTCGCACCAGCAAAAAGCAACACTAGCATGGCCTTATGTTGACACTGATCAAATTAGATCAAAATAATATTGTTTATGATGCAAAATTCAAAACACCTCTGATTTGCAAAGAAATACATTACTTAAGAGATAAAATATAGGGAAAAATATCATTTACAATTTTAAGAAGACAAAAATAAAAGAATAATCTTTATCATCCAAGTGAAATAATACCACGAGTTTTTCAATGCAATTAATCAACTTGCATTCTTCTGATTTTTTTTCTCCTGATTTCAAGGAATTCGTTCTTTCTTCTGGGACAAGTGTCAAACTTGACAGCTATGTTAATTGAAAATGCACTTGTTGTACAAAATTTAGTAGCTGCAATACAAAAGGTTGTGATGAGCAATCAGATATAATAGAATTTCACTTATATTGATTTAATTGAAACATTTGTCTATAATAAGTATGTGTCAAATCTGTCATGAATATAATTTAAACATTAAACGTTTTTCGATGTATATACGTAAGAATCAGTTTAGATTTTTTCATATTTATGCATAACAAATCAAGAAGTATCTTTTGAAAAGATACTCGGGCGAAATATAACTGTTTAAAACTCAAAAGTATGTTATTTCTAAGTTTTCAATACAAAAAGAAATGTTAGCAATGCTTGCATAACAATGACATGATAATTAGTTCTTGTAGCTATTAAGAAAAATATCAATTTTGTAAACGTTGAAATTAAATTATAGCTATAATTGATATTAATGATTTTTTTAAAGAAGAACAACTTTTATTGAAGGTTTAACCGTTTAAAAGCGTCTCAGTTTTGTGCCTTTTGTGTCTTTTCCGTTGATAGTTACTTGTTTTCCGTTTGACTTTATACATTTTGTAATCATTTAACCGAAAAGTAAAAGAACAGTCCTCATTTCAGTACATTTTGTTTTAGAACTATCCTTTATTTTATAGTGAAAAACTATTCCTTACATTCTATCATAGAGCCATCTTAAAATTTTATTTTAGACCTTTATATTTTTATAATGGTTAGAACAGTCCTTTACATTTTATTTTAGAATGACCAATGAGATTCACCGATTTCAGTTTGTAATTTTAAAATGACCAATGAAAATTCCTCTTATATTCAGTTCTGCCCTGTTAATTTTACAGGAAGTCAAACCGATATCAGACGGAGTTCGTCCAAAAAAGACTACATATTGGTATAAATATTTGCTCGAAAACTTAATACAGCACGGTTGACTGTAGATAATATATTGCGATTAAATTTGACTGTGTAAATACTGTCATAATAAATTATTTTGATTAAACCCTTAACAACGAAATGCTGTAAAACGAACCATTTTATGTTTTATTCTATATAAAGTTCGTATTTTAAACACACCTTAATATCTCTATACAAGTATTAAGCAAATTTACTATGTAACACCCAAGTAGCATGCAGTATTTGTTTGAGTGTTCATGAAGGGATTAGACCAAATCCAGAAACGTGTTTGGAAAATAATTATCTTAATTGTCGTTATGATATTATATATCATCTCCAGGATGGGGGCATACTTGAATTTACATTTACCCTTGGAGCAAGATAAATAAAAACTTTTATAGAGATTTACCAGCTATATATGCCCAATATAGTGACATGGGTACAGCCAAATTTGACCTGTTGGTCATGAATGATATAACAGTTTTAGAAATATACAAATTGATGCTACATGCTTAATTTCTACGATCCAAGCTTTGTAGGTTCACAAATAAGTTGTAAATATGTACTTCTATATAAGTCTTTATAAATCAAGTGACCTCGGGCCTGGCAAATATTGACCTTTAGTACATGATCAGTATCAGCTATTCACAAGGTAATAGAACATGCAAAATATCTTATCGTATGTATTAGCATAATTGTTGATTCATCCAATAAGAATCAATTGTTTTTATACAAATGTTACAGGACTCTAGGCGCGGGCATATATTGACACAAAACATACCATCATTTGTCTGTGCATCTTATTTCAAAATAGAAGAAAAACTTGTCTGTAATGATAGTTTTGTGATAATAGACAGGTCCTTACTTATCTTGAATGTCCAGAATAATCAATGACCATACAAATCTCGTTCGTTCGTGACAAAAATGATTATGTGTCGTTATTTTGCTCTTAGGACTAGTATGGCTAATACTATCTAATTTGGTCAGAATTTAAAACGCAACATAATTATACATTTGTCCATTGCAATTACTGAGTACGAGGTATTTCTAAGCATTGTCTTTTCATTGGTTGTTGTTTAAAACTAATAATGATAACGAATTTAATTCCTTTTTTCCAGCGTTTCAAAATATGGCATCATATAACGTATGAAATAGTTCTATGGAAACGAATGGTATCTTGTGACATCAAAATTAAATTGTTTCTTGTTATACATACATGTACTTATCTTCTGCATTATCCGTAGCAGTAAGAATTAAGTAAGCTATGTTTCATAATATTTTGCATCAAGCGGTCTTCAAAATTTACTAAATTTTTATCAGAATCGTAAGCAAATCGTTAGCAATTGTGGAAATGTGCGTATCAACAGATCTCGAGATGAAGATAATAAGGAACATAGTTATATTAGTTGGCTATGTATTATGTAATCAATAAAGTCCAAGAATAAAATGTACTATAATTTTAAAAAGTAATTTTACACGTTTAAATAATACGACAATTATGTTTTGTTAGCAAATTTTATATCATTACATTATTATAATGATGACACTGCATTTCTTGTCGTTTATCAAGATAACGGTATAGTTTACTGATTTTAAACCTCAATAATATATTTTCTCGATTACTATTACAATTACTATTACCGGTATGTTATAGTGTAAAGTGCGTTTTAATACAGATATCTAGTTTCGAAAAAAGATTATCAAAGGGATTTCGGAGAATTTTGTTTGAAAGAATTTCAGAGTTTTTAATGTGGTTAACGATGTCAGGTGATTTCAGACATCACAGATGTCTTTGAAAATCAATTAAATCAATAAGAAATTATAGAATATTACATGTAGTACTACGTGGTTTATATTAGTGCGACTCCTTTAAAATGCATCGTAGTTGTATTGTTATTCTAACATAAATAGAAGCGATTAAGTACAATAAATTTGAATAAAGAAAATTTTCATTATATATGCATGCATAACTGTAATATAGAAATTTTATCGATATTTTTCAATTGCTATACAATTTTTCTTTTTTTATCAAATCGTTTCCTTTCATCATCTTAATATACTGTTTGAAATTTGTAAATCATAAGAATTGTACAAATATTCAGTCGTTTCTTTGAGCTTCCATTTTAAGCACTTAACTCCAGATTCATGCTTATTTAAAAAAACATACAAAAAAGTAAAATATTGTTAGGTGAACAAATAATTACACATTACAAATTTAAGGTACTTTCAATACCAATTACTGCGTTTGTCACGCAGTAGATATATGGAGATAAATACAGCAAAATCAGTCATTCTAGGAATTAAACACGCGAATCATTACTTTTATTCGAACTTTTTTCTTCTTTTCTAAAAGCTTAAGTACATTTTTCACAAAGTTGATGTTCTTGATTTTATATGCTCATCTTGAGGCATGCAGATTTAAAGAAATCAATATTTAGAAACAATAACAAAAGTGCTTTAAAAAACAAAATTATGACTCAGTTTTATGGCAACTATGTACTCTTTTTGAAATTGTAAAATGACGCCAAAATAAGGAAGCTTTCGAAAAACGAAACGAAAGTTGCAGCATGTTTTTTTTTACTTAATGGGCCTATAAAAATCTAAAAGCAAACTTAACGTAGGCGATTTAGCTGACATTCATCATTTTTTGCATTTATCATTATGCACTCTTAAGAATTCTAAAATCGTATATATAAACAACTAAATACCCGAAACAGTATACTATTTTTTATATGTTATACTTTAAAATGCAAGAGTTAAGATAACATTACGACATGATGTCATATGATTTCAAAT